>NC_079160.1:25560090-26160090 GCF_947563725.1 Argiope bruennichi | reverse complement strand
AATTTAATTAAAACTTTGAAAATCATTTCATAGTGAATGCTTATTATCCAAGAAATAAATGGCAAAATTTTGCTACTCTACGTCCAAAGACCGAGACAAACGTTTTGCAAGACGGAAATGACAGTGTCAAATACATAATCATTATCATGTTAAAATAACTGAAGTGCAACATTGTGAATATGATGAAAATCATTTATTGATACGAAACTGTAAATAAAATGAATGAAGACTTATTAATATTAAGATACTTTCTCAACGTGGTTAAAAGATCAGATCAAATGAAGAACAGAAATGCCTGTTGGAATGTATCCAATTCTGCCACTGAGATGATTAAATGCAAGAAAGAACACAAAATATAAAAAGAAATAAGAATACTATGTTTCCATTTCGAAATGGAAGATAAAATTATCTTTTGAACAATGCAACAACGTACAATTGTACATTTTTACAACCCATTATTATCGAATCAACTACAAATGTATCTTTTTTTAAAACATCTGTTGGGAACAACTTCTTTCAGTATGTGGTCAGGTAATAAACACGAGTTTTAATATTAAATAATCTAATTGGCCATGAAAAATGCATTTACGTTCAAACAAGGATACATTACAATCAATTGCATAATCAGTAATACAATGACGCAATATTTCTTTTTAAATAAATAATATTTCTCTATGCAAGTTCGTGAGAAAAGAGATATTGGTAAATCGTATATTAATTCTAACTACACAGTAAAAAATAAGTAGAATGATAATGACATTTTTAACAATTCAAGGTCTTCAATGTGAAATAAAATTTAATTAAAAACATTCGCTTCGAAGACTAAGTTTCGTTACATTGAATAAAACAATAGTTGGGATTTGACGCGTAAAGTAATAACCATCAAAAATGAAATTTATCCCTGAAGTTTTTCTTCTCTGCGTCTTCCATTTTGTAAATTCTTATATGCATCAGCGATCTCATTAAATCTGTTCGTATTAAGTTGTTCTTCCTCAAACGTTTTTAAATGATCGTTTTGATTGCTCGTACTAAAATCGGAAAAAAGGCGGGAACGAAATATCATCGAGAAGCAAAACTTCCATGGTAATTGAAACGGATCATGCTTGAAATTTTGCTTTTAAAAGATTTTTTTAGTTTGATCAATTAAAAAAAAACTTTATGTCTTATATAATTTAACATTATTCGATCAAAAATAGTAGAAAGATAAAAAAAAATTATCAGGAATAAAATAATCACTTTATTTCTGTATTTAATAATTAAATCACTATTTTGTTTTCTTTAATTATTCGTTTGTTTGTGTTGTTTCTATTTAAACTAAAGGTGCATAAAACATTCAAGATATTTATATATTTGACTAAATTTTTATCCTTAACTATAAAGTTATCTATAAGCGATAATACGACAATACAATTTAGTGGCAAGATATAAATCCCGAGTAAAAACATTTATTTCTATACTAATTCACAAAAGCAATTTCGAGATTTCAAAAAAATATATTACAAATAATTTTTTACGAAATTAAAGTCGTCTGTTTTCTTAGAAAAAAAAGCGTAGCATTATTCGATTCCTAACAAACAAAATTCAAACAAGACTGGATAAATAAAGAATTTTCTAGTCCTATTCTGTTTATAATTTTAAAATTCGTTGATGCAGTTTAGCAACTAAAATTTAAAAAAAAAATTGAGCGTTTTGTTCGAATAATTAATTTAAAAATTTATGTAAAAATAATTTAGAAAAATATAAAATAATGTAGTTAGAAATAGTCTTATTAATAATATATAAATTTGCTCTTATGCAAAGCGAATGTTTTATATGAATTGCAATTTAATAAGAATTCATTGGACGAATATTTTAAACTGCTTTTTTACTATTAATTCATGAGTTTTGCAGTAATGTCCAGCATTTATCTCACCGTCAGTCGCTACAATTTTCATCCGTATATGATTGTAATGTATTTTGTGGACATAAAATTTACTTTTTTTTCTATTTATCTGATTTTGAAAATTTTACCTTTACAATTTTATTAATTACTTTCAATGAGAATGCAAATGTGTATTTTATCAAGGAGTTTAAATTTTAATGAATTAATTAATTAAATTTAATTTATAAATTAATTAAATAAATTTTAATGAATGAATTAATTAATTAATTAAAAGAAACAAATAAATTAGCTTCCCTGAAAAAGTCTAGCATTTGTCTAAATCTTAGATATTGCGACTTATAGAGGTTTAAAATCAAGTCTATCTGAAAGGAAAAAAAATACAGGTAACGGAGCATTTCATATTAAAATTTTATATAAATTTTCTCTGAAAAAATCAATAATAAAATTTAAATTTTAATTAAATATTTTTTTTCTTCACATTCTAGAAAAATTTCAGAGTTACTCAAGAAAATTCAAGGATATAACAAATTTAAAGTTCCATTTCACCCTTTTCCTTTGTTTGACCTTGTGGTTTCAATCGCTTTAAGATTCAAGTCTCGAACGACAACGACGCAATACCTTCATGGGTTTCATAATAATACAACACTTTTTCTTCCTTTATGTCTACTGCTAAAATTAGATGTTAATTTTTTTTTTTTTTTTGTTGTTGTTATTCATTTTTTGTATTCGATGCTTTTCTTGCAAGTAATCGCTTTTTAATAAAAGCAAAACTGGATTTGTGTAACACGAGTTTCGAATCTTTAGCTAATATTTTATTGCAATATTCAAAATTTGCTGCTCCAAAGAAATTAGAAGTAACATGGCCTTCCAGAAACACCAAAAACATCGCCTGCTTTACAGCTACTAAATGATTTGCTGATCCAATAAAGAATGAATACAAAGTAAAACCTAAGAAAATTTTAAAAAATACAAACAAAATACAAAGAAGTTAAGTAATACAAATTAAGTAAATACAAAGAAATAAGAACTTAAGTAAATACAAAGAATTTAAGCAAAACATTTGAATTGAAACTCTTATTATGAATGGGGAACTCATATTATGAGATAATTTCTTAAAACTTTTAGATTTAGCAACAGATTATTTTTCACACTAAGCATATTCCACAGAGCTACTAATATTGCGCTAATAATTAAAAATAATATTAATTAATAAGATTTTAAGTTATAACATTTTAATTTAATTTCCTACTTTTCAGGCTTCTTCATTTATTTTTTAATCGAGTTTTATAACTGAATTCGAATTTTCTAACAAACTTATTGTTTTTACAAGAGCATTCTAACAATTTATTAATTAAGTTTTTGCATCCAATTTTGATATTTAATCTTTATCTAACCGGATCCAAACTAAGATATTTCAAAACAATAAAGAAAAATCATTCATTTTTTGGCACTTAAAAATTCCTTTTATTTTCTATTTCATTATAAAAAAAATATTAAAGCGCGTCTTCATACTTTAAATAAGCATTTCAATTTAGAATATTTTCAAAAACCGAATTTCGAAGCAATAGTTTCAATCTAGAACAATTCATGAAAACGATGCAAATCATAAATCGAAGTAATTATTTAACATTTAGTATTATAAATCAATCTTTTACAGAAGCCGGCGCAAGTTATTGGCAATCGAATTCAAAGCTTTCTGAACGAAACCACGTTCTAAAAAAATCGTTTGGAAAAACAAAAATAGAGTTCTACTCACGATTAAAATGAAGGTTCCTAAGAATTCAGCCAAAAATTCTCTGACTATTATATTTCGAATTCGAAGCTTTTTCAAAAAGCCATAAGGAATAGCATCACCCATGTCTGTTGTTCTTCACGCAGACGAACCTTTTTCTGTTGTGAGGAAGATGGAACAATCGTCTGCGTCCTCTCCAAAAATGATGCGGGATGAGAGTGTTCGAAATTTACGCGGTGTTTGTTGAATATTCCAGTTTACTCGCTCACAATTCGGGGATGCTGTGGAGCAAAAAATGCCATATTTGGCTGGTACTCGCCAAATTTGGCGTGTTTTGGTGAAAATGTTTGTTTCGCTTGATGCAATTCTTTGAAATTCCTGCTGCGGGTATTCAACCCTTTTTATTGTTTTTATACGGAGAAATGCAACATGTTTATGTAACAACAAAAACTGTTTTAACGCAAGCACCAGTTAAAAGAGTATTTAGTATTTAATATTTTAGCAGTTATAAACTAATATAAAAGTTGTTATTTGCCAAATAATGTTTTTTGTATTATCATGATATTTGTTGCATCCATTTGAAAAGGAGTGCATTGTAATTATAAATAGCAAGGAATATTGTAAATTGCGATACTAATGTTAAGTGATGCAATAAGGCTTTATCGTTTGTAAATTTAAATATTATTTTACAAAATAACTTAAATAGAAGGGTTTTCAATCTCTTAATTTTTTTTTTTTTTCGATTCAATTTTCCATATGAATCATTCTCACATTTTACGTTATGACGAGTTTATTCAATGACAGTTATTATATTTATATAATAATTGTTTAATTATTATATTTATATAATATACATATGCTTATGATAATTTAGATACGTATTTTTGTTAAGAGGCCCAAACAGTTAACTGGTTGAGAAATTTTATTGAATTCTGTTATATTTTTAGACTGAATTTTGGACTTTTAAATAATTAATATTAAAAACCTATAGCACAATTTATAGGGTTTTACTTCTTTTTTTAAATTTAATATGCGATTTTTGTTTTAATAAAATATAGCTTAGCTTACTTTCATTTAAATAACAAATTTCCTCGATCTTTTTGACATTTTTTCTGTACATTTAACTCCCCTTCTCTGTTATTATGCATCTTCATGTACGAAAAATCTTTGTAGGAATAGGATTTCGAACTTAGAACCCTTTTAATCCGACGGCTTATTACCTCTCAACTCGGCCTATATGGTATTTAATAAACAAAGCTCTTTTTAGGGTTTAAAATAACAATTCTTACATCTGTATAATATCGAGAAAGTAATTTATTTTACGAATATTGCTTTTTTTTTCTTTTTTTTTTCGAGAGGAAGGCTTCTGGCTGATGACATCACCTCGGTTTTGGTGTCAGAGAATCGCAAGTTCAATACACAATTACATTGCAAATCTGAGTGAACAATGTTGAATTTGTCATCGTTCGCACCTCCTCATCTTTATGTGAGGGAAATTCAGATAGCAATGTACAAGCTTAATCCTTTGCTACGGATTTTAATTGCAGGTGTGACATATATTTCCTGTTCATAGTCAAAGGGCTTGGGATCGGATAGTAGTTGATGATTGTGAGATCTTCTCGCAAGAGCTCTATTTCAGATTTAAAATGAGACGCCAATAGAATAAAATGAAATTATGCAAATGATATGGTTAATTAAAGATCAGGTACAGTGAATTAAAAATTTTATTAAAAAATTTTGCTTTTTTTTTTATTTGAAAGGTATGGAGGCGGAGGTATGGTCAAAAATTCGAATTCGAGATTTAGTCGAACCTTCACATTTCAGATCTCTTTGAGTCTGAAAACACACATTTTTTAAAAATTATATTGTCTATCTCTCTGTGAAAAGATTACTCAGAGACTCTTTGAACTGAATGGTTGTAATTTAGTACGTTGTATTTACATAAAATTTCAGATTTTTATCAAATTTTTACGACATGCATTCATAAGAAGCTAGTTTATATGTTTGTTCAAGTTCAAGGAACCACAACAACAACAAAAAGAAACGAGCTAAATAGATGAAATTTGGTATTCAGTTTTGCCACCTTAGTGTCTCTCGATATCAACTTTTGTTCTGAATCCGTCTCCGGATCAGACCGTCTGCCTGCTTGTACATTCACGATAATTCAAAAATGCTAGGAGTTAGATAAATGGAATTTCATCTGTGATCTTTTACCTAAAATTGCAATTTGGCATCGAATTTTGAATTCATACAGGGCGTCCATTCTTATTTGGCTCAATAGTTGATTTCTAAGTCATTAGAAACAGACATATAGTTTCAGATAGAAAAATGTTTTAAATGACGGAAAAAATTGTATTTTACGTTGTTTGTGTCAACAAATATATTTCTCAAATAGCTACGAAATCTCATTTTCCCATTAAATCTTCAATACGTGATCCAATGACATAGACTCTTATTTCGATTACCAGGATGCCTTATACTTTAATAAGAGATATTTATTTATTTATTTGAGAAAAGGAACACTACAGAGAAAAGTTCAGTTACAAATTGCAGAAACAAATGAATATCACACACACACACACAGAGAGAGAGAGAGATAAAGCAGTAATTAAAAATATTAAAACACTAATTAGAAAATTAAAATTGTAAAAATACTTTTCACAGTCGTCATAAAAACCTTCAAATCATGATAAGAATACAACAGTTCTATTTACTAATTTAGGCAAGTGACAGCTGTGGAGTGGGGGGGGGGGAGACTCATTTATAAAGCTGCCACATCTCCAACTTTTTTCAACGTTTTCAATTTATTTGGTTATGCTATCTAAACCCATAAAGGACCTAATTTGTTTACATTTAAAAAAAGCCTATAGTGATGTGTTGTTATTTTCTAAGGAACTCCCCAGTTTTAAATACATTATTTTTAATTTCCACAAACACAGCTACACTACAAAATTTACAAACACTTATTATTACAGACACACATAGAAAATTAGGAAATAGACAGTATGGTGGAGAGATTCCAAGGTTTCCAGCCGAAAGCATTCGGCGTTAGCGCAAGGGTTGCGCATTGAGAAAAAGTCGACTTCAGGATGCAGGTCTACCGGTCAACTGCTTGTCTTCTGTAAAACACCACAAGGGGGCGCTCTCTGCTCAAAGGGAAAAAGAGATGCTACAAGCCAGGTTATTTGAAAGCATTTTCTCTATCTGATGTCATTTTTCCCTGCCATACAAACTTTATCCCTCTCTGAGTACTGTGAATTCTTTCTGCAAAAGCATATGCTCTCCAAAATAATCTCAATCCTTTTTTTCTCAGTAAGACATTTATCTGAGAAAGATACAACATCCAACAAAAGGGATTTTTTTTTTTGTTTTTGTTTCCCATAATGAAAAAGTTTTGCGAAAGATGAAATCTGAGAATAAATAACAATGGAAATAAATAATAATCCTTTTTTTAATTTATCATTAATAATTTAATGATAAATAAAAAAAATGATTTAAACCAGCGGGAGTGACATGACCAAAACATCCTCGCCTACTCTCTAATAAAGGTGAATTTGTGATTTAGGCGTACTTTTTCCTAATCAATTATAATCAAATTTGATAAAAAATTCTAATTACAGTAACAAAATCACACACCAAATGTAACATATGTCAGTCACTGCATTTTTGAATCATCGCGTTTACATGCTTCTGAAAGTACAGACTGACTGACGATCATCTTTATGCTGGATTTGGCTCAAAGTTTGACAAGTGTCTATATTGTAGACCTGTGTATCTAATTTAATTATACTATTTAACTTATATTACTACCTATTAAAATTATATTAACTACCTATCAGGCTAATTTATATTCGAACAGCTGGACAGACAGACTTCCTCTGAATAGATTTTTAGAAAAATTACTTCACAATATGTAGTAAATAATACTACACCAGATACAAATCCATACACCAGATTCTTTCCCGTAATCTGGGCGGCCTGGGTTCGAATCCCGGTTTGGGCATGATTGATCTATCTGTGTGATGTGTGAATGTGCCCTCCTATAAAAAGGGGTTGTGCAAGCGAATGAGTGATGCGTCAGTAGCAAAGTCGTACTCTTGGCCCTAGTTGGCGCTACTAAAAAAAAACAAAAAAAACAAGAGACGCTCCCCCACCGGTTTAAAATAACTGTCTTCGTAACAGCGGGCTTGTCCATGGCAAGTGCCATAAGAAACAACAACAACAACAGATTTTGCTCAAAATTTAATAGAAATCTAAAACTTTTGTATAAAAGCCACATGTCAGATTTCATCCGCCTTACACAAAGTGTTTTGAGTTATCTTTGTCACAGACAAACGGACGGACATTTTCCAAACGTGTTTTTCCAACCAGAGAGGACATTCGTTAAAATCTTAAATCTTAATCTTGTAAAAAGTTCGAATTTTTTGACGATTAAAATATTTTCTCTATAATTCATAAACGAAAAAGGTAAAAATTAGGGATAATAAATATTATTTTGCATTTAAAGTTATTTTTACGACAGTTTTTATTTTCAAATATTAAAATGTCTGAAAGAAGGTGCTTCCAAAATTTCTACAATCCCAATCTTAATCTGCAAAATTATGTCTGGGGTCGCCATAAAGAAGTTCTAACTTAAGAAGTCTTAACAACGTCACTTATGGTGCTATCCAATCAGAATAAATTGCAGGAAGTTTGAATGAAAATAATTTCTTATAGAACATCATTAAATTAAATACATTCTCAATGGCAAGCACCACATAGGGTCGACTATTTTCGTTGCACTTTCGACAAAACCTTGGATGCTACGAATTCCCAGATTTTTATTTTCAGAATCTAGCGAATGAGAGTTTTGTACTATGTAGTTTGGAGATATCTTCTTTCCGATGTATTGAAACCAAAATTTGACACAGAATTACAATTTCAGAAAAAGATCCCATAATAATTGTCATTTTTTTTAAGTCATTGTGTCTTTGAATTATCGCTTTTATATATATGTTACGGCCAAAGCCCGAAATCGGCCAGATCGCGAATTGGCCGGCCAATTCGCGATCTGGCCAACGTTGCTGTAAACTTACCGGCCAATGTCCGATCTTTTCTTGATTTCGGGCTTTGGCCGGCCAATTCGCGAAATGGCTGGGGACGATCGGCCAAAGTAGAAAGAAAGGAATCAAGAGCACATTGTTTTACACCCTGTTAAAAATGAAGTATTTAAAAATGAGTACTTCTGTGTACTGTTTTTTTTTTAAGTGCAACTGTTTCAGAAACGAGTTCAAATATAAGTGACACGTCTGAGTTAAAAATAAGCTTGTAATATATAAAAATATGATCTCGTGTTATTCTGTTCTCATATTAAAGCCATAATAGAAATTATTTAGTGAACGTGTATACTTTAACAACGTGATAGCGTGAAGATTAGATTTGCGCCCTTCAAAATGAAATAATTATATCTTGAGCAAAGGCGTTGCGTATCATATATGAATACAAAGGCAAATTGAGTATTCAGTTTTCAATTACCTTTAGGGTGATCCCTAGTCTTTTTCTGCTCCATGGACCTAATGTTAAAAATCCCAGATCACATTGTCTCCCGAAATGTCGCTTCAAAAAATATGAAATTTTTTGCAAAGGCAAATAACAAAAATAAGGGCTAATTAAAACAAATATGAAGGACATATAGTTTTGTTATTAATATCAGTTAAAGACATTTCTTTGTTGGCGCCATCTGTCGAATTTCTCCTACAACATGTCCTTATTTATATTTTATACATGGATGTCATTATATTTATTTACCACTAGTCGCCTTTGGCGACCAGCCGGTTCACCAGTATTAATCAATTTTCAATTAATTTTCTAAAATTTTCAATTAATGTAAATTGCTCTCTTAGTAGCTTTTTCTGCAAAATATTTTTGAGCTTCATATTTTGGTAGTTATTTGATTCAGTCGTAGTTTTATGTAGGCCTTAAACAGTTCTGTTTCATTGTACTACTTTCCCTAATGTTCTGTCAGTATCCATAAAATTTCTACTTTAAACTAAAGTGGAAATGTTAAACTGCAATCAATATAAAAGCTTTTTATATTAAAGTTAACCATGTCTTTTTTTTAAATATGAAAACTGAAATCAGAGTCGTTCAGCAGTGAAATCTGACCGATTTATGAAGTTTTTATGCATCATTTTTATAATCATAGGCCAATCACTGTCTAGAAACCCTGCAGAGGATTAGCGTATCTTCATTGAGACAGTTGGTGAAGTGGTCTAAAATCGCCAGTTTTTATTTATAGAAGTGTGATATTGAAATTTCATTAATCAGTCAGTTTTAGTAATTGATTTAGTTGGTTAGAGTTTAACAATTTTTATTAAAAATATTGGTGTCTCAAGAATATTTTGTTAAATATGATTCAAAGGATAGAGGACCTATGTAAAAATTTAAAATTCCTGATTCATCGGAGCATTTATTGACTAAAGTTATATTAAATATAATCATTTAGTTAATTTAGACCATTTTGTTAGCAAATGTATGCCCCAAATTAGCTGATGGTAGCTGATTAGAATGATTATCCTAAGTATATTAAACTATGTTTGCCTTAAATTAAATTGTTTTATTGAATTAATAATATAGGTATTGTCAAAGCTCATAGAAAACTTTTCCTCCTTTTATTTTTCAGAAAATATCTTATTTCATTTTTTTTTTTTCATTTTATACAGACACCTGCAGAAAATTACAATTTTGTTTATTAAATTTGCAATAATAGTTGATTTATTTTTTAATTTAAACTTCTATCAATGTGATGGCAACACGTTGATAAAAGATATTTTTTTTAATTTGACGTGCTCATGCAGATTAAATTTTAGCATAATTTAATCTAAGCATAATTTATAAATTAAATTTTAAGCTTTAATTAAAAAAAGCTTTAATTTGATGCAAAAATCGATTTTGTGCTGTAATATTTTCTGGTTATAGCGATAAAAAGCCGAAATTACGCTTAATTTTTAATTAAAATTCTAATTAAAAATTTTTAAAAATCGCTCCAGGGTGCACATTTTTGAACTCCAAGGTATATATATGCCAAATTTGATAACTGTTTGTCAAACGGTTTGCACTGTAGAGCGCCAACACACACACACACACACACACACACACACACACACACACACACACACACACAAACAAACATACATTGAGCTTTATTTATAAGTATAGATTATCACATCGGGCTTTGGCCAAGGATTCCCGGCCACTTCGCGAAATGGTCAGCCAAAGTAGAAAATACAACATTAATTGCAAGTATTTCGGACTTTGGCCAAACCTCTTGGCCAGTTCGCGAATTGGCCGGCCAATTCGCGAACTGGCCGTATTTCGGGCTTTGGCCGTAACATATATATGCGAATGTACAGTAGATGGTCAAACTCTTGAACAATTTAGTTCAAAATTTTATAAAAGTCTACATCTACACGTTAGATGCCAAATTTCATTCATTTAGTTCTTTTACGTTTTGTAGATTTTGTGTTCTTTTTTATTCGGACATCCGAACAGACAGACTTCCTGCAAATGGATTTCGTTCAGAATTTGATAGAAATTTACGTATTTGATGAAAAGTTCACACACCGAATTTCACCCGTTTTGTTCAAAGCATTTTTGACCTTTAAAAGCCCTAAGTTTCAAATTTAATACCGGACTTTTAAATCGAATTGTACACTTTCAGTTGGTTTGTTTTAATATTTGGCTGTATGTATGTTACCATTGCATCGTGTTCTTTTGAACAAAAGTTAAGAAAATAAACATCAGCTGTCAAAAATGTTCAAATAAAATGACATTTGATTTGCATGCCTATTGAACGAGTGACTTATTTTTAAAAAAAGTTTAAAGCTAATAAATCTTTAACGCATTTTTTTTTCTCCAAAAAATAAAAATGCTTTTGAAGTAGGTGAGTATCTTATTCAATTCCTACTATTAGCTCACACTCTCTCTATATATATCTTGTTAAAATTTTCAATAGTTAATGAAATGCTTTTTATTCATCCACTCAAGTTCAAATACATTTTTTTAAACTTGTAGTGGATGACACTTGATGTTAATACAGCTTTTTTCAAATATTAATTAATTAATTTAATTTGTCCAGTAATTTCTATTTGGTTGCCAAAATCACCAAATCCGTCGCCAAATGGTCGCCAAGTTTGTCATCAATTTTGTAATTATTTAATAAAAAGTAACTAAAATAAAAAAAAATTGTTGACCTAAGTAGGAATTGACTCAAAAAATTTTGTTTTATATATTACTTGTTTTTACTATAATATGATTATTTTTAGAAAATGCCTCTTTTGCTTGTAGAAATTTTTGCTATTTTTTTGTGAGTATCAATTTTGATACTTCAAGCTTACTAAAATATGTATTGTGATTTTTTTTAAAATTATTTCTCTCTTTATCTGGTTATTGCAATGTACACATTGATATTTTTTTTAAAATTAATTTGGAAAATCAGGCTTCTAAGTGCTAAAGTATCATATTCACGGACATGCATACATAAATACACATAAACATAATTCCAAAACGTGTGTTTTTTGGACTTAGGAAGACGAGCAGAAAAACTTCCCAAAATGTGAAGATTTGTCTGCATTTCATTTTAGAATTTTTTCACCATTACAATATTTACTCTTTGTAACCGTAACTGTTTTCCTTGGCCCTCTAGCGGCCGCTGCAATAAACAGTTCTCAAGTCTTGGAAGCAAGCGGTAAACATGATGTTACCCCCGAGTATAATTTTAATTTACATTTGTAATTAAATGTTATTGTCTCAAATAGTTTTGTCCCCTTGTAAATCATGTCATTTTATTTCATTAAATGTATTTTACCTTAATTGGCATGCTTTATTGACTTTAATCGTTTTCCCTGACAGAATTTAAATTTTGGCGCCCTTGCCGTCACATCTTTAAATACTTCTTATACGATTGAGTAACAACTACCCACATTGCAGATTTGCTGTGTGATTGCTGATTCATGATAAGAATATTGAGTTGATTGAAGATTTGTCCTGATTAACTGTTACTTTGACTCCGTTTCATTGGATTAAGTCCCAGTGTGAAGGGACATGGTAGCTAGTTTGGAATACCCACTGTTTTTGCAGAAGGCTCTTGAACCATCTGTCATTTAATCCAATGAGGCTGCATTTACATTTTCCCTTACTAAATATTTGGGAAGAAAAATAACTTAAATTTTCCATCTTTTTCTAAATATTGTATTTATTTTATTTTTTATTTGAAATCGTGCTATTGAATTATAAAATGGTTAAACTATAAAAATTCAAAGAGAATTTTTGAAGTCTGCATCAATTGCAACGCTTTGCTCTTTTTGGCATAAAGCAGTTTTTTTTTTTTTCAAATACAAAAGTTTAAATATTAAACTGACAGAGAATAGAAGAAATTTAAGAATAAATTAAAGATATATGACTAAATATATTTTAAACCAACTGTCTTTGGCGAGCCGCTCATTTATTGCGAATATTAACTGCATTTAATTTTAACCAGCTCTCCTGTGTATAACTTGAAGTTTATAATTTCTTCCATAAAATATTTTCAAGAATCCAATTGTGATAGACATTAAAGCCATGTTATTTAATAGCCTTGCACCTGTTTTGTTTATTGTGCACATGACATTTTCTACTACAGATAAACTTCATGGCATCATCGTGTCTTTAAAAACTTAAATATAGGGATAATCTAATTGCTGTATTTTGTGTTTATGTAATTCTATTTTTCTCATATAGACTTTTTCGATAATTAGCAAAATCTTTTCTTTCTAAGATTTCAAAAATGAAATACATTCATGCGATTAAATACCTGATGAAACAATGAAAAGCATTTTGGATTTTACTGCGACAATGAAATCTATTCTTAAGAATATTCCAAAAGAATATTTTAAAGCCATTATCAAAATTCAAAGAAAATTAATATGAAAATTAAATTCATACCATTAAAATTACAACTTTTAAAATGGTGTAAAAATCAGTTTTGTGCAATTATATTCTCGGGATTATCGCAGAAAAACGCCGAAATCTGTCTTCATTTTTAATTAATTAAAATTCTTATCAAAATTTCAAAAAAATTATTACGAGATACGAATTTGCATAAATGTACTTCCAAAGTACATTTATGCAAATTTAGTATCTCTAAGTCAAACAACATGTGCTAAAGAGCGCCAACAATCACACACTTACTAATTTCTTTTTAGTAGAAATAAATTATATTGATATCACGATCGCTATTTCGCGCCAAAACATAAACGCATTATCGGGAAGTAAATTCAGCCATTCGGAACACTGCCGACAGATCAATTTCGATCCAGCTGGCGTACACCGCGCAAACGATAATCATCACAACGGATTTGTAATCTGTTTCACTTCAGTTCAGTGCCTTAAATTACTTTTAACAGATCGTTTGAAAAGTATTGTTTGTCTCAGCAAATGCAGTAACTTTTCAATGAGAACAGATTTCGACAGTTAACTACCGGATTACGCAAACATTTTTGCAGCGGATTTCATTTTACTGTAGATTTTTTGAAGAAAAAATAGTTAACTTCCAAAATTTGCTATTAGTACCGAGTTTTGAGGGCATTTCCTAAAGAATCCTTTTTATTTATTTACTTAAGGGTTTAAGCAGTTTTTCGAATACCAAATATCATGATAAATGAAAAAACATTTAAATACAGACCACCTTAAGGGATATATGTTTTAGTGTCTCGCGTGTAAAAAAAGTTAAATTAAGTTCCAGATTAATTTTATTTAAATTGATAAGAAAGATTATAACGATTTTTTCAGCTCAATATAAACACGCTAATACAAAAGTTGCCAGAACTATTGTTTTATGAATTGATCAACGATCAAAAAGATCGCAATGATCTAGATGCAAATTATGCGAAAATGATACAAAATCTTAGGAATAAGGCTCTAAAATTTAAACTATACACAAATGTTATTTAAATCGAATTAAATCGAACGAAAACCCGGAATTAAAGTATGTGACTATGTTCTTGATAAATGTTTTGAAAACCGCTTTAAAGAATTTATAGTTTTGAATATTTGCATAGGAAAGATTTTAAAAAATATATATGAAATCATTATATATCAGTTAAATGATGGAGTATATTGTATAAAAGGGGCTTTTTTGAGAGGTTTAAAGCAAATTTTTTTTAGTTTCAACGTTTATCAAATGATTTTCTTAAAATTTTATTGATAGCTTAAGAAAAATATTTTACCTACTTCCTGAATTAAAAAAATAATTGTATTTCTATTAACTCTTTAAATATTGAGGTAACTCTTTAAATATTTTAACTGATGAATAAGAAGAAATTTTCATTAAAAAAATTTTTTTTTTCATATTGTGAAGCATTAATACGACTGTAGAATATTTATAAATGTATACGTTATTTATTCCTTAGTTTCAGGAATTGCAGAACATATTAAGAAATTATTATACCAAATTTAAACAAAAAAATGTGCTTTAGATTATGATTTATGAAGTTTTTCCTAAGAAAATTTTCCCGAAGATTTGAATTTGAAAAAAATGATTTTAGCGTTGTAAAATAGCATCAAAACGTATATAAATCCAATTATAAAAATAAGCTAAAAAATAAATTTAGGAAAAAATTCAAGCTGTTTTAAATAGAAAATTTTTCAAACATTAAGAATATTAAGTTTAAAAAAAAATCAACTTTTTTCAAAAAATCGACACTTTTCAACGTAATCACATATCTTAAATTACCTTGAAAAATAATAATAAAAAAAATCTTGCCTTCATCGTAATCTGAGAGGCTTCTAGGCAATTACCTACTTTAAATATTTATACATCCGACTCTGCAATAAAAGTGCAGTGGTAAATCTGAGAAGACTCGACCGGATTATCGAATAATCAAAATAAATCATTGCCTAGGGACCACACGACTTTGGAGGGCCCGGGCCTTCAAGATTTTTCATTTCATTCATGAGGGGATGATCATATCAACTTAAAATTAATCGTTTAAGTATCAGAACAATATTCGCAAAATTTTGTTCATGTTTTCAAGTATGTTTTTTTTTTTTTTTTTTTTTTTTTAAAGTTGGTGGACAGATTTACAAATCAACAGCGCTAACAAATTTTGTACCTGAGTATTTAGAATATTTTTAAAAAAAAAAACAACCATTGTAATGCTTGCAATCATTTTGAGTAAAATTACTTTTAAATTTAACATTATTTTATAGGCGAGATACTGACACCAAAGGCATTAAAGGTTTCCAATGTTTTGCCATTTCAATTTGTTGTAGTATTCATTATTTGAAAACTGCTGAGGGGCCGCGGTGACCTGGTAATAAGGTGTAGGTCTCGGAACAGAAAGGCTTCAGGTTCGTGACCCGATTCCATCGAAGAACCGTCGTGTAAGGGGATGTGGTGCAAGTTAAATCCGTCCTGCCGCTGGTGTGGTGTAGTGTGGAGAGAGGGTGCCAGCTCAGGTACCGTCCCCGTCATCTGACTGTGGTTCAAAATTACGAGGTCCGTCCCAAAATAGCCCAAGTATTACTTTAACGGGACGTTAATATAACTCAACTAAACTTGAAAACTTCTGATATGATGATGTCGTGTCCGCGTTACCACGGAAAGGGGATGCAGTAGCTTCTGAGGATCAAGACCCCTGAGCACCCGAGGGCAGAAGTCTGACTTCTAGCTCATATGAAGATGAAACTCACACATTCGCTTGCACAATCCCTTTTTACAGTGGGCCAAATTCACACACCTCATAGATAGAACACAGATGAAGAACAACCATGCCCGAACCGTGATTCGAACCCGGGACGCTCAGATCACAGGGAAGATGCGCTACCCCTATGCAAGGACGCCGGCAACTTCTGATATAGAGATTAAATTAAAATCAACAACACAAAAAATCTGATTTTGAAATTTACAGAAGGAAAAAAAAGAGAAGGCGAAATTTGTATTGTTTAAATGTCCTGATGCGACCCTGAATTTAAGCACTCATTATCTATATCATTCTGGCAATCTTATATGAGAATCGTACATAGCAGAAGATATAAGTATTCATGCTATGAAATTTTTGAAATTAAGAATCGACAAAACAAAAAGCGTTGGTTGAAAAAATACAATTTTTTAGTGTTCAGTTGCAAAATAGATGATATGCACGATTAGGCCATTGTTGCCACTAACGATCGGCCCATTGTTATCACTAACTATAAAAAAAATGGTTTTGCTCTTTTTGCATGACAATGTGCGCGTCTTCCCTCAAGGTCTCGACATCAACTATCTCTGTACAGACAATTACTTTAAAACAACAGCATTTATTGCCAAAATTTTCCGGAACGGAGGCTCGTATTTTATATCGTAACAAAACCATGACCCTGAAAGAAATTTTAAATCATTTTTTTATTTGAAAAAAAAGATAAGTTTTTTTCTCTGTTTAAGCATGCTAAAATTCCTATAAAAATTGCAAGCAGTTGTAAAACAGGGTGATCAAAAAGTCGTGAAGACAAATAAAAATCATTTAAAAAATAGTAATAATATGGAAATGAGGTTAATATTAAAATCCTCTTAGAAAGGAAGGGAAGGAGGACTTATTTTATTTAGTTAATTAATTTTTTTAGCCAGTTCAGAAACTTTTGCACTGCCAACTAATTCACTTTTCATTTTCTTATTTCTTAATTTCTTCAATTTGTTTTTCAAAATTTATCGTTAAAAAAAAAGATTATGTGTTTGCGTGTCGTTTCTCTACAAAATGTTAGATGTGGAGCCACCAAACTTATGCAAACTTCCCTAGCACAAATATGCTTAGGGAAGTGGAAATGTGCACTTTGGAGCAATTTTTTTAAAATTTTAATTAATGAAAAATAAAACGATTTTTTTTTAGCTTTTCCACAATAACCTGCAAAAATACTGCATCTTAAAGATATATTTAACATTATTTTGTAATTTCGAAAATTATCCTTTCAATAGCATCCACTTTTTAGGTAAAACTTTTTTTTAAAATTTTTTTAATTAATTTTCAAAAGAATATTTCATTGTTGAAGTGAAAGTCAAATTATTTTATATTGTTGGTACTAATATCTCCGCCTGGCTTTCTTACTATTGCTGATAATCAAGATATGAAAAGTCAAATTATTTTTCCCTGTTGAGTAATTTCAGAATAAGGCACGATTTTAATAAAATTTTTGAAATTTAATAATACTTATAATTAAGGTTTAATTTCAGAATCAAGCAATGCTAAAAAAATTTTCAAAGTGCACCCAGTTTTAAGCACTAATTCTCTGTCCTGTGGCATAATTAGATGTATAAAGAAGTAGACAGAAAATTAAAATTACTCATACTACTTTAAACTTCTAAAACAGTATGAATTATATGTTTGTTGAAATTTGAAGTATAATAATATTGTTACGAAATTTCGTTTGGATAGTGGGAGTTATATGGTGTGGAGAACACTCAATCAGCAGGCGGCAGTAGAAAATGAAACAACGACGTTTATTTACACGAAGACACACAGGACAGTACAAAGACGACAACTATATACAGCACAGAACACGATTATCTTCAGCCGAGACGTGCAGCATACAACAGACTCTACTGCAGTCAGTAGCGCACAGCTTAGTTCAGCACTAGCTTCAGTCCGTCGCTGCTCCGCTTATCTCTGGAAGGCCAGTTCTTTACCGTCGATCCCGACTACTCTGGTTCACGACTACTCCCCGGTAGCTGCAGCTCCTTTTATAGGTCTCAGGAGGCGGGGCTAGAAGCCTCTCAACCAATCAGGAACGTTCGAGGCATATCTCGGTTCCTACTGGACGGTCCGGGAAAATTCTCGATGTTTCGGGTATAATCTATTTTGGCGCCAAAGTCTCCAAAGTCGCCAAATGGTCACCAAGTTTGTCGCCAAGCTTTGGGACCTCCTATGGAACCAACTATGCTGGGAAGCCGCATCACAGATTCGTAACAATATCCTGTTGAAGAAGATATTAAAACCAATTTACACAAAATATTTAATTGAAATTTTTAGCAAACATTAATCTTCAAGATCCAAATGATTGTCATATCAGCTCATTTTAAAAGTCTAAATAATACTGATTAAAATAATAAAAAATAGTATTTTTAAAGTACAGAGCATGTGCATTAACGCAATATTGGAGACAATACACCCTGAAATGATATGCACGGTCCAAATTAATTTTAGATCGCATTCTCATCTAACAGGAGAATAAGACAACGTGAAGTTAGATGTTAGATAAAGTGTGCAATTCCATTTGCTAATTACGTCTCCAAAATTGACTTTGATAATAATATATTTATAATTTGATTTTACTTAATAAGATAAGATTCTACATGATAAGAGGCATCTTTACATCCTTATAAATACTACACTTTTTTTTATTTCTTTCGTATATAAAGAGAAAGCAACGCAATAATAATAATAATAATAAAATAATAATAATAAAAAAAACTCGAGACTTTGACGAATCAGACTTCTCTGAGACCGAAAAACACTTTTTTTTTTGTATTGGATCTGTCTGTGAACACAACTCAAAGGCGTACTGAGCTAGAGCGATGAAATTTGGTATGAAGTTTTTAACACAAAAATTTCAGATTTCTATAAAAGTTTGGACAATATCCGTCGACGTGAAGGTTATCTGTTAGTTCATATAAATGGAATTTAATATACATATGGATGAGATGTGGTATACAAATGCCTCATCAGAATTGTAAATCCATATTAAATTGTGGATCAAATTTATCAAAGCGGGGGGGGGTATTTACTGGTCTGTACTTTCGCGCGTATGTGAACGCGATTATTTAAATGGAATAGATAAATGAATTTTGGTTTGGTGTTCACACATATTTGCAATTTCATGCCAAAATTTCAGATATGCGCAAAGATTTTGAAGACAGCTGGAGGAAAAGAAAATTGTTCGAAATGCATATACAATTTTCTTCGTTATAGTACGCTACACAATGCGTGTCGCCGGCGTCCTGGCATAGGGGTAGCGCATCTTTCCCGTGATCTGGGCGTCCCGGGTTCGAATCCCGGTTCGGGCATGGTTGTTCTTCGCCTGTGTTCTATCTGTGAGGTGTGTGAATGTGCCCCCCTGTGAAAAGGGGTTGTGCAAGCGAATGTGTGAGTTTCATCTTCATATGAGGTAGAAGTCAGACTTCTGCCCTCGGCTGCTCAGAGGTCTTTACCCTCAGAAGCTACTGCACCCCCTTTAAGTGGTAACGCGGACACGACATCATCAACAATCCGCGTCATACAGCGCATATAGTGATACATAGAAGTCAAAGTGGGTGGGTCACTTCAGCTTAAGGATGGATTCGAAGATTTGCTCCATTTTTTTTCCTAAACTACTTCAACAACGCTGTACCTGCAGGGGTTACAGAGTAGAAAAGAAGGAAAAGGAAAGGAAGATGTTAGATTGTCTAAGTGCGCAAATTGAGAGGGAAACACTGCTACTTGCTTATGAGCATAATTTTATAACACAATGAAAATAGAGGAAATGGCCTCCGCAAAACTTTATAGCATACTCTCTAATAAACTTGTCATGCCAGTACTGGCATGCAATAATTACGGAATATTAACTTTTGGCGTGAAAATAGCATTTTTACTGAATCTGGCGAGTTTTTTGGCGATTAATCACTGGCATGCTGTTTATAGTATCCGAAAATTGAATTTATACTTTAGACACGTTTTTCTCAACGGACTGAAACACAAATTCAACACAAAACTGCACTTGTTGTCCCAAAATCCTATACTAATTTGATATACTTAAGTCATTGCGTTGTGAATTATCCCATTTACATGTTTCTGAAAGTACAGAGAGACAGACAGTCAACCCATAGTTGGATTTCGCTCTAAATTTGATAGGTGTTTACACTATAGATGTTAAATCTGTGTACCAAATCTTATCTATTTAGCTCTCATTATAATAATCGTGTTAACTTATATTCGGACAGTTCGACAGCCAGATTCTCAGAACAGGTTTTACTCAAAATGTAACAGAAATCTGCAAATTTGGTGTAAAGATCGTATACCAAATTTCAACTGTCTATATCAAAGCACTTTTTATTTATCTTTGTCATAGACAGACGGACGGGCATTTCTAAAAGATTGTTTTTAGAATCGAGGGAAGTCTAAAACTTGAAGATGTGCCAAAATCTCGAGTTCAAATTTTTTGACGGTTACTGTACTTCTTCTGTACTGCGTACAAGTTGGAAAAAAAATCTAGTACGTTAAAAAAAAAAAAAAGAAAGAAAGAAAAGAAATGCTCTTTCCATTCACAAATTTGGTAAAAATGTTGTTATACGACTTCAGTTTTAATTCAAAGACCATATGCCAAATTAAATTCGCCTAACTCGTGCTTAGTACACGCGGGCAAGCAGACAAGTTGTACAAAATAGTCCAAATATATCTTTTATTATTATTATTATTCAAAGCGAACTAAAATGCGGAGAATTCGTGAAAATCTCGAAATCGAATTGTTTGGAGGTCATAATTACTTCTCGATGTATACTTCCATTAAAAGAAACTAAAAAACAATTCAAAGTATTGTTTCATATGGATTTGTTTTATTCATTTCGAAAATGTGGATTCGAGTTGCACGATTTCTGCTTATTTGCTCAGTATTTTCTGGAAGCCAATTATCATATAAATCAAGACATCGCCCAAATAACACAGATGAATCATCAAGTGATATTATGTTGTTCGGTTGTTGGTTGTTTATTTCATAATTGCATAAAAAGCATTTAAAAATTTAAACCATGTTCCTAATTACTGACTTACAACTGTCTTATAATTGTGTGATATGACACTACCTTAATATAGTTTAGCAATAATAAAACAGCGCACCAATGAAACAGTGTTGAAATTTATTATAATGCACTAGCACTGTTGAAATTTGTTATAAATTTCAACACTATGTTTATATTTACATAACAAACTTGAACTACGCTGAGCGATAGCAAAAATTTGCATCGCTTAAATTTTTTATCTATATAAAAATAGTTTTAATAATTTAATTTACTCATTTATTTGCTGTGTTCCCATTTTAGCGTGTTTTCATCAAAAGATTTTTTTTATTCAATAATTTAAATGAAATATTATACATTTGATTGTTAAAAATAAATATTCCCCATTTTCTTAAATTCATTTATACAGAATTAAAAGTTAGTTTCTTAAAAGTAAAAAAAAAAAAAAAAAAATGAACAATATTTTTTAATGTGTAATGTTAAAAATTATGTAATTTTTAAGAACTGATCTGGACATAAATCTAAATTTTACAACGAGTAAAAATTAATAGTAAGGGACAAAAATTGAAAAATAATAAAAGCTATGAAAGTTAATCATTTTTATAACGAAATAAATTGACTTTCAACTAAAAAATTTCATTTAATTTTTAAGTTTTAAAAATAATTTTAAAAAAATTTGCATTAGAAAATTTAATATATTTTTTTCTTTTGAAAAAAAAAATGCTTTTGAAATTTATTTTTGACTTCTTTTATGAAAAATAAACGGTATGAAAAAAAAAGAATTAAGTACTGCTTAACGATTAATACTGTTTGTTGCTACTTATGGAACTCGCCATAAACAAGCCCGCTGACGAAGTGCAGTAGCTTATGAGGGCAAAGGCCCCTAAACATCCGAGGCAAGAAGAAGACTTCTAGCTCATATGAAGAGGACACTCACTTGCACAACCCCTTTTTACAGGGGGGCTCTTATACACACACCTCACAGATATAACACAGAGTACTGAATAACCATGCCCAAACCAGGACTTGAACCTGATCGCGAGGAAAACGCGCTACCCCTAGGCCAGGACGCCTGCTTAACGATTAATTACTACACGAAAAGGATTAATATTGTTACGCAATTTCCGGGGTTCGTTTGGATAGTGGGAGTTATATGGTGTGGAGAACGCTTAATCAGCAGGCGGCAGTAGAAAAAAAAAAAACAACGACGTTTATTTACACGAAGACACACAGGACAGCACAAAGACAACTATATACAGCACAGAGAAGACAATTATCTTCAGCCGCGAGACGTGCAAACAGCAGTACACAACAAGACTCTACTGCAGACAGTAGCGCACAGCTTAGTTCAGCACTAACTTCACTTCGTCGCTGCTCTGCTAATCCCTGGAAGACCAGTTCTTCACCGTCGATTCCGACTACTCTATTCTGTCGCTTTCGACTACTCTTCACCTTCACTTCCGACTACGACTATTCAATTCACGACGACTCCCCGGCAGCTGCAGCTCCTTTTATAGGTCTCAGGAGACGGGGCTAGTAGCCTCTCAACCAATCAGGAACGTTCGAGGCATATCTCGGTTCCTACTGGACGGATCGGGAAAATTCCCGATGTTTCGGGTATAATCTATTTTGGCGCCAAAGTCCCCAAATTCGTCGCCAAGTCACCAAATAGTCGCCAAGTTTGTTGCCAGGCTCTGGGACATCCTATGGAACCAACTATGCTGGGAAGCCGCATCACTTCGTAAAACAATATATTATTTTAAAGAACAATATTTTTTTTAATAATGATAATTAAATTGTAGCATAATTCTTTGCATTGATTTTAATAATTTTAACAATGCTTTCTATTTGTTCTAATTAAATGAAAACCAATTTTATTGTTTCATGAAAAATTTTCACTAAATTTTATATTGTTACTGATAAAATTTTGATTATAATACTTTTTTTGAATTTAACTCCAAGACAGAATTTTTATTCATTCATTTCTTTCGTTGAAATGCGTACTTTTATTATATGAAACGATTTTAATTATTATTCGAAATTTGGAGGAAAAGTCTCCAAGCAACTTTGTCTCATACAGCCTTCTAAAAGTGTTATCCTCCTCTCTCTTCTTCTGCATAAAATTGGGAATTGGGTTCAGACTGCGAATGCAATGAGTGCTCAGATTTTATTTTTTAGGGTCTCGTTCGTGAGAGTTTTGTATTTTATTGTAGAATGTAGAAAACCGAGTATGTGTTTTTATTTATTTATTTATTTTTGTTCAACAACTGAAACTAAAATTTGAAAGAGAAGTACAATTTTAGCAACGATATCCCATATCTAATTCCATATATATAAATTGTGGCATTTTGAATTTATATGCATATGAGAATACAGACTGATAGAACGATCCAGTTCAAAGTTTCACACAAATCCACAATTTAAATGTTAAAATTTTGAGTCAAATTCTATCCATCTAACATTTTATGTTTTGTTTCTAGAACTCCGGTTGTCGCTTTACCAATTTTGGTGAGAGAAAATGAAGACCAAATAGTATCTAGACTCATTCCACATGGTCAAAGTAAGAAAATTGAAAGATGTTTAGCTGCTGGACGAAGGGTGTGGTGAAAGCTTATAAGCCAGTTAACAGCTACGCTACCCGAGCAATTGCTTTTGTATTGTGGTCATGTTACTGGACTGCGAACCACAAGGTCCCAGGTTATATCCTCGCTCATATCAATTCGCCACATTGGTGACCTCGAACGATAAAACTTCAACCTTCGTACAGCTGTTGTGGTGCCATCTGCCCGCAATCAAAGTCGCCAGACTCACTTGACGTAGCAAAACGCATCAGCAACCATTCACCCACACACGTTCGCCATAATGCTTGGCGCTACTCAAATGGGTACAGGCGCATTAGACATAACCACCATATCGTTCGTCTCACCTCTGACTCACTGGAGGGAGAGTCTGTGATGAAAGCTTATAAGCCAATTAACAGCTACGCTACCCGAGCAATTGCTTTTGTATCGTGGTGATGTTATTGGGCTGCGAACCACAAGGTCCCAGGTTCTATCCTCGCTCATCGCAAATTCGCCACAAGGGTCAGACAACAAGGAAGAGGTCGAATGAAACTCAAACGAAGAGTTGCGGCGACTTCGGGTCACAGTAATCCCTAAAAAGGGAAAAATCAAGCTTGTAAATTCTCTATCCAATGGGGAATTCAGCCAATCTGGATAAAAACCGATTGAGTATTGAGTCGGGAAAATAGGCGGTAATAATAATTACAGAATCTGAAATTATTACCTTCTTGTTTCATATTTTTATATATTGAATCTGTGTCGCCAGTGTTAGTAAGTGTGTGGAATGTATTAAATAATTAAAAGGTAAAAGGGCTGATTGCTTAGAATAAGCAACAACATAAATGTGTATTTGATAGAAGAGTTGCAGCGGAAAATTCTTCAATAAGTTCTTCAATATGTTTAAGTGAATGAAAATGTTTTTTCCCCAATCAATAGTTTATATATCAGTATTTAATAAATATTAAAAATTAACAAAGACAAATATTCATATCTCAGTCATGTTGTATAAAATTCAAGTGAAAATCTTGACAGATTAGCGAACAGTGTAATCTTGACAGAGATTAGTGAACAGTATTTCCATCTCACCAAATTTTCTTAAATCTGTTTATTGAATTGCCCGTTTATTGGATGAATCTTGATAAACTGAGTTAAAAAAATAAATTCACAAATTCTTTAAGGAATTTACTTTGCTCCTTAGCGGTGAAATCGGATTAATTTCCGATATAATCCAAGAATAGTAAAGCTTAATTTAGTAAAATCTCATATATATATATATATATATATATATATATATATATATATATATATATATATATATATATATATTTTGGCGAAGGGTTATTATGAAAGTTCATGAAAAGCTTAAAAACTGATGAAGCCATTTATACTGGATTCATTATCATATCAAGAAATAATACACATGATATTCATAAACTTGATGCTTATAAAAAAAAACCCTGCATTATTCTAGTAATTGAAGCATGCATCTATAGCATAAACAAAATATCAATAAATTATTAAAAAAAACATGTTTGTAAAAGCGAAAGATCTCACTTCATATTAATAATTGAAGCATCTGCAGCATAAGCAAAACATCAAAAAATCTGTAAAGAAAAAAAAAAGAAACATAAGGTTTGTAAATTTGATGCTTGTAAAAACAAAAAGTCTCACTTCATATTAGTACTTGATGCATCTACAGCATAAGCAAAGTCTAAAGGTGTAGTGATGTTTTTAACTAGACAATGTATATCAAGTTACACAATATTGGAATTTCAATGTTTATACTAATAACGCATTACATTTTCTTTTAAATTTTTAATTTACTGAAATTTAATCATGGAATTAATTATATATGCAGGGGTATTTAATATATTTAAAACTTTTATATAATTCAATATAATTATTAAAAGATTTAATTTTCAAAAATCTCATTTCTTATGAAAACCTCCTCGTTATTTTACTTCTTTTAGAGAACTACTGAAAATCAGCTCACTGTAATACCGATATTAGTTTGAATCTTATAGTTAGTTATCTAACTGAAGCTTTTATATAAGTTGTCCTTTATATCTGGCCTTGAAATTATGAAAGTAAAAATATGCTATGCTATTTTTCGCACATGCACAGTTAAAAATTATTTTTTACAAATACCAGATTTTGCTTGGAAATTCAAAGTATTTATTTCAGCCTTCAATACAATGCTACGTTGATATATTGGCATGTATTCTATAAAGTTTTGTAAAATTTAATTAAAAATTCTGAGCGTTAAAAGCAATAAATATGTAGGCAAATTGATGAATTAAAAAAAATTACGTTATCTAGAATATATGTGTTATTTTTGAAATATACATACAAACATTGACCATAGAATTAATGAACATTCCAAATCATTACCGGCTTTCTGTAAATGTTTTATAGACTTAAAGAAAAAATATACTTTTGAAATGTACATTTCCAAATCTTTACCGGCTTTCTGAAAATGCTTTAAAGAAAAAATATACTTTTGAAATATACATACAAATATTGAAAATAATTAATGAACGTTCCAAATCATTACCGGCTTTCTGTAAATGTTTTTGAAAAAAATATACTTTTGAAATATACATACAAATATTGAAAATAATTAATGAACGTTCCAAATCATTACCGGCTTTCTGTAAATGTTTTTGAAAAAAATATACTTTTGAAATATACATACAAATATTGAACATAATTAATGAACGTTCCAAATCATTACCGGCTTTCTGTAAATGTTTTTGAAAAAAATATACTTTTGAAATATACATACAAATATTGAATATAATTAATGAACGTTCCAAATCATTACCGGCTTTCTGTAAATGTTTTTGAAAAAAATATACTTTTGAAATATGCATACAAATATTGAACATAATTAATGAACGTTCCAAATTATTACCGGCTTTCTGTAAATGTTTTTGAAAAAAATATACTTTTGAAATATACATACAAATATTGAATATAATTAATGAACGTTCCAAATCATTACCGGCTTTCTGTAAATGTTTTTGAAAAAAATATACTTTTGAAATATGCATACAAATATTGAACATAATTAATGAACGTTCCAAATCATTACCGGCTTTCTGTAAATGTTTTTGAATAAAATATACTTTTGAAATATACATACAAATATTGAACATAATTAATGAACGTTCCAAATCATTACCGGCTTTCTGTAAATGTTTTTGAAAAAAATATACATTTGAAATATACATACAAATATTGAACATAATTAATGAACGTTCCAAATTATTACCGGCTTTCTGTAAATGTTTTTGAAAAAAATATACTTTTGAAATATACATACAAATATTGAACATAATTAATGAACGTTCCAAATCATTACCGGCTTTCTGTAAATGTTTTTGAAAAAAAATATACTTTTGAAATATACATACAAATATTGAACATAATTAATGAACGTTCCAAATCATTACCGGCTTTCTGTAAATGTTTTTGAAAAAAATATACTTTTGAAATATACATACAAATATTGAACATAATTAATGAACGTTCCAAATCATTACCGGCTTTCTGTAAATGTATTATAGGCTTAAAGAAAAGGTGATGCCAACATTATTTAAGAAAATAAGATAAAATTATAACGGAATTAAAATTGCAATTTGCAGTATTTCAAATCATTTGGCAGACGATAATGTTTAAAATCTTACAAATAGCGTTATATTCTTGTATGTGGCAGCTGGCAGCTAATAATAATTTCCTAAAACTATTTTTTTAAGTATAAACCAGATTCATATAGACGTAAATTCACATTAGAAGCTAAAAAGAAAGTGATGACGTCAACACTATTTATGAGCTAATTAGATATACAAGGCTGCAATTCATCTTTCATTAATGCAGGCTCTATTGATTTGCATAACTAGATTCAAGCCAAAAAAAAAAAAAAAAGCGTCCCCACGTATTGATTTTCTTGCAACAGGTGGAAAAGCACTTTCGCTCAACAGGTGGGACGTAGAGAAGTCCATAAATTTGCTTGAATTGTCAAAGCCTTCGTTGTTTGTATATGCAAAAATGAAAATGAAAAAAAAAAAAAAAAGATTTATTAAATCGTCTAGCAAATCCTACTAAACATGTCACAAAAATTTATTCCGACTAAAGCGTTAAATTGCATGATTGAATCCGAAGTATTTCTGAATTTGTAAAGACGCAGATGTTTCTTATTTCTAATTCGCAAATTTTCTTTTGTAAACAACTCGAAAATGAAATAATAATAATAATAAGGTTCCTTTTTAATATACCAAAATACGTACAGAAAAATAGTAATAGTAGTGTAATTTTCAGTTCTATTACTATAATTAATAATAGAACTGACAGTTACTATTGTCAGTACTAATACTAATTGTGACTACAGTGATTGTCAAATAATTCTGCCTAGACATTTTGACGAATTTTTATGTTTTAGACCTCTTGTCCTTGAGCTTGAAAAACTCATCTTCAGAATTATGTATGTTTATCTGCGAACACGCTTTGAACTAAACGGATGAAATTTGGTGTGTCAAATTTGTAAATTTCCTTCACAAAATACAATTCGAGGAAGTTTATCTCTTTATTTGTTTGAATATAAGTAAACACGATTGTTATAAAATATAAAGAACTACGAAAATAAAATTTGGTACACATATTAATAATTAAAGTGTACACTGTATCAAACGTTGAACCAAATCCGTTCAGAGATTGATCGTCTGTCAGACTGCAGTTTTATATGCATCTAAACGCGATAACTCCAAAGAATAATTTTTTTTAAATCATGTCCAATTATATAATTTTTTTTAATTAAGTTTTGCGCCGTTCTATCTGTGAATATGAAAAATCAGAAACACTTTGCACTAGATTGATAGACTTTGGTATATATGAATTTCTAGATTTTTAGAAAAATTCCATACACAGAATATCTGTGTGAAATAAAGTGAACGATAAATATTAAATGTGAAAAGCTAGATACATAAAATTTCTTAGAGAGTTTTAACATCCAAATTATATTATTATCACATCAAATTTGTATCAGTTCAATGTTCAAGAGAAATGCAGCAAAAAAAAAAAAAAAAAAAAGGTGTACCTTTCTACAGAGACAAGAAAATTCTGAAAAATAGTATTGATTTCTTTTATGCAGTGACATGAATTTGTTTTGTAAAAGAGGAGAAGGTACTGCACAAAATGTTCATTTACCGACGGACAGACATGTAGACAGTCAGCTGAAGAATTTCCAAAATGATGCAAATCTAATAATAAAAATATATGCCAATTTCAGCTATGTTCAGTAATAGTTAAAATTGGAAAAACTTTTTGGAAAAATTTAATTTTGGTGATTTGATTCCTGATAACAGCATTAGTAGCATTATAAATAGTAATAGTAGAATCATTTGATATAATATCACACAGCTATATATCATTTAAAAAATAATTTAACCCAAAATGTAATGCATTGAATTATATTCAATTATCTTAATTTTTTAAAAAAAATTATAACTAAATAACAAGAATAAAGGAACGCATCTTACCTAAGTCATTAGGACATTTTTTTTCCCTTTTGAATGTTGCCTATAAACAAGAATAGATATCCAATAAAATGGCATCTTGTTGTAAATAGAATTCAAGAACTGGCATCTTGTTTTGGAGCTGAGTGGATGTTTGTTTTTCTTGAGTGCTATCAAAATGGTCACTGCTTTTTGCATTCTTCCATTTTGTGAATTGTCAAAACATTAAAAAAAATGTACAGAGAGTTGACTGATCACCCAAAAAACAATGCAAAAATTTATTGTTGCAGAAACAAGACTTTAATTATAATGAAATTAGACAGAAAATTCGTAGAAATCTAACTAAAGACCATAATTCTAAAATTTTCATAAAGAAATTCATTCATTAATTAAAAGATGAAATTGTTAAAAGCAGAAAAAGTGTCCTACGATAAGTGATGATAAATTAATTAAATGACTGTGTTTACGTATTGGAAGAAAATCATTTCTGAGTATACTGGGTGAAAAGGCACTGTAAAATGTGATATTGATTGCACGGGCCATTCCACTCAAATTACAGGAATATAGTTTAAATGAAGAACTTCACAAAAAAAGGGGTCATTTTTAAATGTGAAAAAAAGTAGTAAGTATTAAACCATGCAAAATCCCTTTGTTAACCCTTTAAAGGACCATTTTTTTCTAGTCATATTATGTTAAAATATTTTTAGGCTTGAAATTAGAATATGAAAAGGGATTCATTTAGCTTATTAGATCAATTTAATTTGATTCATTCATTAATCTGGTTAATTAGTAATTAAGTAACAAATCAAGACGCATCATTTTGTCTGAGATAAAAAACTAAAGCATCTAAGTTTCTGACTTACTTTAAAAAATTGTCAGAACTTATTCCAACCTACATAATTTCATACAAAGATTGATAAATTTGGTGGGAAGCATACTTCCCACGGCTCTAGAAAGGGTTAACTATATAACAGATCAAAGGAATAGTGTGATCTGGATCGATGAGATCGAAATTTCACTATTTGGTAACGATGGTATAAAATGCGTAAGTAGAAGAATGGGAGAAAATTTCCTTTTTTATTTATTACTGTCTCGTATACATAATATAGAAAAATTATAGTAATTGTTAAAAAATTCGAACTCGAGATTTTGACGATGATTTAGAGCTTCCTGAGTTTAAATAACACATTTTTAGACAATATACATCTGCTTGTCTGTGGCAAAGATAACTCAAAAACGCTTTGAGCTATATGTGTGAAATTTGGTATACTTCCCGACACCAAATTTACAAATTTCTATCAAATTTTCAGTAAAATCCGGTCAGTTTGGTTTAGTTATATTAACGTCCCGTTGTGAAGCAACACTAGGGCTATTTTAGGACGAACCTCGTCATTTTGAACCACGGTCAGATGACGAGGACGACACTTGAGCTGGCACCCCCCTTTCCACACCGCACCACACCAGCAGGAGGACGTTTGGTCTGACGGATTTAACGTGCAATATACCCCCTTACACGACGGTTATTCGGTGGAATCGGATCACGAACCTGAAACCTTACGGCTCACATGCCGAGACCTTACCACCAGGCCACCGCGGACCCTAAAGCTCGCTTGTTCTAATAAAAGTCAACACGATAGTTACAAAATGATGCGAGCTAGATAGATAAAAATCGGTACATAGGTTTAATATCTATAGTGTAACTATTTGTCAAATTTTTGGCCAAATCTAACTGCATCTGGACCGTCTGTCTGTCTGTACTTTCAGAAAAATGTAAATGCGATAATTCAAAAACGCAATGACTTAAATATATCAAATTTGGTATGGGATTTTGTGACTACAAATGCAATTTTGTTTTAATTTTTTGTTACAATCGGTTCAGAAAAACGTGTCTAAAATACAAATGGCTTTTTGGATTCTTTTAACACTTGCAGTGGATTAATTGCCACATAACACACCAAGGATAACACGATAGATTCAGTAAAAATGCTAAATCCATGCCAAAGGTTCATATTCCATAGCTATTGTACACCAATGCCATGCAAGGCGTTTTTTGGCATGGCAAGTTTATTAGAGAGTGTGGTGGATTGGAATGGGCGAGGATAGAACCTGGGATCTTGTGGTTCGCAGCCCAGTAACATGACCACGATACAAAAGCAATTGCTCGGGTAGCGTAGCTGTTAACTGGCTTATAAGCTTTCACTACAGACTCTTCCTCCAGTGAGTCGGAGGTCAGACGAACGATATGACTGTTGAGTGATGATGTATTAGCTGTTGAGTCTATTGCGCCTGTACCCATTTGAGTAGCGCCAAGCGTTATGGCGAGCTTGTGTGGTTGCTGTTATTGCGTCAAGTGAACCCGAGCAATTGCTTTTGTATTGTGGTCATGTTACTGGGCTGCGAACCACAAGGTCCCAGGTTCTATCCTCGCTCATATCAATCCACCTTCGTACAGCTGTAGTGGCGCCATCTACCCACAGCAACCCAAAGTCTGTAGTGAAAGCTTAAAAGCTTTCACTACAACAGTATGCGAGAAAGTTTTTGGGAGACTACTCCGGCTGATTATAACTACTGTTAGTGTAATGATCTTGGATTATGCGACTGAAAAATCCATGGGAAGAATTAATGTAATTAATGGGAATATAAATGCTCCAAAAATCGTGTTCATTCTTAAACTGTTTGCTGCTTTCCACATGTGATTTTTTCCACAAATAATGAAGAGCTCATCAGCTTTCATCACAATGTCATGTTGTCACTGTATGCAAAACCTGGCTTCAAGACAAACGCATTTCACTGCTGAGCCTGAGAATAGCCCATACCTGAACTTAATCGATAATCAATAGAACAGATTAAAGAAACTAGTTCAAAAACAACCTAGCAATAAAACCCAATAAATGAAACAATAATTCAATCATGACATCACAGCTGAGGAACTAAAAGCATGGGAAGACGTTTGAAGGATATGATTGAAACTCAAATAAGTATTAATTACCATATGTAAGAATTTTTGTTTATAGCATTATTTTTATGTTACTTTCTTTCTTTATTACTGCTGTTCCAATGTAAATACCCATTATAAAATTATTTTATTAAAACCTTGATTAAATTATCTTGAAAATAATAATTTTATGATATTTCACCCAATAAAATTGTTGTTTTGAGCCATCGTATCTCAAGAATGTATTTTTCAAAAAAAAAAAAAAAAAAAAAAAAAAAAAAGATTTATAAAATTTTGGCCAATACTATAGCTAGTAGTATTTTTGAATGAGCGAGTTTATATGCACAGGGCGGACAGACTTTCTTTCAGTGCATCTCCTCCAAAATTTGATAGAAATCAACAATTTTAGTGATAAAATCGCATATTAAATTTCCTTTGAATGAAAACTTTTAATGAACTCTTTAATAAACTTGTCACGGCAGAGAACGCCTTGCATATCATTGGCGTATAATATTTACGAAATATTAACTTTTGGCGTTAACTTAGTAGTTTTACTGAATCTAACGTGTCATCCTTGGCGAGTTATTTGGCAATTAATCCCTGGCATGCGGTTAAAAATATCCGAAAATTGAATTTGGTTTTCAGAAGCGCATTTCCCAAACGATTTGTAATGGAAAGCTTATAAGCTAGTTAACAGCTACGCTACCCGAGCAAATGCTTTTGTATCGTGGTCATGTTACTGGGCTGCGAACCACAAGGTCCCAGGTTTTATCCTCGCTCATAACATCCACTACAGATTTAAAAAAAAAAATCACCCATACCTAATTTGATACATTTAAGTCACTGCGTTTTTGAATTATCGCGTTTATATGTTTTTGAAAGTACAGATCCACCGATAGTCAAGGCGTTGTTGATTTTGGCTCGAAATTTAACAGGCGTCTACACTATAGATGCTATATCAGTGTACTTAATCTTATCTATCTAGCTCTTTTCATTTTGTAGTTATCATGTTAACTTATAATTGAACAGCCGTACAGATGGACATCCTTGAATCCATTTTACTGAAAATGTGATAGAAATGTGCAAATTTGTTGTAAAGACCATATACCAACTTTCAACCGTCTAGCTTGAGTTATATTTGTGACCGACAGACATTTTACAAAAATGTGTTTTCTGAACTCAGGGAAAATCTTAAACGTGGTGATTCGTCAAAATCTCAAGTCACAACTTTTTGACGATTACTGTACTTTCTCTATACTACGTATATAAGAAAATAAAAAGAAAATGTTAAATAATGTATCATTCGTATAAAAAAAATTTTCTTCTGAATCTGAAAGCAAAGCATTTGCATACAGAATAACATTCTTGGTTAATACTATTCGAATAATATATTATGCACAGCTATAAATTTATATGAAATAAGAATGAGTTTATTTAAGATTGTATTGATTTTAATTTCATTTGAATTTATATGTCTGAGTTCAATATACAGGTCATCTGTCATAAATTTTGGTCTGAATAAAATAATCTCTATTTATGCATTCAGTGGTTTAAAAACGAATTTCAGACTGGTGACGGCACTTCTTTTATAGGTTTTCTATTCTAATTTATTACTTAAGCTGAGAATTTTTACGTCGACAGCTTCAAAATATTTTTTTTCTTGGAAGTAATTAAATTTAAACTTTCTTTAAACTTACCAAATCTCCTTTGCGGAATAAAATTGTGTATACTTTTAAGCTTGCTTAAAAGATAGTTAAAAAGGGTAATAAACTTATACGCGTATATAACAAAAAAAAAAAAAAACTTTAAAAGTAACTTATGTAAAAGTAAAAGAATAAAATCAAATGTACCTTCTTTGGGCCTTTTAACGTTATCTTATACGATGTATGCTTAAAAAAAGTAATGTGATCGTCAAAAATAAATAAATAAATAAAATCAAACTTGATATTTTGATGAATCTCCACGTTTTAGACCTACCGAGTTTACCATGGAACTTTTTTGGAATCATATCTATGACCACAATTTCTAAAAATCACTCTGAGCTAAACGAAAGAAATTTGGTATAAAGTTCATTTTATTGTTCATTTAATCATACGCTTTCACTCCTCATTGACAAAACTCTTTGTTACATAAAGTTTTTTTTTTTTCTATTATTTTATTTTTTAATTTTTTTTTATTATTGTTTTATGTTTTTGTTATTTATTATTATTTATTTATTTTTGTTCCAAGCCTGTGTCATGCCTGATTTCTTTTTTTTAGTGGACCACTGTTTGCTTTAAGCAGATTTTAGTAACTAATTTTTATTTGAGTGTTCGTGAAAATTATCAATAGAAAAGATTCCACATAAAAGAAAGGAAGCAAATTTTTAATGATATTAAAAATTTGTATCATAAATAATCTTTTATTTTTATTTGTTAAACACTACGTCAATATGCATGAGATTTTCTATTACAATTTTTAATATGTGACAATCGTATCTCAAATTTCATTAATAAAATAACAAGCCGCCAAAATGAATACATTTTATAGTTCCAATAATTATCCAAGCCAAGTGATTTAAATTATTATATTTCAAGTAGTATTTCTACATATGTTTCGAAGCGTCGGTGGTATAACGGTTAGCATAGCTGCCTTCCAAGCAGTTGACCCGGGTTCGACTCCCGGCCGACGCAGGTTCAATTTTTCTTTTTAAACTACTCTTATATTATAAAATAAATTCTCATAAAAAAATCTATTATGTACATTTAATTTAAAGAGCAAATATTGCTTGGACAATTTTTTAAGTGTGCATAATTTTTTAATTCTCAGAAAATCCAGTTGGATATTCCGCAAATAATAAATATCTAATAGCAGATCGATTTTTTTAAAATTTATGTCTCATTGTAAAATATATATTATCCAAAATGAAAACATATCATTATAAATTTGCATAATTATGATTTTCTTTAGATCGTATCTTAAATTTAGTTTATCGAAATTAAAAAATAAATAAATAAAACTTTGAAGTAAAGCAAATTAGAAATAGATGAAAATCGAATTTTTTTCTCACATTTTGTCCAAAAAGATATTTATTTATTGAAGTAATGTCTCACAAAGGAAAATAAATAGTTGGGACAAGATGGTACGAAATAATTTTTCCTCCATATTGTCTTTTTTTCCCCCTCAAAATTCATTAGATTAATTTCATAACATATTTGCTACAAAATAATTGAGAAAAAAAAAGTTGCACATATAAACAGAAAAAGAGTCTTCGTAGAATTGTCTTTAAAGAGTTTAAGAATATGGATTTTTTTTCCCTTAAATATCTGTATTGAAATATTATACATATAAAAACTCAAAGCAGGATTTAACCAATAGAAATTCATTTAAGATTTCCATGGCTTAGTAGTTTGTGCTGCCATCTCGTGGAAAGTAATAATACCATAAAAATTATGCCATGACGGATCATCCGTATCCGTAAGTATATTTTAATTATATTTTCCATTTACAAATTTTTATTTTATTTCCTAAAATATTTACTTTTAAAGAAATAATAATTAAAGCATAGTTCAATTTTACATTCCGAATTGGTGCTCTTGAGTTTGACTCCGATATCAGGAGTGATGATATCTGGTGTTAAAAGTTACATGATATCTCTAGGTAAAGTCGATTATTCGGATTAACATAAGCTTTGATTATCCGGTCTAATTTCAAATTAACTTCAATACTGAGTTACTCCTAACAAGCCACTAACTAGATTTAATAACTGAATCGGGCATTATCTAAAGTAGTCATTTATCCCATCTTAATTTTCATCAGGATCACACATTGGCTTGTTATTATTTCAGAATTTCATGTGAAGTGTCGAACCTGTGGCATTTTGTAATGTTCAAATATAAATTTTTAATTTTTAATCCATGGGGGAAATATGTCGAAAGATTATATTGGGTTTTAAATGTACGTCAACAAAATTATTTTTCTTTAAGTCAATGGGAGTAATTTCTCCTAACCTTCTCTTCAGCCTTCATTCTAAAGATGTTAAAAATTGTGAACTTCAGCAAAACCGTGAGTATTCACGAGTGCTCAGATTTTTATTTTTAGAGTTCCGCACACGAACGTTTTGTATTATCACTTAAATAGAAAGGCCGACAGATATAATTTAAAAAATGAGTTTTTAGGATTCTCAGAGGTTTCAAGGTGAAGATTCGTCAAAATTTAGAGTTTAAATCTTTTTTTTTTAAATGATTAATATTCTTTATCTTTGTTATACTTCGTGAAACAGAAAATGAAAGTTATATTATTTCATTGATGAAAACAACTACATGCTACAATTACTTTTAAACATGAAAATTTTTCACTTCAAATTTTTGAGTTATTCCAAATCTGGCCGGAAGAAATTTCGAAAATAAAAGCGCTTTAAATTCGAAATAAAATTTAATAATTAAATTAATTATTAAATTTTTATAACTCTTCGAGACGGAGTTATATTTACCCGGGAAAGACAATGACAATGAAAATATGAAACCCAATGGACATGCAAGTTTCACCCACCCCCCACACCCATCTTCAACTTTCAAAGCAAGATATTTTGTGCAGATTTTGTCTTAATCTCAATATAAATAGTTTTAAATAACAAATATTATGACAAGCTAAAATAATAATTTAAGAAATATTTTAGAGAAGGCAGTTTTCAATATCTTGCGTATAAAAAAAAAAAAAAAAACTAAAGAAAATGGGGGAGCGAATGAAATTTCTTTTAATACAATTTCAATAATTTAATACAATATTTATCTGGACTTAAAAGTCAATCAGTCTGCTCAAAATAAGTTGATTACACAAACCTATAAAAGAACTAGTAAGCACTGAAAATTTCTAAGAATCACGTTTTGAAATTTAAACGACACAATTTTAATTTGAATAAGTACGAATACACTGTTCTGGTAAATCAAATGAAAACACAGAAATAAATTATCTAGAAAATAATATGAAACCCAACAGGATAGACTTTCTCGAAACTTTCTTGTGTGCTCCTTATGTTATCACCGCTTCCTTCCGCATTAAGCGTGTCACGACTGCTCAAATCTTTATTTTCAGTTTCGCGTATGAACGTCTTGTGCTTCGTAATAAAAAGAAAAAAAAATTTAACTGGAGTCTTTAACGTCTTTTTATCGATCAATTAAAATTAAAATTTGACATATAACTATATTTTTAGTTACAAGATCACAAACTAATATATTTATCTAAATCGTTGCATTTCTGAGTTATCACTTTTACATGCAAGCGAATGCATTCAACATATGATCAGTCCCTGAACAATAATTTAATATAGAAATGTAGTTTAAATGCTAAAACTGTGTACTAAATTCTATCTATTTTTAATCGTTTTGTTTTTTCCCCGTGTTCACTTGCGATCAGTCAGACAGAGATTTCCTTTAAATGGATTTCCACCAAAATTTGACAGAAATTTACAAATTTCGTATGAAGACCACTTACTAAATTTCATCTGTCTATTTCAAAGCTGAGTTGTAAGCATAGGCACAATTCCAGAAATGTGTTTTCGAAAGTTTGGAGAGATGTTGATGATGGGTGCCAGCTGAGGTGTCGTCCACGTCATCTGGCCGAAATTCAAAATCGCATCTTAAAATAGCTCTCATTTTGCCTCAAATAAGAAGTTAATATAACTAAACTAAATTATCATCCATTTTTATTTCCTAATTTTGTACAGATCATCAATCGTCCTGTAAAAAACAAGTTAATTGCAAGGTTGATAATGCATGAGACAGTCTCTAACGAATGAATAGTACAATTATTCAAAGCTTAATAACTTTATCAGTTTTTGTCGCAGTAAAATGGGCTTTTAAAAAAAAATCGAATGTCTCAAGAATATATAATTAAATATAACGAACAAGACAAGGATATTAATAGAAAATTTTAGATTTTCTAATTTTTTCAACACTATAACAAAACACCGAAATAATAAAAAAAATATAATTCTTTACGTCATTTAAAGCATTTTTTTTAGCTGGAAGTCTATGCCTTATTAAGAAATTACAAAAATTTAATATGTCTTAAAAGAAATTAGCTAGTGAGCTCCAAAAATAATTTCAATAATTAGTTTTCAATAAAATTCGATCATTAATATTTATTGCATATTAGTATATATTGCATATAATCACTAATATTTATTGCATATTAATAGCCTTTGGCGATCAACTGATTCGCAAGTGATTTTGATTAGATTTAAAGTCAAATAAATCGTTTAGAAATAACTGACTTCATGTCCATGATTCCATTACAGCATCAGATATTAAAACCGTGTAACTTCAATAATCTTACACATGTTCTGTTCATTGTGTACATATACGTTCCTAATGAATATCAAACACATGATATTATAGCTTTATTAAAAATATAATTGTCCTTTTTATTTATTTTTTTAAAAATTTTTATTTGTCTTGTAAACTGCATAGGTATTAAACAAAATCCTTCTTCATTAGCTTTCAATAATGGAATAAAATCACAAGATAAAATATTGAATTGAAATAAAGAAAACAGTTTGAATTTCAGAGCTACAATATAATCTATAGTTGGAAAGTAGGCAAAAAAAATTTAAAATTGCTGAAATTCAGGAAAAAATTGCATGACTATTAAAATGTATCGTTAAAAATGCAATTCTTAAAATTTTGAAATGGCATAAAATTTAATTTCATGTAATAATACTTTCACAGAAAATTCTTAATTTCAAAAAATCACTCTAAGATGCACATTTCTATTCTGCACGGTATATATATGTCACATTTGATAGCTACTGGTCAAATAATTTAACCATGTAAATCCAACTCCTAATAATTTCTCAGCAATACTCCGTCAAGTAAATAATTGACCATTCCATATTCCACTTGTCATTATTACAGCAAAACGGAATAGTAAACAGAGAAGAAAAGTAAGTTTATAAATTAAAAGATATATTTAATGAACAATATTTTTATATTCACTGCCATTATAGATAGTTATCATTGCTTAAAATGAAAATATTTCTATTAAAATAAATATATATATAATCTTTTTAATGCAAAAATACTTTTACATAAAATAATAAATAAAATTCTAGTTTCATTATTAAATCTCATAGGTTTTTGTAAAATCAGAATATACCAAATAATGTTTAGAAATAGACAAAAGCTAATTTTTTAAAATGAGTTAATAATAATTTTTCAGAATGATACAAAATTTGATTAAGTAATGAGAGTGGCAACTTGAAAGCTTAAAAAAATACAATGATTTAAAATAACTATATTTTTAGTTCATAGGAGTGGCAGCACTGAGATTAAATAAATTTTCTACACATAAAAACTAAGTTTTTACTTACAAAATGAAAAATGAACAATTTGTCATGAAACCTTCAACCATTGAAACAAAGTGAACCATTATATTGTCATGAAAAATTCAACAATTGAATGAAAATGAACTATTTACTTGTCATAAAACTTTCAACCATTGAAAAAAATGAGCCATTTACTTGTCATAAAACTTTCAACCATTGAAAAAAATGAACCATTTAATTGCCATGAAAAATTCAACCATTGAAAAATCTGGGTCCATCTTTAATAATCTGGGATAAATTTTAGCCCATCTCATATTATAATATAAATATCCCACTGCCAAGCATGTAAGCAGATACATGGATGGCCTATGTTTCTGTCTTCAATAAATGACCGATTTTCACTGGGTGCCAACACTGTTTCATTCTATTTAGGAGGGGGGGGGGGGAGACTAACAAACTGTTGACTAAGTTAACAAGTGTCGAAATAAATTAAAAAAAAATTCCAGTTTTAGAATAAATTTCTTTGACTTTGTCCGATATTTTCCTTGACCATTAAGGTTTCCTGATGAGCTAACTACCTTGAGATATGATGTCTACAAATAAGCTCTCTTTTATTACAAAAAAGACTAACTATCTGAAGACGATATTTGAAAGAAAGCCATATGCAAGTGAAAATGAAATACTTTTTCTAGGAATTTAAAAGCTACATAAAGATTACCATGAAATGTAAAACTTCATTTCAAAAACAGTTTCATTAAGCAACATATCAATCAACTTTAAATCTAAATCATGGGTTATATAGCAGTTACTTTTAAATTTTTATATCGAGGATCATATTTAAAACCAAAAAATTAAGAGAAATCTCACATCCTGTAATTTTTTCATTCTATAACTTAATTTGTCAATATTTAAATCTAAATCATGGGTAATATTGCTGTTACTTTTAAATTTTTATATCTAGATTCATATTTAAGACTACAAAATTAAGAAAAATCACATATCTTGTAATTTTTCCATTCTATAACTTAATTAGCCAATGTTTATAGATACAAAAATGAGAATGGAGTGGGTGAAATTATGAAAAGAATAAATACAGCAAATTTGCAAGACAAGCTGTTTATTTAATCTGATACATAAAATATAAAGAAGAGATTAAAGTTGAATATACTCTGAAAAACATCAGAGAGAAAGACTTCCAACTTATGTACAAAAATTTTTTTTACATAAATTCCAATAACAATTCAAACTTTTATACAAAAATAAATAAGCCATATATCATAACATTTGCCACTTGGATGAAATTAAATATGAAGAAGTAACACAGCTTAAGTTCTCTGAGCCAAGAACACTCAGGCATAACTTCATAAAACACACTTGAAATTTATACAAAAATAGAAGATTAATTCTATGCTATAAAATAGTGAATAATTTTAAAAAATTCTATTGCCAAATAATAAGAAACGAGAAATTCAAAAGAATTTCATTTAAAACATTTATTAAAAGATATTAAATGGTTTATGATGTCACATCTATAGCAATAATTAAAAGATGAATTGTAGTTTTATTATTAATATGGAATTTTTATCTCTTTCCTGTTTGATCAAATTATAGAATTTTTAACAGAAAAATAAAAGGTTCATCTTATATTTATAAAAAATATTTATTATAAATAATAAATATCATACCCAAATATTTATATTTAAATTATTTGGGTATGATATTTATTATGCAGAAATTAAGAAAAACACAAAAATAAATATAAATTGTTTATTTTGGACGAGAATTTAAAGAAAAAGGGAAAAAAAAGAAGAAGAAAAAAAAAACCCAGTTAAACTGCTTAATAATACAATATTTAATTGCACATTGGACGGGATTAAAGGTATCTATCTTCTACTCATTATTCATGAGGAAACTTACATTCAACGGCAAATAAATCAAAACAAATGAAAACCACAATTTCCTAGAAATTAATATCTAAAAGACTTCCACGATTAATTCAAAATCAACCCATTTTATGTATTTAAGAGATTATTATATTTAAATATGAGAAAGAGAGAGAGAGAGCAAATAATTAAAAGATTTTAAAGAAACAAGTTGCTATTATGAAGTACTATCACCAGTATATCACTTGCAAAAAAACTATAATGAAATAAATCACAGATCATTTAAGTAAACCATTCAGAAAAAATAAAATAAAGTAATTGAATTAAATAATTCAAGATATTGGCGTGTCAGACAATTTGCTTTTGGCACTTAAGATATTAATTCGATAAAAGTATTATTATGAAATTAGAAAAAAAATTTCATAATTTTCAAAATAAAATTCAAGCAGTTAAGAACACACATCCAATATTAGAATAATCTTTACTGAATATTTTTTTTCTAATTTATAGATTTAAGGCATCATATTTTAGAAAAAAATGCTACTTGAAGTCTAATAATCAATTAACAAAACAGAAAATGTAACTTTCATCTAAGTTTCAAAGTGGTGATATTATAAAGCACAGTGTGGTTGAATTTACTAATCAACGTGGTTTAATTTAATATTCTAAAAATCAATATAAAATTTCAGAATTAGGCATTCTAATAAAAGCAATTTCTTAAAATATATGCATTAAAGTATAAATTTAGCAAGAAAAAAAAAATTGAACTTCACACATATAATATTTATCTAAGAATGTATGCATGAAACTTTTATAAATAATTGATATATAAAACAAAAGAAATCCTAATCTTTTTTTTTTATATTTAATCTGTGCATATTTTGTGAAGAAATAAGTTCATGTTTTTAAAGAGATTTTCGATTTGTTCTCCATTTTTTTTAAATGCATATATTCTGCATTAATTTAGTTATGAAACAAAAAAAATCCATATATAAATTTTTTTAAAAATTAAGATAAATTTAATGCAAATAGTTTGAATACATGAAACAGATTAAAAGTCTTTTTACTTATTCATATCTGTACATTTTAATGAGCAAAAAATGTTACTAGCTTTCACTGTCATTTGAGCTATCATCAACTTCAGGATCATTCTGACTAATGTCATCATTAGATAAATTATCTGCAGTCCCATTGTTATCACCATCTCTATTTACATCAGAAGTAGAATTTCCAGGTACATGCCTTATCCCAGCAACACCTTTTTTTGGAATTGTAATTAAATCTCTCTTAATGCGACGCTTCCTATAAGGGTCACACCTTCTAACTTGAAGGTTTTTCTGAAAATCTATTATGTACAAAAATCCTGCAATAAGAACTTCACACCTACAATTAAACAAATAAATCAATTATTTGAACATGAATAGGTAAATATAAAGTTCAAAATAACAACAATGCACACACACACAATAAATCAATTATTTGAACATGAATAGGTAAATATAAAGTTCAAAATAACAACAATGCACACACACACACACACAAAGTATGCAGCAGCTATATCTACATACCAGTTCAAAAATTTCTAGAATACATTTAAAAGTAACATGTTGCAATAAGTCAGATCAGATTTCGTAAATCGCCAAGTTGGCTGAACTGACTTTTTCTATTTTCAAGTTTAATTCAAAAGTAGGTTATTTAAAAAAAGTAAATCTTAAACTAAGTGTGAACTTATAATTTTAAATAGCCCAATTCTAATAAATTAAATAAAATCAGTCAAAATAATTTACCAATATAGATTAAGATGTCCAAAAAGGTAGTTTAAAAAACCACAAATACTTATAACACACATAGTAGTAAATAAAAATTGTATTGCGTAGCATTTAGAATGAAGAAAGTCTATTAAATTTGCCAAATATCTATTTTGAATTCAATTTTCCATTAATCATCATTAATTAATGGAATCACTAATTCATTATTCTTATTCAATTTTCAATTTCAGAATCACTGCTAACTTTTCCTATCAAAATTTTTCCTAACATATTATGATTAAGAAAAGATTAAGTTGCTCTAGATTACAATATTTATGAATGAGTAATTATAAGAAGAATATCTGATGGAATTAAATGTGATAATTATTGCAGAAAAACCAACTCGGAAATTTACAAGCTTTATACAGAGCCAAATATTATTAAATTTATTACAATACAGAAGAGAGCTGGATGGGAATTGAGACACTAAAAAAATTATTTTTGGATAAACCATTTGATACACAAAAAAGAGGAAGATAAAAACTTAAGTAGGCTGACCAACTTAAAAGAAACTTGAAAACTATTAAGGTCACAAACTGGAAAACATTAGCTAAGAACAGGACAGCATGGAATGGAATTTTGAGGGAGACAAGGGCCCTCTGATGCTGTTGTACCAGCGAAGATTAGAATATTTAGATGAGGAAGAGGGGGCTCAATGAGGAATTTCTTTACTATAAAAATCAAAATTAATTTAATACAGTGAGAACCCAATGATAATTTCAAGCCTTCCTCCAACTTAATCTCTATGCCAATAATAAGACTAATCACTCACAAGTAGTTCAATATTTCCATTAGACATCCCAAACTTAGAGGTTGACTAACAAATTGCATATATCACATAGAACTACAAATTGAATAAATACATAATAATCAAAATAGTCAACATTTTATAGCTGAACATTTTATAAAAATTAGTTATATAATTAAAAATGAAACAGACTTCTACAAATTATATACAATAATACTCACTGAAACATATATAATTGAAAAAGAGATACAAGCCTACAGGTTTAATTGAATCTCTTTTTTTTTTTTATGGTGTTAAAGAAATGATACAATTTTGCATTTGGTTGCACAAAAATAGGTGTAAAAAAATAAGTACAAAGGCTTAGTTGTAGAGTCATTCGAAAAGTTAATGCAAAACTCAATCCAATATTATTTAAATTCAATATCAATTTTTATTTAGTTAGTACTCTTTTAGAGAATTTTAATGCTTACATCAGTCATTACATATGACATTAACTCAGCTTTGAACAGTTTGTATCTGTAATTGATTAACATATTCGTATAATTTGTTATAAGTCTTCAGGACTAAAGTGCCCATTCATTAATCATTACTACTAATTTCCATGATTATAGAACAATTAAAAAAATTTTAAAGCCTTCACACCAATAAGTTGAGGCTGCAAATTAAAAAACAAACATGTAAACTCTTTAATCCTTTTCCACTTTTGCATAGAGTCAATAATGTAACTGAAATCAAATTTAAACAATTCAAACTAACTTTCAGCAATGACACAAGAAATTTATTAATTGACATGAAAAAGTATTAAAATACTAAAAATTACAACACTTACTTTCAAAAAATCCTTGCAAACCTAAGCATGTATCTGATATTTTCAGAACAACCCAAAATTTCAATGGAGATGTTAATGATTTTAACGATATTGGGAGAAAAAAAACGTAGCAATAACAACAACCCAAAGTGATTTATAAAAGAGGCAAAATATAGGAAGTCACATGGATGTATAATTATAGCCACAACAATTTGAAATATCAATACAAAGATTCTAAAAACCACAATATGAAATAAAAATATATAAAATGCATACAAAGACCTTAAAAATAATGGTATACTATAACTGTTGCAGAATGTTAAGAATGAACATATGAAGTTACAAACCATCCAATGTTAATGTATTTAAATTTCATTACATGTATTAAAAGCGTAAACTTACTGCGGTTCACCCTTTTTGAAGGCAGCCTCGATTTCAGAACTTGTGCGATCATCGTACTGCCACCAGCCATTTCTTCCTTCATAAAACCACTGGTAATAACCCTCAAAGGCTATGCATGACTCTGAAGCGGCAATCAAATTGGGATTATCTAAATAATTTGCAGGGATTTCCTAGTAAAAGAAAATAAAAACAAAATGTTACAAAAATAATACAAGAGTATCAAGATTAAATTTTAAAATTAGCCAATCAAACATGGTTTAAAATAACATGATTTGCATAATTTTTTAAAATTTATATAAAGCCTTTTATAGAATAATTCAAGAAGGAATGAATATAATACCAACATTTCTTTTAGCTATCAATTATCTGCTGCTGTATTTATTGAAACTCTTCAGCACACTGATCATCTTCAAACCTAATCTAATATTGATGCCAGTAATTTTAAATATTGCAGAAGATTATATATATTTAAATATTGCAGAAACAACATATGAATTCAATATACTTAAATTAATAAATGATAAAAGTTTCAAATCATTATAAATAATTATTAATTCATTAAATACATGATAAACAGAATATATAATTAATATATATAATCTCTCTATATATATTAATATAATACATACATATAATCTCAATTTCTCTGCTTGTTTGTTTGGTGTTTTTTGGTGCAAGAGCCATATTTGGCTATTCTGCACCAAGCAAATGGTGAAGCTCAATTTATCTGCATTCTAAATAATTATTTTCTAATCATCTGATTTCTAGTTTCTCTTCTGAGCTGAATGTGTTCTGAACCAAAATGATATTTTAACTATATAATTTTCTGAAACTATATAAGTTCCGAGTGCTTTTGCATTACCTCTTTCCCACCCCTTTCTTCTGCAGATTAGGACTATACCAGTATATTGTCATTGTTCTAACACAGAACATCTCCAAAACCAAAATTTTCTAATTACAGTGAAGAAAAGGAACAAAAATGTGAATTCTTATTAATCACATCTATTCACACTTCTATAGAACAATATTTCACATACGTGCATACATATTAAATAATAAGAAAAGATTGTAATTTTAAGAATAGATCAACTGTGCTAAAGTATATAAAATAAAGATAAAAGATTAAAAAAGTGAGTACCTGTCGGCACATGGCACAACGTTTACTTTGATGTGTCACACCTTTTACACAAAGGTAACAGAAAACATGACGGCATGGCAGCTGTACAGGCTGAACACAAGGCTGAAGGCACACTGCACATTCCAATTTGCTAGCTAGATCATTATCTATAAAAAAGTGAAAAAATATTATACACATGAAAAGAAGAAACAAATGTTTTCTTTCTGAAAACAGAATTTTAAAAGAATATTTCTCCATAATAATAAATTCAACTCACTATAATAGAAAATTACATAGTTCAATTAATGTTAAAACAGTTAAACAAGAGCATTAATCTATTCTATGATATATATTATAAATGCTATAAAGATGGAACACTACATTTTGTATGATTAGTCTTTTTGAGTTCAGAAAATCACACCACACACAATGAAATCCATTATGTTATTCTGTGTCATTGGGAGCACCTATTTATCAAAACCCTCTAACTAGTCATATATTAATGGAAAACTGACTTCCCATTCACATTTTCATGCTCTTCTTTCACTCAAAAAAAAAAAAAAAAAAAAAAAAAGGTCCGATATTTTTCCTTTTTTTTTTTACAAAATAAATAATTATTATTTAAAAAATAGATGAATAATAATTTTTCATATTAGACTGACTAAATTCTGAAAGGAAAACTTTAGAATTTATGCTTCTGTACGCAATCAAAATAAGCATTTAAATAATCAAAAAGACTGAATTTTGATCAATCTGTTACATGTTTGGAATTAATATTTAATTAACATGAGGACAAGATGAATTTTATAAACTTTACTAAAAAGCAATTCTAAATAACTTTATGTAAAATAATTGTACGAAAAAGATATTTCAGACAAAAATAGAAATTGCATAAAATAAACAATGCATATTTCGTAATTTTATAAAGTAAAGCAACAATACTGCCAGCTTTTAAATTTGATTCATTTTTGATTTCAAACCTTTCCATACTTAAATACAAAAAAAAAAAAAAAAATCATATAAAAATAGACAAAGTAAAAGATGAAACAAATAAAGTATAAATTTATACAACCAATATTATGTCATAAAATATCTAGGAGAATATTCAATATTCAAATAAAAAATTGCAGGATCATAGCCAAATTAATATGCCATTAATTAGAATAAATCTATAACATGTTATTTAATTAAGTTATAACTTGAAAAGAAATCTGTTTCTGTTCAAAACAGTATATACGTAAAAATTCAAAAATACCAAAAGATATCTAAAGAAAGAAAAATATTTAAGTGATTCAAATTTTTAAAAACATATAAACACACGAGTCAAAATTAAAAAGAAAATAACAGATTTACCTTCAGTGGTCGAGTCAGCTTCCATTTCTTCAAAAAACTAAATAAAAATATGCATACATAAGAAAAATATTTACATATCTAACAAATTTTAAAAGCACTATTAACATTGCTCAGTATTCAATGTACATATTTTTGAGAGTGACAAAGTGAAACATATTATAATAGATAATAGTTGAAATCGAAATTTAAGGCAAACAAATATTTGTACTAACTGTACTATTTATAAAAAGAAAATAAAAATATTCAAATGGAACTCAAAGCAAAAATATCACACAATAAGCATGAAAATCTCAGATCATAAAATTGATTCTATACACAAAAATTAAGATAATTTTTTAAACAGCCAAGTCAAAAAAATTATCATCAAAATATATAGCCTAAATTATTTTCTCTCCTGGCATATAGTATTATTACTGTAGAAGTATGAAGATTTCCATTCTTTTTATATAATTTTTTTTCCCAAGAGAACAATTAATTAGTATCAATACACAAACAAGTGTCACTGGCAATTCATTACTTAATTTTTTTAAAAAAATTAATAATGTATTTACACTTCTTAATGAAGCTGTACTATGATAATAATAGTAATATATTTATTTATCTTTATTACTAAATATCATCTGTATTTTACATCCACAAATATTTGCAAAAATGAAATAATGACAATAAATTAACTTTTTACTTAATATACTAGATACTGATCCATTTCAAAAATCATTTAGAAATAATATTTTATAATAATAAATTTTAATAAGAATTTTTAAACCAATTTTTTTAATTTTCTAATGAGATAAATGTCATTTTGTAGAACAAGAATAATAAGGTTTTAACTATGTCCATTGAAAATAAAATAATTATATCACAAATTTTATTTTCAGGCTTCTAATTTAATACAATTAATATTTCTACAGTTATAATCAAATAGTTAATAATCAAATTCTACTGCTATCTGAGAAAAAATTCTCAATTTTTCTTTACATAATTTTAACTGAAATAATTCCAATTTTGAATGAGAATACAATACAATAAAATTAAATTACTTAAATAAGAAAGTAGGGAAAAAAAAAAGGTATATGCTTATCTCTCTCTATATATATATATATTTATATTAAGGAACATTTTATCAAATATTTACGTTATTGCTTTCTTTTTTGGACAAAGGTCGAAAACATTAATGATTTAATAATACAATTATAAACAATAATACTGAAAATGATGAAAAACAACTTGGCGAATACTTTAAAATACAATCATTATATGAATAGTACAATATTTTTATACATACACTATAAACTACGAATTCTAAAACTTGCTTTTAATATGTAGGCATAAGTGTAACCTACATTATTTGATCAGATATTCTTTTACAGCGGATTTAATAAACAGATAACTAAAAGATAGTTAAAGCGAAACCTTTTTATCGCTATAGATATCGGAGAGCATTTATTTTCAGAGGCAAAATAAATCAGTATCATTTGGCATAAAAGTTTAAAAAGATTTTTAAGAAAATGTTTACAACTGATTCTTTTTCAATCCACAATAAAATTGGTATTTTTTGAAGTCAATAATAAATATTTTATGTATCAATAAATCTTTTAAAAATAAATAAATCCGTTTTACTTTATTGGGATAATCTATAGAAGAGTAAAACAATGAATTCTATCATCCATCCATGACAATTACACTAAAATCTCGGCAACCAATAACAAAACAAGCGTCTGTCTACACGTAGCAAAGTACCAAAAGAATCCCAAACTCCAATTGGTTAAAAGACAATAATTTTAACACTGCAACTTTTGAGAACCTTTAATATTCGGTTCACATTGAATGAGAATGGAAAAAGAAAAACGGATTCGATCAATTCCGTTCTGGAATCCGGATCCCAAAGTTATCTAGAATTATGATCAGACACCGTTTTAAGATAATTTGATTCAAAACTTTATATTCAAATATATTATTCATACATTGTAATCATATTAATAATTATTAAGATTTATAATTTTTATTACTTTTAATCCAAAATTTCCGTAGCTGACATCTTTAATTAATAAATAATATTCATTTTAATTAAACTTAGTTTATATTTAAAATTAAAATAAAAAATAATGGTAATATTCTTAATATAAATTAATCTGCGAGTTTTTGTTTTATAAAAAAATTGACGAAATAAAATAAATAATGGGAAAATATATTTAAAAAAAATTCAGAAACTCTAGTCTTGCATAATTACATTGTAATGTTAATTTATGCTATAAAATTATAGTTGTTATATAACTAAAAATATCATTCCAAATTCAATGTAAAGTCAGGATTTTGTAATTAAATGTGTAATGCTCGATATTATTGCTTACATTTTATTAATTAACGTAATAATAAAAATATAGCAGGGAATTTTTTAGTTGTATTAACGCCCCGTTTTAAAGCAACACTATAGCTATTTTGGGGCGGACTTCGTAATTTAGTCGCTGTCAGATGACGAGGATGACGTCTGAGCTCGTACCCGTTTTACAAAGTTCCACGCCACACCAATGGGAAGACGTTTGGCCTCGATGGATTGAGCGTGTACCAGACTCACGTACACGACGGTTCTTTTATATAATTGGGTTTCGAACCTAAAACCCTCCTATTTCGAAGCCGAGACCTTTCCACCAGGCCATCGCAGTCTTTCTAGTAGCCTTTCTTTGTTTGTTTGTTTGTTTTCTTATGGCACTTGCCACTGACAAGCCCGCTGTCACGAGGACAGCGATTTAAGCCTGAGGGGGAACGTCTCTTATTTTTTATAGCAGCGCCAACTAGGGCCAAGAGTACGACTTTGCCACTCACGCATCACTCATTCGCTTGCACAACCCCTTTTTACAGGAGGGCACATTCACACATCTCACAGATAGAACAACCAGGCCCAAACAGGGACTCGAACCCGGGATGCCCGGATCACGGGGAAGACGCGCTACCCCTATGCCAGGACGCCGGCAGTAGCCTTTCTAGTATTCATTTTTGGATAATTAAAATTTGAAATAAAACTAGGTTTTTTTTTAATAAAAAAATTGAAACATTTTTTTTTTTCCATTCAAATTACATAAATTTTGTAATGCTTGGTCAAATAGAATTTTTCAATAAAAGAAAGAATAATTACTTTGCTTAAATATTAATTTTAACAAATAATTTTCGACTTGTTATCGTCTTTCACGTCTTTTTCTTATTTTTTTCTGCCAAGATTTAACTATCATTAGCTCATGCAAGTGAGGCATATTTATAAACATTTTTAATGGAAGTTAATTATTAATTATGTAGCTTAAACATCTGATATTTCGTTTAACATTTCGAATTAAGTTGCTGAATAAAAATGGGCTTTATATATATGTATGTTAAATATAAATCTGTTATTTATTTGACTGTTGACATGCACGGTTGTAATTTATGTAAGTGTTTGAATAAAGATTTTATTTATGTATGTAAGTTAAAGATATCTTTAAAAATTTTGTGTCGCTTTTTGTAATGTAAGCTTTACATTCTTGTATATATAAAGTGTACAAAAAAAAAAGTGTTGTAATTTTCGAAAAATTCGAAGTCGAGATTTTGGCGATTCTCGACATTTTAGACCTTCCTGTGCCAGAAAAACACATGGTATTATGTCTGTCTGTCTGTGATCGGGATAATTTAAGAACACTTTGAACTAGACAGCTGAAATTCAGTATATAATTTTTACACCAAATTTGTAAATTTCTATCAAATTTTGAACGAAATCCATTCACATGTAAGCTGTCTGGCTGGCTGTTTGAATAAAAGTGAACACGACAACTACAAAACATAAAGAGCTAGATGGATAAAACTTGGTATGTAGACTTAGGATTTATATTGTAAATCTTTATCGTGATATTTGCTCTCATGTGTCCATAGATCCATATTAAATTTTGTACCAAATTCGGAAGGGGGTTGATCGTCTGTGGTCTGCACATCTGCACGCATGTCAACACGATAGTTCAAAAGCATAACAACTAAGATAAATTTGATATGTGTAAATAAATAAATAGTAATTCTCTGTCAAATTTAAGTTTCAATCGATAGATAAAATAACATAGAAAATGCATGCCCACCTCTCTTTACTATTCCACGAAGCACGAAATGCTCATGTTGGAACATAGAAAATAAAAATCTGAGCATTTGTGACACTCACAACCATACCCAAGTCCACAGTTTTATGCGGGAGAGACGAGGTAGCAAATTTATTAGAGAATATGTCAGAAGATTTTCAGCGAGATCACTTCTGTCGGTTTTTCAATGTGTATTGACTGTTCATTACAATAATCTGATCAAATATTAACCTCCTATCAAGACTAGATAGATCGCCGAGAATTAATGGTCTTTGAAATTTTCAGTTAAATACTTTATGTAAATTGGTTTTAATGGTCTTTTAACCAAAATATTTTTTGTTTCAATATTTGATAGTTATATAACTCATACTATTTTAGGAACCTTATGCCATTTTCTTTGTTCTATTGTACCTAAATTTAATAATAATTTTCTAAATTTAAGCTAAATTTGGTATTTTTAGCTTAAATTTAGATTTAAGCTAAAACTTTTTTTTCCCTAAATTTAAGCTTCAATTTGAAATAGAAGTGATACTACTAATATGAAAGATGTTTTGTCGAAACCTAACATGTTTTTTTCTTCTTTTAATATGAGGACTGAAAAATACAATCATTGAATATCTTACATATTATTAAATTATTTTTATACTTTTTATAGAATATTTATGTAATTTATGCAATATCTCAAATGATTATTCTAAAAAAACCGTCCAGGTTCAATCTAAAATTCGATTTTTTATTTCAAAAGTCTTTATATGCGTAAAAGTTATTACTATTATTAATTTGTTTGTACTTCTGAAAAAAATATAAATTTAAATTTAATGCAGAGTTTTGGTCCCATTAATAATATTCAGTAAAGTATTGTTGGCATTAATTTTTAAATCAAATAAGCGGTATTGGTCTCCCTAAAACTTTCTCGCATATTCTCTAATAAAGATATTATTCCCTCCCCCCACCCTTGTAAAATTATGGACTTTGGGCAAAGCCGTGATCACTACAAGGCCATAATTTTTTTTTTTTTTTTTTTTTCAGAAAATGCCATTTTGTACTATAATAATAAAAGTCAGTATTTGCGTACAAATCGCTCGCCATTGGCGAGTAATAGTTATGATAGAGCCAATTAACGAGTGTTTTTTGGCGATTTATTGCTCGCATACAGTTTAGATGCGAGAAACCAAAAGTATGTTGGACGTCTTTGTTTCAGCAAATTGAAACTAAATTTGACGTGGAACAACAACTGTAGTCACAAGATGACATATGAAAATTCATTATTTAAGTCATTCTGTTTTTGAGTTATTGCTTTTGCTTACATGCAAGACAGACTGGCTCAACCCTTTGATTAATTTAGTTTAAAAGTTGGCAAATTCTAAAACTGTGAACCAAATTTTACTTATCTAGAGTTTTTTAAGTTTTGTAATTATCGTTTTCACTTGTACTCGAACAGATGGACAGGCGGATTTCCTCTGAATAAATTTTATTCAAAATTTGATAGAAATCTTGAAGTTTGAATAAAAATCACGTTCCAAATTGCATCCACTTAGCTTACAGCGCTTTTGAATTATCATATTCACAGACATAATTTCAAAATGTGTGTTTTGGACAAGGAGATTTAAAACGTTGAGGTTCGTTAAAATCTAAAATATTTTTTAACGATTATAATACTTTCTCTTTCATCGCATACGAGAAAGTGCAAACATTTAATCTTATTTAACCAAATCTGACCGAGTTATGAGACCTATTATTATTTTAAGACAATCAGCAATTTTATTATTTCAAATAAATCAATCTTGTGGAAACTCCGGACGTTGAACGGCGAATTTTTTTCAGGACGCCAATGAAGTGGTCTAAAATCTCAAGTTTTTATGATATAATAAAATTTAAATTTTTTTTAAAATCATGTATATTCAAATCAGTTTTAATCACAATAGAGTGGACATTTTTTAATTTAAAATATTAGTGTATCAAGAATATTTGATTAAATACGATCCATAGGATTGAGAATCTATATAAAAGTTTAAATTAGTAATTCATTTATTTGAGAGCATTTATTGACTTAGAATACATAAAATATAATTCATTTAAATCATTTTTCCAATTAGATGCATATGGTTAATATCAATGATTCAAAAATTATCTTTTGTGCTCTAATTAGAGTGTATATCCAGGACATATTAAATCTTGTTTACCTTTAAATAATCTGAGTCTCAGAGAGGGGGGGGCACCTTGTAATTGAGGATGAGAAGTTTTCGGCGTGGTGGTTGGTTCTCACCACCCTGTGGGTACACGAAAAGGTAGGTGTCTGACTCCTCCCATCGATGACGGGACGTACTTCCTTCGGGGAGGGTTGTACCGTGGTCGGTGATGGTCCTTAGGACTCAACCACAGTTCCCGCCAGAGTTGCTGTTGCAGCGGTCCGGTCAATCAAGTTTTTCTGTGTGCTTTCGGGTGTGTCGGAGTACACAGTTTGTGATTAAATAAAAGAATTACTGATAAATGATACTGCTATTTTAAAAAGCGCACAAATCATTTGTTACATCTATTTATTAGTTTTGTAGAAAATACTATGTTTTATATCTATTTTTTTCTTCATAGAGACATGTGCTGAAAATTATAGTTTCATAGGTTAGTATTACTATTATTGAAATAGATAAATTTTGATTTTTAGCAGCAAAGGCTGTTATACCCTAATGGCATAGAGTAAAAGTTAATAAATATATATATAAAAAATTCAATGAACGAAGAAAAATTTGAAGAAAATGCTTATGAAAAGCAGTTTTTTGGATCAGAATTTCAGGAGACGAAATTTCTTGGTGATTGAAAGTGAAGTTGCTCTAAAAATAGATTCTTTGAGTTGAATACTTCAAACAGTGTCAGTTTCTTGGGTACAGGAGAGACAGTCCGGATTATTATAAAGTCCAAATTCACTCAGCAGAACTGGGGTGATGATCATCCAGGTAGTAAGACGTGCTGTTATCACATCTTTTCTTCCATTTTAAAGCTATATGATAAGATAAAGAATACATGGAATTTCGCCGAGAGCTTTTTGATACTTCCCATTTCAATAAATTTGGAGCATATTTTAAAGAGAGGGATTTTGATAATAAAAGATTAAATCTTCAATAGCAATCCCCTCAAAGTATGGTGTAACATTCCCCATTTCCCAGTACTGATAAGACATTTACAGCCAGCTATGTCGTCGCTGTTACTTACTAAACCCCTCGAGATAGCCAGACGGTGGATCTTTTCACCTGGGTGGTCTCGCATCTGTTCATTAGCGAGTACAGTGAAAGACCACATGTGGAATTCCTCGTCCAAGAGGTATTGATAGTACCTTCAAAGAGAAAGGGGTGTCCAAACATCTGGATGCTAGATGTTACTCTTTGTGAAAGGACCTTCCCACGACCCACTGGCGCCCCTGACAGAGCATATTTTTGAATCCCGATTGGCCGAAGGAGAGCTCAAATGACCAATATAAATTAAGAGACGGAGATTGTCACCGAAATAAAGCGCGGAGATTTTTTTTTTTTTTTTTTTTTTTTTTTTTGGAAGAGAGAAGAAACGAATTGCTGGAGACGATTGGACTACGCCCACGAGTTCGGAGTCTGAGAAACTACCCCTGGAGTGGTCGTGTTGACGTGATGGAGAACTAAGTTTAAAGAACAACCTTCGACTTTGACTGTTGTATCTCCTACTACAGGTATAAATAACTATTTATTTAACCAAGATTAGAACAAGTTGTTCTTTTGGGCTGTAAAATAAAGAATTGTCTGGAAATTCTGCTTCGTTATTTGATCAGTCTAGATCAGGACATTACAATGGCTACGACTCCCTGATTATTTTTGCGAAATAATCCACTTTTTCATTCCAACTAATGTTTAATACCCGGGAGTCCATGCCAATAAGATTTTTTGGTCGAGATTCGTTCTAATTAGAATTTTTTTGGATATTCTATGAATATGAGATTTGAAAGATAAATTGTTCAAGGCTTGAAGGACATAAAAACTATCTGTTAACAACAGAATTTTTTTTTCTTTAATCGCGAGCTTATCAATGGCAAGATAGACTGCTAAAGCTTCAGCTATAAAGAAGGTATTAAAAGGATGAATACGATATCTAAAAGATTGAGTGTTTGAAAGGCCTACGATAGAAGTGATAAATTGCGATTTAGATGGATCTATGGCGATTACAAAATAATCTTCAAATTATTTGTTGAAAATCTTTTTACGAGAGAGAAAGATAATTTTGCTAGTTTCATAGATTTATTTCATAGCGAGAAATAATTTAATATCAGCTTTTATCAATGTAATGGCAACATGTTTTTCTCACGCACACATAATTTGCTCCCATAGGTTAAAATTTATTTTAATTTTATATAAAATTTATTATTGGAAAATATGCTTAAAATATTTTTTGAAAAATTATTAAAAGTAGAAAAAGTATTCAACGGCAAAATAATAATTTCATTGAAACGATCCTATCTCGAATTTTAAAATGGCGTAAAAAATAACTTTGCGCTCTAATACTTTCTAAAGTTATTGCGGAAAAATGTCAAAATTTCGCTCAGTTTATAATAAATTAAAAATTTTTAAAAATTCACTCCGAAATGCACATTACAGTTTTCTAAAATGTATGTCTAGTTTATTACCTCTAAGCCAAATGGTTTGACTTGTAGAGCGAAAGCACAACAAATTCATCGTTATTATAAGTAGAAATGATTTATTTCTCTTATTCATAAACTGGTACTTAGAGCAACAAAAATTAACCAGATATTCTAATCTTCACGTTTTATTTATTTATTATTATTATTTTGCAAACTGGCAGGGATGAGCGATGGTACGAGTGAAAGAAACCCTTAGAAGGTTAAGAAACAAATTAGCAAAATTGTTTCTTTTAAATCGTTTTTTCCCCAAAATAATAGTAAGTAAATTTCTTAAAGCAAGTTTTATGTAATATTTATTTACTACTAAATAAAAACCAACAAAAGGGGTCTCCGCTAAGCTTTTTTGCATCAGCTTTAATGAAGATGCTGTCTTATCCCCGCGTTACGGTAGGGGCAGTGTGAACATTTTTGGCTGTTGCGTCATTAAACAACAAACCAATCAACCCACCCTTACATAAAAATTATGTACCATGTGCAAGAATGTGAATATATCAAGTGCTCAGATTTTTATTTTCTGTGTCCCGCATATAAGCATTTTGTGCTTCATGGTATAGTGAAGGTAATTGGGACAATTATACAGTAGAGTGAAGACAACAGAATATGCATTTTGGATGTTATTTTATCAGTCGAATAAAATTAAAATTTTACAGAGAATTATGACTCTTAGTAACAAATTCATATAACCAATTTCGTTTATATAAATCATTGTGGTTTTAAGATATCTCGCTAATATGCATTGAAAAGTACAGATAGACAGACAGTCACCACTTTGACAGATTGGGCTCAAAATACTATGGTACAGATCTACACTTTAAATGTTAAAATTGTATTCTAAATTTAATTTATTTGAATCGTTACTTTTTTGAATTACTGTGTTCGATTAATCTCGAACAGACAGAGAGACATAATTTCTGTTAATATATTTTCTTAAAAATTTGATAGAAATCTACAATATTAGTTTAAGACAACATACCAAACTTCATCCATCTAGTTCAAACTTTTTTGCATTATTTTGTTCACAGATTAACAGACCTAATTCTAAAAATGTATTTTTGTGACTCACTCAAGGAGATGTGAAACGTGAAGATTTGTTGATTACAATACGTTCTCTTTTTATACTTCATAAACGAGAAAGTAAAACTATTTTCATTCATATAATTATTAATCCAATTTATAATCTAATAATAATTATAAATATTAATGATCATAAATATTAATTACTATTTTATAATCTATTCATTATAATCTATTTAATACTAGAAAATAAAAATGTTGAAATTCTTAAGAAAAGTTTATTGTAGCAAGAACATAAGTTTGCGAAGAAATTTTTATGCCAACAAAATGCTAACGATAATTTTGTTCAAATTGAATAGTTTCAAAATAATTTTATTTAGTAAACTTGCTGCTTATTGTAATAATATAAATAATTCTAAAACATATTTAACAAAATTATTCTGCTTTATATAAAACGTTTTCTTTACAGTATTTACCAAAATATTAATAAAATATTATATTGTTTTATTATTTTTAACTTTGCGAAATTTTTTATTTTATGTCCTTTAAATAATTGAAAAATATGCAATGCTTTAGAATATTTTCTTATTTCAGAAAATATTTAAATAAAGTTAATAAATAAAACTAATCAATTACATAAATATTTTAAAGTATCTCTAATAAAAAAATTAGATTTTTCCGCTATGTATCTTCTTAAGAATCTTTATTTTATAGCTCTTTAAGCTATTTAGTAAAGAATTTAATCAATTTCTTTATACAACATAATTTAATAGTTTTTTGATACATCTTTATATATATCCAAAAACTAATCCTATAAAAATGATTTAAATCAATAATTTTTAATTTAAAAAATGCTTAGATAATTTTTTGAAGAAAAAAGTAAATTGATTTAAATTATGATGTTAATGAGGCGATTATTCAAAAAGTATTTTCTACCGGATTCGTTTTTTACAAAACAGCTATTTCAATGACACTAAAGAAAGATTTTTAGATTTTTATTGCTATGTTTATATATTATAAATTTAAAAAGAACTAAAATACAATTTTAGAATAATTTTATAAATAATTTTTCTAAAATTAGTTTCTTCGGATGTGAATTCAATTAAGCTCTGCAATTTATTTAGTTGTTTTTTTCTGTCTTCAGAAATCCACAAATTTTATAAAACTATTTAAAATTTATTTATTGCTAGTTAATACTTTTTTTGAATTTCAATTCATTCTTCGTGTAATGCATCATTTTCTTGATGGTTTTTTTTTTTTTTTCACGTACTGTGTCTTCTGCAAGATAATTTAAATATCAAACAATAAATTTTTCTTAGTAATTTAGATCAGAATACCAAACTGATTCAGATAATCTTAAGAAAGAAATAAAAAGCCAAAAATTCCTTATAATAATTCCCAAATTATATAAGAAATAATTCCTAAAATTAGAAAATATGTCAATTCAGTTTATGATGTTTTAATTATTTTTCAATAGCTGAATAGTTCAATTTTTATCTCAAATATATATAGTAAAAATAATGAGCAATCAGTACTACGTATTAAATGAAAGTGATCCCTTTCGTTGGCCTTGAAAAGGTGTCAAAGGTCACCACGTGTATTGAATATTGGCGCATGGCCAGAAATCCTATGTTATATAAGACTAGTGATCATTTGTTCGTCCTTTTTTGCCTTCTGCTTTTGTGTCGCACTGCGCCTTCTTGTAAATAATCATACCTGCCACTCGGAATAGAATAAAACGAAATTAAAACTACAAAGTCTCTTCACTGCTTCGAACCTGCATTCTGCTTCAACCAAAATAATGTTACATATTATTTAGCGGACAGGATTCAAATAACATTACATATATATATAAACCCTGAGACTACATTTTATTGCTAAATAAAGTAACAACAACAACAAAAAAAAATATTTACAAATACAAAAAAAAATCATTCTATTATACAATTATTTATAAATGAAACAAATGGTCATGAACATTATTTGGTTTAGTTTTCATTCAATAAACGTATAGTTCCTTAATAAAATATATTAGAGTAATATTCAATAAACGAATAGTTCCGTATATGTTCCCTTCTTAGTAGAACTCCACAAAACTTTCTCGTATAATATATAATGAAAGTGCTATCGCAGAGAGCACCTTGCATAACATTGGCACACAATAGTCATGAAATATTAACCTTTGGCGTCAATTTAGCATTTTTATTGAATCTATCGTGTCATCTTAGGCGAGTTATTTGGCGATGAATCCCTGGCATACGTTAATAGCATCCAAAAATCAAATTTGTATTTTAGACACGTTTTTCTGAATCGATTGAAACAAAAATTTGACACAAAACTGCACTTGTAGGCACAAAATCCCATACCAAATGTCATATACTTGAGTCATTGCGTTTTGGAATTATCGTGTTTACAAGTTTTTAAAAGTACAGACCGACATACAGTCAACCCGTTGTTGGATTTGACTCAAAATTTGACAGGTGTCTACATTATAGATGTTAAATCTGTGTACTGAATTTTGTCTATCCAGCTCTCACCGTTTTCTAATTATCGTGTTAATTTAGATTCAAACAGCCGGATAGATGGACAAACAGCCCTCTGAACAGATTTTGCACATAATTTGATAGAAATCAGCAAATTTAATGTAAAAACCATATACCAAATTTCATCCTTCTAGTTCAAAATGTTTTTGAGGTACAAGGAGATTAAACGTGGTGATTCCTCAAAATCCCGAGTTCGTATTTTTTGACCATTACTACGTCAAGTAAAAAAATTATATTAAAATATAGCTGCGAATATTTAATTGATAAAATGTATGGTAAAATCAAACATAACAAAGGATATACCTACCTTTCTTATTCTTGACTATTCTTTATATTTGAGACGCATTGTTTCCAAATTTTATCTATCTAGTTCTCTTCATTTTATAGTTATTGTGCTAAATTATATATAAACAAGCGGACTGACAGACTTCCTCTGAACAGATTTTGCTGAAAATTTGATAGAAAACTACAAATTTGATTTGACATAAAGACTACCCTACGGGGGGGCACCTCGAAATGAGGATGAGATGCTTCCGGCATGGTGGTTGGATCTCGCCACCCTGGAGGGTACACTAATAGGTGGAGGATCTGGCTCCTCCCATCGATGACGGGACATAATTCCTTCGGGGAGGGTTGTACCGTGGCCGGTGATGGCCCTTAGGGCTCAACCACAGTTCCCGCCAGTGTTGCTGTTGCGGTGGTACGATCATTCAATTATATGGTTTAAATCCGGGGGCTTTCATGGCGGGTCGGAGAGTTAGATGGTTGACTTGACATAAAGGCTGTTTACAAAATTTCATTCATCCAGATCAAAGCGTTTTTGAGTTATTTTTATTACAGACAGACAGACAGATGGATACTTCCCAAAAACGCATTTTTCTAACTTAGGCAAGTCTAAAACATGAAGATTCCTCAAATCTCAAGTTCGAATTTTTTTGACGATCATTATACTTTCTATATAATACGTATACGATAAAGTAAAAAAAAAAAAGCTGCCTTGTCTAAATATTTAAGAAGTCCCTTAATCCCGTCAACTAACTTTCTTATCAGTTTTTCAAATAAAAAAAAAGTTCGTAATCAATTTCCGTTTCTTAATGTTTCAGCGCAAGCCCAGTTGGCAGCCTTTTAATATCACATGCTAAAGATAAGACTAAATAGATAACAGAAAAACACGGAAAGACGCTTGTACTTCTTTCTACATAGCAGCTTTCCTTCCTTTTGAGCTGGGACAATACACGACTTGTTTTTTCTGTAATCTTCCATTATTTCGGAAAGGAATGGCGAACGAGAAAAAGTGTTTCACTTTCATCTGGAAAATAGAAAACGCAAGTTATTGTTCGCAAAAGATCGGTAAATTTGTTGATAGCCCTCGTTTTGTAGTGAGTGAAATGAAAGGAACGCAATGGTTGTTGAGATTGTATCCTGTTTTTAATGGAACTGTGTTTCTCTTAAACTGCCTTACATTCGCTTTGATTAAATTGTCAGTCAGAAAAGAAGCGAAAACGACAGGAATTGAATGGCAAATCGATCTTTTGGCATCAAATGGCACAGTTCTGTTATCATGTAATCGGAAAAAAGATGATTTAGGAACTAATGAGTTGGATGTATACAGCGATGTTACATATGGCCGTTCAGAAGTGTTTGATACAAAAAAATCTGAATATCTACCGCAAGGCACTCTTACTGTGCGTTGCAGGATATGGAAAAAAGATGGCGAATTCTCGGAAAATATACAGTGGACAGGTCGCACTTGCTTAGTGGTTAAGACAAGGTCATTCTTGTGGGAAGTGGGAAATTTCAGAAATCTAGAATCGAAGGAAAAACACACCTACGAAATCAAATCATTTGAGACTGATGAAAATTTAATATCTTTGGATCTGTTTCCAAATGCTGAAGAAATTAATTTTGCTGTCACGCCAATAAATAAAGAAATAAAAACTTGTAAACTCGAGTTATTTCCTGTTAATACTTCTGGAAGCACATTTGATCATCAAAAAGATGAATTCGATTTTGATGTGCCTGGTGGCAGCAATCAATCATCAATATGTCTTAAAAAATCAGAATTGATGGAAAAGAGCGATGTTCTTTCCTTATGGTGCGTGTGCAATTTCTCCACGGGGACCATACTGGAAGAAATAGAAAGTGTCTGTATTAGCACCATCTGTTTTGAAAACAGTGAAACAAAAAATCATTGCTTAGATGCCGATAATAATTTTAAAGATGCCTTAATTGATGATTTCAAATCAATGTTGAATGATGCCATTCTCTCAGATGTAAAACTAAAGACGAGAAACAACAGCTATCCTGCCCACAAATGCATACTAGGCTCCAGATCTCCGGTGTTCAAAGCTATGTTTTCGAGCGACATGAAAGAAAGAATTAAAGATAGTGTCGAAGTTGAGGATTTGAGTGAAGACACTGTCTCGAGGATGCTTCGTTATATTTACAGCGCCGAAGTCGGAGAATTGGAGTGGGCTGCTGCAACTCAGTTGTATGAAGCGGCCGATAAATATGAAATCCTCACACTGAGGGATGCATGCTCGTCCTACCTGAAAAAGAACTTGTGTTTAAACAACGCGTGTGAAGCTCTGGTATTGGCCGATCTCCATCAAGACGGGAATCTGAAAAGTTTTGTACAAGACTTTATCTTAAGACATGGTAAAGATATCATCAATTCTGAAGAATGGGAACATTTGATGGAGACGAATGTGAAATTAGCCGCTGAAACGATGCGTCTCAAGTATAAAGAATAGTTAAGTATAAGAAAGGTAGGCATATCCTTTGTCATGTTTGATTTTACAATATATTTTATTAATGAAACGTTCACAGCTATATTTTAATATACTTTTTTCATTTCTCCTAAATGTAGTATAGTATAGTTATCGTTAAAATAAAATTCGAACTTGACATTTTGACGAATCTTCACGTTTAAACCTCTCTGTATCTGTATATAACAAAGTTACCTCAAAAACGCTGTGAACTAGATGGATGAAATTTGGTATACGGTCTTTAGATAACATTTGTAGATTTCTTTTAAATATTCACAGGAAGTCCGTTTGTTCGGCTGTTCGAATATAAGTTAACACGATAATTACAAAACGAAAAGAGCTAGTTATATAAAATTTGGTACACAGATTTAACATCTATAATGTAGACATCTGTCAAGGCAAATCAAACTACAGCTGACTGTCTATCGGTCTGTACTTTTAGAAACATTTAAACGCTAAATATTTCAAATTTGGTACGGGATTTTGTGCCTACAAGTGCAGTTTTGTGCCAAATTTTTGTTTCAATTGGTTCAGAAAAGCACAAATTAAATTTTTGGACACTATTAACGCGTTCCAAGGAAAAATCGCCAGATAATTCGCGTGGGATGACACAGTAAATTCAGTAAAAATGCTAAATTAAATAAATTAAAGTAAATAAGTAATACAGTGCATAAAATGTAAGTTATTCGTAGACATTTTTTAATATAAATAAAAAAGAATTCTTAATATTTTTTTTAGTTTAAATGTTTTAGTTTTAGTACAAAAGTTACTATTTCGTAATTGTTGTACACTATTGCCATGCAAGGCGTTCTCTTGTATAAGAAGATTATTAGAGAGTATACGAGAAAATTTTGGGGAGACCACTGCCCTGGTTTATTTTAACTGTTATTTATTACATTTTTGTGTAGGAAGTCAACGAATTTTAATTGTATAGAATTCGACCACGAAATTTCAATAAATCTCTATGCTTCAAGCCTTTTTGAGACTGAAAAATACGCTTATGCAATTATGTCTGTCTGTCTGCGAAAACAATAACTCAAAAAATGTCTTCAACTACATTGTAATGTCTTGATCTAGACTGATCAAATAACGAAGCAGAATTTCCAGACAATTCTTTATTTTACAGCCCTATATATAAAAAAGAACAACTTGTTCTATTCTTGGTTAAATAAATAGTTATTTACACCTGTAGTAGGAGATACAACAGTCAAAGTCGAAGGCTTTCTTGGAACTCAGTTGGTTCTCGGACTCCGAACTTGTGGGCGTAGTCCAATCCGCCTGCAATTCGTTTCTTCTCTCCTTCTAAAAAAAAAAATCTCCGCACTTTATTTCGGCGACAATCTCCGCCTCTTAATTTACATTGGTCATTTGAGCTTTCTTTCGGCCAATCGGGGTTCAGCAATATGCTCTCACAGCGGCGCCAGTCGGTTGTGGGAAGGTCCTTTCACAATGAGAAACATGTAGCATCCAGATGATCGGACAGCCCTTTCTCTTTGAAAGTACTATCAATACCTCTTGGACGAGGAATTCCACTTGTGGTCTTTCACTGTAGTCGCTAATAAACAGATGCAAGACCACCCAGGTGAAAAGATCCACCATCTGGTTATCTCGAGGAGTTTAGTAAGTAGCAGCGACGATACAGCTGGCTGTAAATGTCTTATCAGTACTGGGAAACAGGGAATGTTACAACATGGATGAAACGTGGTCTTTACACAAAATAAGTAAATTTCTATTAAATTTTTAACGGATCCATTCAAAGTGGTCTCATAGGCTGTTCGAATATAATTGAACTCGATAATTTAAAAATGTAATGACTTTGATAGATGAAATTTGGTGTATAGTTTTAGCATAAACGAATTTTTGGAGCATACTGTGTAGATACTTGTATTCCAGTCAAGTCAAACTCTGAAATGCATGTATGAGAGCAATATAGCCGTTGGAAGTTGTAAAATGATTGTCAGTGCTAACACCTGTTCTTAATTTTTATCTTATCGTATACGAAATGAAGTATTATAATCGCTAAAAAATTTGAACTTAAGATTTCGACGAATCTTTACATTTCAGATCTTCCCAGATGTAAAGATTCAAAAATAAATAAATAAAGCATTTTTTTTTTTTTTTTTTTTTTTTTTTTTTGCATTATGTTTGTCTGTGCACACAATAAATTAAAATCAGTTTGAGATAAATGACTGAAATTTGGTATATGGAATTACGACCAAATTTGTAGATTTCTATGAAATTTTGAACGAAATCCATTCTCATGAATAAAAGTAAACATGATAACTTTGAAACAAAAAGAGCTAGATGGGTAAAACTTGGTAACACATTTTAAATGAAATCTATGTACAGGAAGTCTGTCTGTCTGTGAATGCAAGTGAACATAATAACTACAAAACGTAAAGAGCTAGACTGATAGGCAGTTTGAACGTCGCATGTATCGATCCGTGTCAAATTTAAAGAATATCCGTTGCTTACTGAACGTCTGTCAGTCCATGCAATTGCAAACGTACTTTTTTTTTTTAGATTTCCTAGAATCCAACACTGATATTTTTGAAATTGTGTTTGTCTGTTCATTTCTCTGTGAAAATGAGAACTCAGAAAGTTCTCAGTTTCTATCTTAATTACGCAGAAAGTTTCTAGTTGAATGAAATTTGCCGATAAAAATCTGTCTTTAAATCTAAATTATAGAATTTTAAGAGGCAGGGATAGCCTGGTTGGTAGGGCGTTGGATTTGCATCCCTTAGGTTGCGAGTTCGAACCCCGCTGGCTGAAAATTCTCCGTGTGTGTGTGGTGGCTGGCGCACGCATAAATCTGTCGTGGTCACAAAGTTCTCCATGTGAGAGTAATACCGCTGGGGATACTGGAACAGGGGTGATCGTTCTCTGATTCAGGTCAAGATTACGATCTGTGGATGAGTGAATGAAATGCATGCATGAAGTGCGCCCCTTAAAAAGGATTGTGACGTGTGTGTAGATAAGTCATACTTTTGACCCTAGATGGCGCTACTAAAACACAAGACACTCACTCTTGGCTTAAAATCGCTGACTTCTAAAGTCAGTGGGCTTATCGATGACAAGTGCAATTAGAAACAATAACAAATTTTGGTTAAAATTTTTTTGGTTGTGAAATTTATTTGCCGGTATATTTACTCGTAACAAGATGAATTCAAAAACATAACAAACTAGACAGATTACATTCAGCATGCGATGTTAATACCAAATCGTAGATCTGATTTAGGACTGGATATCCATGATTCTCTCAAAGATTAGTTTTAAACATTAGATTAGTTTTAAGCAGTTTTAATCTACGATAAACATTGAGACTATGTTATTTTAACAATCTCACATCTGTTTCAATTATTTTATTAAAAAACATTTCCAATTAAATCAAATTTGAGTGATTTCTGTTAAAATGTACCCGCCCAATTCATCTATTTTTTAACTTCGTCACTATTTACTGAAACTTCAATTTCTCTTGTAAAATGTAATATCACGGATAGTACACACAATTTTTCCTTTGTATGTAATAATAAAGCAAGTAAATATCCAATGAAACAATATAAACGATTTAATTTCCCTGGAACAATGGAATATATTATTAAAACAGAATGTAAAAGATCGTTATAAAAATAATCGGAATTCAAAAAAAAAAAAAAAAAAAAAATTAAGCTACCAAAAAAAAAAAAAAAAAAAAGGTTTTACAAAAAAGACATATATTTTTTTAAATTACAAAATAGTGTAAAAAATCTTTTTTTTATCTGATACTATTCTCGGAAGTGAGTGCGAAAAAACCCACGTAATCTAGCTAAATTTTTAATTAATTAAAAATTTTAAAAATTGCTCCGAAGTGCTCATTATTACCCTCTGAAATATATCTGTACCCAGTTTGGTACCTCTAAGTCAAATGGTGCGCTCTATAAAGTGCTACGCATACATATAAGCGCGCACGCGTGCCCACACATTTATCTTAGTTATTGTTAGAGACAGAAATGGATGAAAAATTATTTTCATTGATGGTATTTTTCTCAAAAATAGCAGAAGTTATTAAAAACAGCAGAAGTTATGTTCGCTTTATGGTTGAGAATATGTGTCAATAAGAAAATAAAAGACCATTTATAATAATAACTAGCTGTCTTTGGCGATCAGCCGGTTCGGCAATCTTAATGCTCGTTAAAATTTTAATAATTAAATATTTTATGTAATTCTTACTTTTACAGCTTCTTCATCAAAATATATTAAAGCTTCAAATTTTGATAGTCATATAATTCTCTCATAATATTATAGAGACCTTCAGCCGTAACGTAATATGTATCTCTCTAATTTTCTGTTAGCTCCCATAGAATTTATGCTTTAAATTAAAGTGGAAATAATTAAACTGCAATAAATATAATATTTTTTTTTACTAAAACGAAGCATTTTTTTTGAGTACTGAAAACAGAGTCGCTGAGTATTTAAACCTTATGGGCACTAAAGAATATTTTTCTTAATTTATATACTATCTCAAGAAGTTTTCAACAAAATTTTCTCTGATTCATCATGAACAGATCGATTAATTAATATTGTTTAGTTTTAAACGCATCATACACTAAGAAAATAAACAGAATCGTTTGAAATAATCGGACGAAAACATGTTACGCCTTCAAAACCAAGTCCGTATCCGCGTTGAAAGTACGAGTGGTCAACAATCAGAAACAATGCACATGCGTGAATTTTCTACGCCAGTTGAGGTAACACTACACAGATTAGAAATTTTTATATCCTTTATTATGTTTTATTTGAACTCAAAAGTACATCAGAATTAATCTGAAAGATCTATTAATTAACAATGTTTAATTTTAAATGCATCAAACACTAAGAAAATAAACAGAATCATTTGAAATAATCGGCCGAAAATATCTTAGTTTAATCTCGTTAGCGTGGGGGGAAAAAACTGAAGCCTTACTCATTTGGCGGTGGGGAAATGAAAAGATTTTTTGGCGGGAAAAGTTAGTTTTTAATTAATAATTGAAATTCTAATGAAAAATTCAAAAAAAGGGACCCCAGGTACACATTCCCGACCTCCAAGGTATGCATGTGCCAAATTTGGTAGCTGTAGGTCGAACGATCTGACCTGTAGAGCGCCAATACACACATTGAGCTTTATTATAAGTATAGATATAGATTAAGGGGCTTCAATCCCTGCTCGTTTTCGATTGCCAATCGATGTTGTCCTCTAGTTATGCGTGTTAATATCTAAATATTGATTCAATTTTTCAATTTTTTCCGCCAACGCAGCAGCTTCACGATCAGCTTTTCTTTTCAAATTGTCAGATTCCAACTCGGCGTTTCTTCGGATTTTTCTACATTTGATATCGCTGGATGCTCCATTACTATTTTTTAAAAAATGTATGGTTAATACATGTATTGTTTAGGTATTTGGACGATTGTTATTGAAGGAAGAAAAATTACCGTAACTCGATAAAGTTAAGCAAAAAAAGGAAGCTATTCCTTAGTGTTGCCACAAATGGTGCATCTAGAAGTAGAATTAACAATTAATATTGTTCTAAACTCATTTGTTGTTAACTTAGTGTTAATTATGGCTTTACTTTTCTTTTTCATCGCCATTTCACCATCAAGTTTAGTATAAATACCTATAACGATGTAATAATAATTTTCATTAAATATTACAAACAATGTTGGCAAAACAAATCTCAAATGTCGTGGGTCAGGTGAATCACTATGTAACAATCACAAAGCGGATAAAAAGCGAAGTTTACATAATATATATATATATATATATATATATATATATATATATATATATATATATATATGTAATGATATTTTAAACTTTTAATTTCAATTTAATTAATTTCCAAGATTTTATCTTAATTTAGCCCATAGTAACTTCATTCTAAAATATTCTCTTATTTCGTGATCCAATTCCACTTTCTCTACTTAATTAATTCAAGAGAAGCTTTATAAAATTACTTAGTCAGCTAAAAGCCGATACTTTCACACGTTCGGCATGAAGGGGTAAAAATGTCCAGTAAGCACATTCTTTCTTAAAAGATCCCTGTGTTTCCCTTACATGTGATTGACATGCATCAGAAATCCCTATCAGAATCTTAATAATATATTAGCACTGTGGACAGATATTTTCCCTATCAAAATCTAAGGTTATATAAGGCGAGGGATAATTTATTTCGGCCCTTTTTTTCCCCACTCTGGCTTTTGCACTGCGCTGCGGCGGACGTCTTGTCCGCGTCTCTGCTTGTAAATAATTATGCTTACCCGATGGATTAAAAAGAATTTAAAAAGATAATAAGTCTCTTCATTGTCTTCAAACTGCATTATGCTTCACAACAAATAATATTACATATATATATATATATATATATATATATATATATATATATATATATATATATATATATATATATATATATATATATATATATATATATATATATATATATATATATATATATATATATATATATATATAAATAAAGAAAAGATAAAAATAAATTAAATACAGATAAAATAAAATAAAATAAATAATAGAAAAAAAGAATAAAAAAGAATTTGCATGTGTGTGTGTGTGTGTGTGTATTGGCGTCCTACAGGCCAAACCCTTTGATTTACAGCTATCAAATTTGGCATATGTACACTTTGGAAGGTAAGAATGTGCACATCGAAATGATTTTTTTTACAAATTTTAATTAACTAAAAATTAGGATAGATTTTGGTGTTTCTCCACATTAATTTCCGAAACTATTACACCATCAAAATAAATTTTACGTTACTTTAAAATTCATAAAATTATATTTTCGATTATACAATTTAGTCATCATAAAAATAATCTTTGTTTAGGTTTAAGTAACTTTCAAAGACGATTTACAACAATTTTGTTATTATTGCAAATTGAGCCATAATCGTTTGCATTGCTGCTAGTAGAATTTCATCATTATGTTTATTACCGTATTAAATAACTTTATATTATTTCTCTTTTTTCATAATTAGAGAAATTTTCATTGAATAATCCTTTAATAAATTATATAAATCATGAGATATATTAAAAATAGATGCAAAACTTCGATATGGGATGATTATTCTCTTTGCCATTATATATATATATATATATATATATATAATGTAACAAATTCGAATCCTGTCGGCTTTTTATCTTTTTAAAATTCTTTTTAATCCATCGGGAAAGCATAATTATTTACAAGCAAAGACGCGGACATTGTGCGTCCGCCTCAGCGCGGCCAAAAGCGGAAGTTTTTAATATGTAACATTATTTTATGTGAAACAGAATGCAGTTTGAAGACAGTGAAGATACTTTTCATTTCGTGACGTCGTTTTATTTTATTTTGAAGAAGCACGCATATGTACAAGCGATGAGACACAAAGCGACACAGAAAAAGAAATGAGGAAAAAGATCTTGGACATTTTATCCCTGCTCTTATATAACCTATGATTTTGATAGGGAAATTATTTCTTTACAGTGCTAAGGTATTAAGAGATTTCAATAGGGATTTTCGTTACATGCGCGGAGAAGGTAGGAGAAACACAGGGAGATTTTAAAAAAGAATTTGCCTGATCAGCGGTATTTTATCTCTTCACGCGTAGTGTGGGAAAGTTAGTTTTAGTTGATTCAGCAGTTTAACAAAGCTTCTCTTGAATTAATTAAGTAGAGACAGTGGAATTGGATCACGAAATAAGAGAATATTTTAGAATGAAGCTACTATGGGCTAAATTAAGATAAAATCGTGAAAATTAATTAAATTGAAATTAGAATTAAAATATCATTATATATATATATATATATATATATATATATATTCAAACGTATATCGAATTCAGCAAGCATGTTATTAGCTTTTTTCAAATTGAATCATTTCCCGTTTAAAATACTTCAGTTAAACTTCAAAGTCAGTCGTTTCAGTTAAACTTCAGAGTTTAACTGAAAGACAGAAATTCAGAGAGTTATAACTCAATGCACATAGCTGCATAAGATTCCTAAAATAGCAGAATTACGTGATTATAAAATTTTGAAGTTTAAAGATGATTTGCAGAGGAGTTCATTAAGTCTAAGTTAATACAAAAGACTCAATTATAATTTTACATGTTCTATAATTTCAGTGTATCAGCTTCACCAAAAGCATCTAGTATTAAATAACATAATTAATCAAAAATTTCATCTTCATATTTCGAATGTAACAAAATAAACGTTTAACTAAAAAAATGACAATGTTGCTCGAATTTAAAATGAGTATATGTTGGGTTTACAGAATAAATTTAGTAATCATATATCTCATATCTGTACATATTCTATTTCCTTTATTTGAACAGATTTTAAACTAGCTGCCTTTGGCGACCTATTTCCTTTATTTGAACCGATTTTAAACTAGCCGCCTTTGGCGACCAGTTGATTCGTCACAAATAATATTCGTATTCATTTTCATTAAAATTTTATACATAACTTGGTGCTCATTGTTCCTTCAGGGAAACATTTTATATTGTGATAGGCATTAAAATCGTTTTCTTTTAATGCCCTTACACATATTTATTCATTACATATAGTATAAAGTATCTTAATGGAATCGAATTCCATGAGATCATGGTTCTATTAAAAACGGTTCATATATCTTCTAATTTTCTCAGATATGTGTCTTCACTTTTCTATTCGTTATGTAATCTGACTGAATCAAACAAAATAAATATTTCTTAAGGTTTCAACAATAATTTGATGAATCAATGAAAAGTCTTGAATTTGAAAGCTGTAATGCAGTCTGTTAATAAAAAATTATTATTCTTTAAAAAATTATTATTCTTTAAAACTGGTCAGCCAACATCCTGAAAAAAATTTACAAGATTTTTAAATTGGCATCATTAAAAAAATTGTTTTAAAAATTTTGAAAAATGCCACAAAACGATTTTTTTTGGGGCATTAATATTTTCGAGAATTACTGATGAAAAAAGGCTAACATTTCCTCTAATTTTTAATTAACTAAAATTTCAAATTATCTTTTCAAATTCATACATAATTTAATTATCAAAAATGTTAGGAAATTTCGGCATTAAGGTTATAAATTCCAAATTATTTTGTCTCCCGTACTTTATTAAAAAAAATGATGCAATGCATTTTGAACTTGCTTTTGTGCGTCATTAGTATGAATAAATCACTTCACGTGACATTAAACATTTAACTATTTAATCGGTATCGTATCTGATATTTATGTAACCTAGCAACTGTAATATAAAAACTTTAGAATTAAGACATGAGATAAATACGTGTCGTTATGTTTGTAAGATGTTTTGTTTCGGTATTGGTCTCAGGTCCTGTAATGACCGTTTATGTTTTTATAAGTTTTCCCCGTTATATCTGTAAATAGTTCATCATGTGCTCAATTCTATTCTATTCTATTCATCATCATTTCCACTGCAATACTCTAATATCAAACGGCTGAATTCCCAGCAGTTTTATAAAATATCATTGTAACAAAAAAACCTACTTTTTAATTAATTAAAATTTTAAAAAATTCACTCCGAGGTACAAATTTTCACTTTATATAATATATATGCGCCAATTTTGATCATTCTAGGTCTAACGGAATGCATTGCAGGACGCCAACACACACACACTCTCTCCCTCTCTCACACACACAAACACACACACAGATACAGACATTCGTTTTTATTATTATTAGAAACAAATATAAAATTGTAATTCCGGATTGTCATTTTATTAGTACTAAATTTCTTTCATGATAATACATTATTTCTTCAGTAATCCAGCCGTTGTTTTACCAGAGGACTGCAGTATCAGTGAAGTTCGTTAGGAAAGATACACTTCAGCGGCAAAACCTATAAATATAAAATGGCCGCTATAAATAAGGCCTGATAGTTAATTCTAAACCGTTAGAGATAGGCATATTCTTCCGATCGAATAAATGCTCTAAATGCTGTAAAGAATTATCTCTTATGTTATCAATAAATATTTTTCTGAAAAAATTATGGAAATGAAGTTTTTATAAAGGCCTTGGTATTATTTATCATATTTTATAAAATAACCTTGATACACTAACCTTTTGACTAAAAGAATTATCATCGTCCTGCAACCTAAATTGCCTGAGTTATTAAACTTTGAATGTTACTATTTTAGACTTGAACGACCAACTCGAAATAAATCTCTAGTCAACGTCCGTTTCTTCTTTGAAGCGGCCGTTGATTGTCTCAAAATTAAGACATTTTTTTTTTTTTAATAAACATAGATAATTTTGCTGGCTTAAAATGTCTTTACTCCATTCGCATCTCACCAATCAGATTTTTTGTTTTTTTGTTAATGTATTTTGTTCGCTGTAAAAATTAAAATAGCTGTTAATTTCTTAAGGCGGGATCAACTAAAATGGTTGATTAATGAATTAATTTAATAAATTGTGAAAATGCTTATCCTTTTAAGTGAAACAAACCTTTTAAGCCATTTCCATTGACACCAGCATTGTGAAAATGCGATAATAAATAACAAAGATACAGAGGGGAAACAGCTTTTTTTCTTGACGTCCGAGAAAACTATTTTTAATTCATTAATATTTATTAAAATGAATTACAAATTAAATACTAAAAAACAGAGAATAAATCAATGCTACTTTTTTAAAAAATGCATATGTTCTTTTTTTTTTTTTCATTGAATTAGTTCTTTTATACATTGTTAATTGGATGTTCGTGTTCCTTTCTTTCAGAATTGCGTTTTGTTTGATGTCTCATGATTTATGACGGTTCTTCCATTGTTGTGCTCTGATTATTCCATTGTAAATGATGAAGAATTTCTATATGTATAAATTTAGCTTGTTTTAATGCATGAATTTGTGATGAATGTTGCCAATAAAGATATTCAAATTAGCCGGGGAATATTTTTTCTAAATCAATGTTATTGTCGGTTTTTTTATACGTTCGCTAATATTGCTTGATTTGATTTTTATTTGCTTATTACTACTTATGATTAAAATATCTATATATATAATTTATAACATTAATATTTATTAACTATATATATAATTTATAATATATAACTATATATAATTTCAAATTTGGAATTGTATCGTAATGTGACGATAAGATTTGCAAATTTTTGTAGCAACACTTCTTTCTAGAGATATTCTTTATTTTTTTAATTATTTCAATATTTTTTCAATGTGTGATAAATCAAATGAGGCTTTCCTTTTTCTTTCTATCGATTTCAAATTTTACTCAAAGCCAGACAAAAGTGAATGTGTCGGATTTTTAAATTTGCTCCTCAGTGAATTAAAAAATTTTTTAAACATTATGCAACCCTCTCCAGAAATTTTTTTCAAGAGTGGTAAATCCATTAATGAATTTGTTAACGTCTTCAACAAAATGAATACGATGGCATTGTGAATTCGAACTTTTAGAATTCCACAAATGAATCCTTTCAAGATTTCAATAAAGAAAAGATTAATCGTCACTCGAATATACATAATATGAAATATACTCGCATGGATAAAATTATATTTACTTCCCAGGATTAAGTAATTTTGTTCCACAATTGCTTAATTTATAAATCATAGTAAATATTTCAGATACTATGTTATCACGTAGAACTATAGTATAGAACTCAATGACACACAAGAGGTAGAGCTAAACCAATTTATTAACTGAACTCAGAACTGAGAATACAGTGACTGACAAATCTTTAGCTTTTATATTAGCAGGGAAAGTTCCAGAATACTATTCTGGAGAAAGTAAGAAAAGTCCAGAACACTTGTTCGGTAAACTAAAGAAATGCCCAGTATCTTGTGGAACATGAAATAAAGGAAAACATAAATCAAGTAATTCAATATTTACACATACTATGAATCCTATCGTCTCTAGCGGATTCGAACTCAAGGTCCCTTAATTGTGAGACCAGTGCCATGACCATTCGGCCATGGAGATTCGATTATCACTTCAATGCGGCAATATACTTACTTATATGGGAGAATATAACTTCCCGTTTTCATTTACACATTTTTCCCACTACAGTCTCTTTGCTTGAGATTGCTGAAGAGTTGACTAGATATAACAAAATTGAACTTGTTGGGAAGAGGCTTTTCTTAAAACAAAATGACATCACCTACTCTTGTTACTATGCTTGAAAATCGCATGTCTGGGGATATAAAGATTTGGCTTACAAATCAAAGAATACAATCCTTTATGAAGAAGCGACATTAATGTTTAAACTGCATCGTTCTTGAGTTTCATGCACCCCCTCAAGTGTTTGCAAAAAAGGAATATATATATATATATATATATATATATATATATATATATATATATATATATATATATATATATATATATATATATATATTATTTGTGTGGTGAAATTAATGCTGAAATATGTCAAGTTCTACAAAAATGTATAAATTTTCAAGGCGATCATTCGGTAACATTTAAGGAGTGGTCTTTTTATATTAAGGAACAAAACATTATGAAATTAAAATACAGAAATCATTTCACAGTTTCAGAGAAGAGGCATATTTACAATGAATCGGCGAAATCTAACTATGAGGCAATTGCAAATACTCAAAGCAAATACTCTGTCGAATAATATTAATTAATAAATTAATGAAAAGAGGGAAACCATAGTGTTCAAAACGAATGAAAAGACTGAATCACCAATCAGACATGTAATGTTAAAATGAAATAACAAATACATAAGCTCTTTGGAATGTTCGAAAAATTAATAAAAACGCTTTCACAAAACTTGGTCACTATAAATAATCTTGGCACCGATATTCTTTCTCCATCTAAAAAGAAAAAAAGCTTTTGACAAACTTAGAAAAGCATCTGGTATTCCAATGCAATTGATTAAAGATTCATTTGGTTAGACATTTAGGTCCTTTCCTTTCTTTCTCCATTTTTTTTTTTTGGGGGGGGAGCGGTTTATTGTGTGCTCAAACTTTTTCTTTTGTCCATCATTCTTTGTGAGTATTTGTTTAAAATTTTTGTTTGTTTCCTGTAACGACTTTCATTCAGTGGAACTATAAAGATCTTTATGGCCGCCGGGATAGTCTAGTTGGTAGGACGCTGGATTCGTGTCCCTTGGGTTGCGAGTTCGAACCCCCCCCCCCGGCCGAAGATTCCCCGCGTGTGTGGTGGCTGACGCGCTTTTCGTGGTCGCATAGTCCTCCATGTCGAGAGCAATACCACTAGGGGTACTGGATCGGGGGTGATCGTTCTCTGATTCAAGTCTAAATTACGATCTGTGGATGAGTGAATGAAATGCATGAATGAAGTCCGCCCCTTAAAAAGGATTGTGACGTGTGTGTAGCTAAGTCGTTCTCTTTTCCCTAGATGGCGCTACTGTAAAACGAGAGACGTACCCTTGGCTTAACCTAATGGCTCTTGTCCAGAAAAGAGCCGTTAGAAACAACATAAAGATTTTTAAAAATTAGCTCTAAGTTCTTTTTTCACTATCTGAATTTTCCAAGAAACGTTCTTCTAGCATGATGATCACTTCTTCCTCTCAGCTCGGCCTGTACGGATTTGATTACAGAAATTCCAAAACATTCATTAAACAGGATCATCCCAACTAGCTTCTCACATAATACCAATGAGAAAATTTTTGCAGTTAGTTTTTTTTAAATGACGATTTAAATTTTATTAACTTATATGCTCCTCAAGGACTAAATATCGAGACTAAGAATTGGAAAAAAAAAAAAAAAAAACTTTTTCGTACCTGTTTTATTTTTGGTAATTTTAATCCCCACCTTCCTCTTTGATGATCAAATCCTTTCCACAAAGTAATGATTTTATTGAATAGCTCCAGTTTTTCAAATTCTAGTTTTATTTTCCTTAACACTTTGAATCCTGTCTATGTTGCTTGTACTAGATTAGCTTTGGTACTCGATCTCGCAGTTTGCTCTACATTTATATCTTTCTGTGGTGAGTGATGTATTTCAGATTCGAATTTTGAAAGCGGTCATTGTCCGCACATTGTTAGATAGTCAAATCTGGAGCACATCTCAAAGAATATATGAATGTTTTCATAAATGATGTAATTATTGGAAACAACAATTTTTTCCAAAAAATGCTCTATAAGTGATCTATCAAAAAAAAAAAAAAAAATGCATCCGACTCCTCCACTTACAAATGCTAGCTTTCTTCTCCCTCGAAAACAATATAATAAATATTAAATATCAATTCTTTTTTCAAACTAAACCAAAATGGTGTTATATTAAAAATGGCGTTACATAAAAAAATAAACGATTGCTTAAAGGAACATTGTCTAAGTCATTCAAAACTAACATATTTGTAAACTATGTAACAATCATTTAATGAAAGAATTTTTTTTTTTGAAGAACATTTATTCATACGAAATCTCTGGTCTGTAAAATATGTAAGAACAATTTTTGCTTCAAATGCTACTTTAAGAAGATTTTGCCCCCCCCCCCCCCCCCAACTAGAGAAACATGTGAAATATGTAACAGTGTATTTGTTCATAAAGTTTTTTTTAAAAAGATATACATACAAAAAGAAAAAAAATTCAAATGTATGAAATATGTAACAGAGTATTTGTCTCAAAAAGAATACTTCATCATACAAATAAAAAAAAATCTTTATCGTGTAATGACTGTAATAAAACATCCTGTAATAAACTTTATCGTGTAACGACTCGTATAGATGAATTAAAGAAGCTCAAGATTCCAGTTTGTAATAAATATTTTCTAGAGAAAATTATTATTTCATACAGAAATGGAAAGGACTCAATGAATCAAATGAGTATAAGAAAGCCTTCATTTTAAAATTCAGCATCTTACATATACGGAATAAAATATATATGTGTGATATATCTGCAAGAAATTATTTTTCATAAATATAAATCTAAATTTGTCATTTATTCGTTTGTACAAAAAGAAAACAACTGTATTTAAAATATCAAAGAATTGTCTTGCTTTTAACAGTAGCATCCTACTGTTCAACACGAAATAAAATATAATTAAATATTACCTAAAAGCATATTTATGTGCTCATTAGACAATGAAATCTTTATACGAGTTAATTTTATTTTTTAGAATATATCAGTTCTCCTCGATTCCGATGGAGGTATCAGCGAAACGTTGCTATACAAGTCCTCACGTGTCTTCCACATCTAACAGCGAATTGTGAGCCTATTTCGCAGTGCAAACTCCGGGCTTCCTTTTAAGAACACAACAGTGCGTTTTGCAATTTTTTGGAACAGGATGCCGGATCTCTTCAAAACGATTGTTTATTCCAATACCATGAACGAAGAACCGATTCGTCCACGCCCAGAAATGCGAATTCGAAATCTATTTCAACCACGTCCTTACCTTTGCAATTCGCGTTTTTTCGCCAAGTACATTCCTATGTTGTTTCGACTTCGATTTCCGTTCGGATACAGCCGCAGTTTTCACAAAGTTTTTCCTTGTCATATTTACTACGAACTCGGAAGTTCCAATTTTCTACATAAACTGCTCACATTTTCCAAGGTCCATATGAAAGTAAACCATATTTTCTTTTGCCACTTTTACACGTTATTTGCCAACTACTATTCTATCCTCTTGAAAAGCAGTGAAGTTATTTGGAGAAGCGATACGCTTCTTTCAGAAACGATTCTTCCACTATATATGCCCAGTTGAATGCAGGAAGTTAAACACGCAAGTACTGCGCATGCTCATTAGAATAGCATTCAAACAAACATCCATTCCCTCCTCCCTAATACAATCGAAGATAACACGCCAACAAAAAGTATGATATTGTCATGAGTAGAAAAATGAAACATTTTACTAAAAAATCCTAGAGCATTTCAGTTTTAGAAAATGCTTTCATTCATTTATTTTTTAATAGGCATATCGCAAAAAATAACAAACGTAATAAAATTCTTGAAAATTCATTATAATTATTAGTTAATGATTTCCTCACTTAACCCTTAATAAATAACGATGTAAATAAAACCATTCAATTACGATAAGTTTTAAGAAAAGAAACTTTAAACAAATATAGGCATTCAGAATTATTAATTTACAGGATTTATTAATTGAAATGTAATAATAATTTATATAAATAATTAATATTTCAATTCATTTTATATAAGTAATTAAATTTTAAATATTTAATAATGATTTCAACAACACAATATAAGCACACATTATAATCCCAATATTTTAAAATTTATAGAATTTCATTTTTTACAAATTTGGCAATTAGGCTAATATTTTAAAATTAACCTGTTTACATACCCCCACACCCAGCAGTTCAAGGCCACCTTTTAGTAGAAAATTCAGCACTTACAAACATGGAATAAGATATTTGAGTTTTTTTTTTTTCCTTTTCCTTTTTATTTTCCCACATACAAAATAATATAATCGTCAAAAAGTTAGACCTCAGTATTTTTATCAGATGTTACTCTTTGAACCTGGAAAAATAAAACTCACATCAGAATTTAGACGGCTTGTCTACAATCATGAGATAACACCACAAATTAGTCAGATTAAAGCTGGTTATTATATTTAAATTGTAAGAGGGAAATTTTGGGCAAAATACATCTAAGAGAAATTTGTTTATCCAAATGAACGTAAATATGACAAATAAAAAAAAAATTCCAAGCTAGAAAGACAATATTAAGCACATTGTTTTATTGTTATAATTGAGATCTCCACCAAAATTTTTTTAATGTATAAAAAGACCTAGATAGATAAAACTTAGTACTAGTGTTGCCACCAAAGAAATTAAATATGTAGTAGTGGTGAGTAATGCTGCTTATAATATCTAGTAGAAATGGGGAAATTGGTAAGGTTCAAAATGAGTCATATTGAATAAGCATGATAGAACTTAGAATGGTAATTTATTTTCACAAGTTACCAATCTTATTTGGTAATCTGCATATTCATCAATACTGTTGGTTATGTTTAGTTCCAAAAAAGTTATAGCTTCGTCTTCTAGGTTCTTTTGGGAAAGTATTTTTTACTTCCTTTTTAGAAACCTTACAATCTGCTTATTTATCATGAACTTAAATGACATATCACAGCCATCTGATAAATATAACGCTATGTGCCATTTAACATCTAACTCTCCGATGTATTAAATTATACTATAACTGCACATTACTTTGAATCCATGGCAGATCTTAAATGAAAAAAAAAATAATTATATTGACTTGTATCACTTCAACATAAATTGATTAAACAGCTGGTTTGCAATCTCACTTAAAATTTGAGTTAATTTTTATTCTTTAGAGTAGTTATTCTCCGAGTCTATTATTCAACAATAATCTATATAAATCGAGAGAAAGCCACACATTTTTTCTTAAAATTTTCCTCAGTTTCATGTAAATTATTTTCATTTGTAAAACATCTCATGATTAAGCATTTTGGAAACTAAATGCATGCATTTTAACACTTTTTCTATTTGCAAGGCATCTTTGAAACTCAGTGCAGTGCATCTTTATTTACAAAATAAATTTTACTTTTGTTTCTCAAAACTGGACGGACAATCCTCTGCTTCCAAACAAATAAGTAATGCTTATATAAATATAAAAAATAATGCAGAATGCGCTAATATGAAATCCATTTTATTTTTCTCTTGAGCAATAAAAATATTAATTCACAATTATTAAAAATAAGAGAAAAAAAAGCACATTCAAAACAAATATGACAAAACTAGATGTCAGCCAGACCAAACAGAAGACAAATCTCAAAGTGCAAAATTTTTAAGCTAAACCAAACACACTGATTATTTTGCAGATTCCATTTAAATAATATAAATAAATATACATTACAGTAAGATAGACTTCAATTATATCAGTTACAAAAAAAATGAAAGTACAGAAAGTATGGCAGTGATAATTCTACAAATAAGTTACAACTATTTTTAAAAATATAGTTTAAGAATTACAAGATGTTTTCTTTTAAATACATTTATTATTTTTCAAGACGATACTTATTTATAAAAGTATGAGCTAAAAAAATATATATGCCTTTATTATAATTAATTTAACTATATGCATATATACATATATGCAATAGAATGTTCATATGAAATACGAACTACTGCAAAAATGATTATTAGTATGAACTACCCAAGTATTATAATTTCAGCTAGTAGTTAAACATTCCTTTAAATAACAGGCATATCCCTGATATTTACACACATTGCTATCAGTGTAGGAAAATCAACTTTTAAACACTGCACAAATGAATGTATTTTCAAAATTTAAAATATGTTCATTACCCTTTAAAAAATGACCACAAATAGTATGGAAGTTCAGACATAAGATTTCACTTAAAGCATCTGATTAACCATCATGGTAATTTATTTGCACTACATTTAAAATGCTATATCTTCTAAAACATTAAAAATAATACATTTACATACTGTTTTTATTGAAATAACTCGGAAATATTAGTTAAAAAAAATTCATCTAGCAATTTTCTTTTAATTCTTTATTCATGAAAATATCAAGAGTGATTGCGATCCTATTTGAATTGCCATTGTAAAATTTGAAATAATAGTTTTCTAGGTAGAAATCTAGAAACTCAGACATTATATTGATATTTTCTAGATTATTCACTCAAAAAATTTCATTGATTACTACAAATATTGTCACACAATTGAAATTAGCAATATGCAGAATGAGAAAAAAATGAGACAACAACATGTATTTATTCCATCAGAACAAGTATTTCTCATTTTCTGTGCATGTGTTATCTTACCAATCTAATGTAAATGTTCTTTTATTAAAAGATATTAGAGATGCCTACATGCAAGGAATATATTTGGAATATAATAAACTTCATTAAAATGTTAATGAAATACCCAAAAAAAATTTGTATACATTTTTGATAAAGAGAATAAATAGCATTTCACTACCTGTTCTTAAAGTTATAAAATATTAAGCCTTTGACCATAATACACCTAAGTAATTAATCAATGGTGCTTTCGCTCGATAATAATTTTCATTTAATACATATGGAGTTTAGAATGTAAAAAGTTTGTAATGTTGGATCGCAATCACTTTTGATATACAATGAATTAAACACAAGAGTATTTTTCCCATTACTTTGCTCTCATAAAATTTTAGAATTTTTCTTTAACCCATCGACCAGCGACTATCCAACACCTGAAATTTACCTAAAAGACAATGCTTGAATGTACAGAGAACAATTTTCTACATTCCAGATATTATTGCTGAAACTTGTTGGGATGACTTACTATATTCCAACTGGTTAAAGGGTTAAAAACTAAAGTTTCCCCCCAAAGACATCGATTATTTTATTAAGCTCTTTTTTTTCTCTTTTGTTTTTAAAGCTTATATAACGATTCAATAGTTGAAATTCATCACTGGTAGTTATATGATTCGATTATTATACACAACTATCAAGGCTATATTTAACACATTCGCTACCATGATTTACGCCCACGATTCTGATCACAAATTCAATTAAATGACCCATTCTTTGCTACAGCTTAACTGTAGTAGAGAGGAGGTCATCTAATTCAATAGCACAAATGATTCACAAATAAGCGACACAGTGGCCAATGTGTTAAATTTAAGGAAACGTGCCCTTTTCTTCCACTTGCTAAGACAAAAATTAGATTAAGACAGACACATTGACATATAAATGTATAATAATTAATAAACAAATATCAATAAGTTAAAATAAATACACTTTTACAAAAATGAATGAAATATTAATACATCAATCAACAAAATATTACTCAAAAAGATTACATTTTCCACTACAATAACAGTTTTCCAAAGAAATAGAAAATAAGGTATTCATCATAAGTGGGAAAAAATAATGAAAGAAATTTGTCGATATACAGGTACATGAATAACTATCACAAAAATATATGAACACGTTACTTAAAATAATCTTCAAATATGACAAAAGGGAAAAAAAGAAAAGTGATCTATGCACACAAGATGTCTTGCATCTTATTAAAGTGAATAAAATAATGAGGGGGGGGGGGGGGAATTCTCACTTAAAAATAGTCCTGAATCACTGAATGTGATGCATCTTTGGTGCTGTGGCAGCTTTGAAGAGGCAGTGATGGTATTTTATAAGACATTTTATCAACAAATATGATAGGAAAAAGCCAGGACAAAAACTTCACGATTATTTTATCATAAATCTTCATTTAACAATAAGTTATACACATGGAACAAATTATTGAAGTATATTGGCCTCAGATCATAGTCTTTTTGATAATATAATTTAAAATACATTCAAACCTTGGTTTAAGATTTGTGTTTTGAGCTTTTAAAGTATTTTAATGCTTTAAAGACACAAAGGGGGGGGGAGATCATTTTCAAGCAATAAATATTTTAGTTCTTACTTCTATTATCAATTTTCCTCAACACAGACTTTAGTAAAATTAATTTTTCCTTTTATTATTGGCAATTAAATTTACATTGGTCCTGACTTTCTCCTAATTTCGTATATCAAATAAGATGAGCAATAAAATAGTAAACCAATTTTAAGATAAATAAAACGGTAAATATCTTGTAAAATAATCCTATAAATAGTTCATACATATCTTTTAGAGGTAATTTCCACAATCACTTGAATGAACTGATTCAAGATGAAATTAGTATTACATGAAAAAATGAAATAATAAGTGCAACAAGTCTCCTTCCACTGAAAAGCCAACAGATTTATATCCACAGAAATTTACTACATAAATGTGAAAATACAATGACCATAATTTTTAAAAAAATTATGAATTGAAATATCTTTTAGGACCAGTAGATGTACATTTGATAGAAACTGACAGTCGATGTTGAATTTCCAATTAATGAACAATTTTTCATTGCAATAAATTTCATTGAATTAACAAATTGGTAAAAACTTTGACTAAGTGTGAAAGTGAACTTTGAAGCAAAATTATAATTTTGGGTCAATTATAGCTTTAAAATATAAAATAGTGAATGGATATTTGTTTAAAATACAATTTATATATAACTTAATATGAATTATTCTCAAACTAAATATTGGACAGACAAGGAAAAAAAAAAAAATCCTTTTGCAAATTAATTATTTGTACTATGTGAATATTTACACCATTCTTTAAAAAATGTATTAGTAACTAGTGAATAATTTAATAGCCCCCAAAAAGATTTTTGTCCTAGAAATCACTAATCTAGAAGAAATTTTAATTAATAGAAATTATATGAGAGGTCAATAAATAAATATAAAAGAGGAATTGAGAAGAATATAGACTATTAAAGAGAAAATCTATGTTTAAATATAAACTTGCAGGTAAATAATTTATTATGCAACACATATGAATGAATGAATGACAAAAAATAAAAATAAATAAAATAATGAAACAAATCAGTAATAATTACAAAAAAATATTTCAAAAGAATTAATTCTCTCTGGTGCTAATCTATTATTAATCCTTTAAATATTAGGTCAAACAAAAAAATTAAATAAACAAGACTTTTACATTGTAAAATATAAACATTTAAAAACTAGTTTTACATTAAATACAAGTAAATCACTAATACAGATGCAAACTACTTGTGCTTCGAAAAAAAGAAAATGTGATGACATCATGGAAAGAATCTTGATTTCCAACATTAATTTCTTAAGACCCTTCTGGGCTCCAATTAAAAAAAATGCTCTCAAAAAAAAAAAAAAAAAAAAAAAAAATTAAAATTTTAGTTTACATTCCCTTGGAAAAATTACATGATGTAATCAAAATTTCTTCTTTCAAGATGAAACATTAAAAAAAATGCCAAAATTTTAAATAAGCTTTGTATTTTACAATAAAAAATCACATTAAAATAGTGGAATAAAATCCGGGCAGTGTAACTGGCAGTGTCCTGTACAAGTTCATTAAAAATTGAATGGAATAAGGCTTCATCTTAGACTAGGATGGTTTATAACGCAAAAAGCAATCCAAATGTCTGTCAAGTTCCTAGAAATTGGAAATATTGAAAAAAATATTTATGCACTCAAGATCAAGCAATTTAATAATAAATAAATTAATATTGATAAAAAATAAATCACATACAATTATATGCTACACAAATATTAATGGATAGTTAAGTTCAGTATAAAGTGGACAAAAGAAAGTTCGAGAAACTGTTCCATAATATAATACTGAACAATAATGACATTCAGGAATTTATTTCAAATTCAGATGTGTTAGTTCCAATTTCCAGGAGTAATTATTTTTTTAAATATTTAATTAAGGGAAGGAGATGATTTCTATTTAATTATTTACGTGAGTTCAAAATAAGAATACAAATATTTATATTTTCAGGGTATCTTCCAACAGGCAAACAACAAATATAGTAACCTCAGTAATTAAAAATGCCAAGAAGAAACAATTAGAATAAAAAATGATATGAAATTCAGACATGATTCATGCTTGGAAGAAAAAAAATTTTTGAATTGGAATTGTGGGTGGTTTTGAATTCTAAGGATTATGATTGGTAAGAGTTACAGAAATTTTCCAAAAGTCATTTCATGAGAACCATTGCAGTAGGTAGTCTTCTCATAAAGAATCTACTCATGAGCTGGTAAAGATATGTTCAAAACGAAGACAGACGTGTTAAGTCCTGAATATTTCATTAAGAGTAACAAGACATTAAATATAATGTAGATAGTGATATCTTGAAATAAATTTGCAATAACAAGATCGATATAATTACAATTTGACGCAATAAAATTCTACTAATAATAAAGTTCAAGATATTTAGAACTGAATCATTAAAGAAAAGTAATGTCATAGCCCCTTTAATAACATACATTTTTTTTTAATGTAGTACAAATTAAATCAATTACAAATAAAAGACTATCCTACTATTCACTTAGTACATATTCCTACATATGGCTAACAAAGTTCTTCATTAATAAGAAACATAATTTCGTACATGTCCTTAAGCATAGAGAAAAATGCTCACATTTTATTACAATAAATTATATATAAATACAAATTATATATAAATATGTGTAGTACTTACTTTCAATAAATTTTTCTTATCAAGTTCTTTTCTATGATTATAAACACACTGTTGCAATATTGAATAAAGTTGCAAAAGTTTTTCTACAGTATAGTCCTCAGTTACTCGCACAACTCTAATTAGAAAATTGTCTAATGCGGCAGTGTCGATTGTTATTTTCAAACTTAGAGACTCGGATACTTCTGGAGAGCCTAGAATAAAGACACATAATTTATTAATATAACATTTTAAAATGCCTATTCAATGAATTTAGGATTACTTTCAAAATACTTAGAACTATAAAAAAAAATCACTAATAGTTAAAAAAAAACTTCACATATTTTTTATTTGATAAATCAACAGCCCACACAGATAAATTCAATGCAAAGTAAGATGAATTATTATGAATAAAGGCTACATCTTTATACTTTTATGCATATATATCAAAAAAGATTATTTCCAGTATGTAGAAGAAAATAAAACTTTTTGTAGGACAAAACAAAGATACTATGATAAAATTATAGCGAAACAGTGATTAGTAATTTCAACTAAGTTAAAAAATATTTTTATTAATAGACTCAAACATTTGAAAACAGATAGGTTTTTACAATAGAAATTTACATTACTGAAGATAGTTAGCTTTATAATGTACAGTTATGATTATGTGTACTGCCACATAATTATGAATACAGAAACAAATATTAAAAGGGAATTTTAAACCACTTCATAAAAAAAAAAAACAAAAAAAAAACACTATACAACTTTTTAAGCAACATTTGTTTTTATAAAATTATATATTATAAAATACTAATAATGCCATACTTTACAATTATTGAAAAATGAGATGTGTAAATTTCTAAGTAATTAGATTAAATAACTTGATTAATCAAAATATATTGAAATAACCAACGAGGAACTATTATCAGGAGAATGGACAATAATATATGATTTCTTCCGAGAGTTTTCTGAAAATCCTAAAATAGTTCAATAGGATTTTTTTTTAAAGTCTTAAAATACTTATAGCCAAAATTCAAAAGGAAAATCATACATAAATTTACATTTTAATTAAATATCAAAAATATATGAAACATTTTATGGAAAACAAACGGTTCAATACACATTTTTTTTACAAACCAAAGTTTAATGCTAACTATAAAAGTTAAAATAACGTATCAATTGCATAAAACTATGAATATTCAGCTTTAAATATTTATATTTACGAATTTGGAGACATTTTAAATTGATTCTACTTCACACAACAGACTGCTGGACCTAGAACTATTTAATTTCGTAAAAAAATACACTGGAAGAAATAATGCCCATTCCAGAATGAATGTTTTAATATTTCAGGGTTCCCATTTCCTTCCTTTATAAAAATTTAGAGCCCTTTTAAGGTTTTTTAAAAAAAGACTACTCTCTCTATTTTTAAAACAATTTGGAATATACTGATTTGATGCACATTTACCAAAACAAGCTGTTATAAAAATAGTTATACATTCAATTTCTATCTAGATTACAATCATATTTTGAGTTTGCCTTCCTAAATAAAGAAATAAAATTTAACTATAAAGAAAAATATGCAATTTGACATTCGAAAATTTATGCTTTAATTTAAAAATGAATGATTTTTTTAAGGATGGAACTTTATATTATGTCTATAATTTTTGATAAATTTTTAATAATTAATGGAATGAATTTTTTTTTCATTTAGTATGGTATTTGCTTATTTTATGCTACTTAAAATTAAAGCATGATTATAACAATTCATATGCTGAACACTATTTAAAAGATTAAATTTTTTGATAGGAAGACCTGACTGTCATTGAAAACAACAGATTAATAATAAAGGCTCACTTTGTCTTCTTGCAGGTGGGGACCCAATTTCCATTAGAGCAGGAGATTTAGGACTGGCAGTAGATTTCTATAAAATGAAATAAGTAAAAATAATATATTAAATAAAAGAAACACCAGAAAGAATTAAACGCATTACAAAAAAGTCAATTTACAAATAACATGATATCCTAATCTCACACTTCTTACTTTGTTTATATGTTAGGAAATTATATATATATATATATATATATATATATATATATATATATATATATATATATATATATATATATATATAAAAGGATAAATCTTTTCATCTTTTGATTACTTCTAAGCATAAAAATCAAGAGAAAATGAATAAAATAAAAATGAATTAAACAAAGCAAATGAAACATGTTCCTTCAAATAAAAAGTTGAAGTAAAGGGCAATGATAAAATAACTTTCAAAAAATTAATCAATATTAATGAATAATTTTAGCAATAGAAAGTTATTTAGATTTAAGTTAGATAGATTTCCAAAGTGTAATATGCAGTATTTGTATATTAGCCAAATGACAGTAATTAAGCACCGAAAAAAATTGTCAAAGAATTCAAGTTCTTTGTGATTAGTAATTAACTGTCAAAAATGTTAAGTTAACTTATTGACTATGCACCCCAAAGATATATGGTTAATACATAAGTATCCAAGCAGCAACTCACTATAAAGAATATTAATGCTTCAATATATAAAGAAAATAAAAATGACCTAAATTTATTTGTAATTATTTTGAATAGATTATCAATTTTGTAAAATTTGAAAATATATATACATAAGTAATTCAATGAAAAGATATAATGAAACAATTTTTCATTAATATTTATTGCTTTGCAAGTGAAATTTTGAAAACGTTCGAGACTCATAATGATACTTTGAATTATTCAAAACAACACTGAAGAGTCAGAAAAACTGTTGCAGGTGTGCATATGCAAATTAAGGAGCTTTGAAACAATTCAGCATAACGTGATATGGTTGTCAGTGACCATGTAAGGCAACAGGTTTCTGGAAAAGTTGCGATATCAGTTCTTGCAGCTAAAATGGCAGGTATAAAAATTTCAGTTATCTAGAACATGACATTAAAGTCGATACACTAAAGAAGCAACACAGCATTTTCCAAGTAGTGAAGCAATTTGAACTCTCGAATATGACAATTTTACAAGTGTTCTGTGAATACCGAATACATGCAAAAGTCTTTAAATGGGACAGTCGAGCAATACTTTCTTAAACTATCATGATTTTCAATGTTTGGCCATCAAAAATTGTCAATCTGTTCAATGGATCATCATCAATACGGACTTTTGGAGCCAAAATCCACTTCTGTACCATTTTGACTGCACAGCACAAAGCTTTATGCCTTCTCTAGGTTTACCAACACCACAAATGGACTTGATGATTTATAAAGCATTGTCTTGTCTGAGGAATACCATTTCCAATTATATCAAGCAGATGGGCAGAAAAGGTTATGGAGAAAACTTCAAGAATCCATGGACTTTACATGTCAGTAGGGAACTGTTCAATTAAGTGAAGTCTCTAGAATAGTACAGGTAACATGATATGGAATCCCCAATATATCAACAGATGATTCTGACAAGCAACAGATATGTAAATTCACTTACTCATATTCATGCCAATTGTACATTCTAACAATTCCAGCAGGAAAATGTGAACCCAATACATCAAGAATTGCTATTGAGTGATTCTTGGAACACTCTTTTAATTTTAGACACTTTAGGAATTAGTCACCTAAATTCCCAGATATAGACATTATTGAATATATCTATAATACTTTTTGTTCAGAAGAGATCTTAATCATATTGAACTCTTGATAGATTTGTCGACTGCCTTTTGGAATTATTGATGTGAATTGCTTCCAGTATACGTTCAAATGTCAGTCGAGCCTATACCACATTTTTGTGACACTTCTGCATATTTATAAGAGTTCCCTCGTGATATTAGGTAGGTGCACCAGTTTTCCTGGTTTTTCAGTATATATCAAATATTCACTCTAAAATAGTTTATAATACATCTGATATGGAGTGTCAGATTAATGGAAACATATGTTCAAAATTTTCAATTCATAATTTCTAGAAAGTTTACTTGTTTTAATCTGCACAGTTTCTAAAAGAATAAATGTAACACAATTCTTTAAAAAAATAATTCATTCATTTCAATATGTTTACTTATTAATTTAAATAATCAACTTGATACTACAAAATGCCTTATTAGGATGTTTAGGAAGCTCTAATAAATTATAATCTCAACATTTTTTATTGCTATATCTATACTTATATATAAAGCTCAATAAGTGTGTGTGTGTGTGTGTGTTGGCACTCTACAGGCCAGGCCACTTGACCTACAGCTACCAAATTTGGTATATGTATACCTTAGAGGTCGGGAATGTGCACCTGGAGTCCCTTTTTTGAATTTTTAATCAAAATTTTAATTAAAAACTAACTTTTCCACCAAAAAAACTTTCATTTTCCCCAGTAAGGCTTCAATTTTTTCCCCCCAACAGTAATGAGGCTAGGGTTAACATTTTTCAGCCGATTATTTCAAACGATTCTGTTTATTTTCTTAATGTTTGATGCATTTAAAATTAAACATTGTTAATTAATCGATCTGGTCATGATGAATCTGAGAAAATTGTTTTTGACAAATTCTTGAAATATTACATAAATTAAGAAAGATATTCTTTAGTGCCCGTAAAGTTTAAACGCCCAGTGACTGCTCTCAGTAATCATATTACCAAAAAAAAAAAAAAAAAAACTTTGTTTGAGTAAAAAATATTATTATATTAAATGCAGATTAATCATTTCCACTTTAATTTAAAGTATAAAATTCTACGGGAACTAACAGAAAATTAGAGAAATACATATTAAGTTATAACTGAAGGCCTTTATAACATTATATGACTATCAAAATTTGAAGTTTTAAAATATTTTGATGAAGAAGCTATTAAAGCAGGAATTGCATAAAATATTTAATTATTAAAATTTTAACGAACATTAAGATTGGCGAACAGGCTGGTTGCCAAAGGCGGCTAGTTACCAATAATTGCAACTCAATTTCAAAAATGCTCAAAAAGTTTAAAATTCCATTTTTCACAATATTAAATAATTCAGAATTTTAAAGTGATGTCTTTATATTTATTTTCAGTAAGTACACAGTTGTGTGAAAAATAATGTATAATATTATAATAGTGAAAATTTACAGTGATGTATTCATTTTTGCATTCATTATGTAAAAATTTGCACAAATAATACAAAATATGAATAGTCTTAGAAGACAAGTCTGTTGAATAATTACTTTAAGAACTCTGAAGGTTTGTATGACATAAGTCTTACTTGGCACTGTATCTATCACATTGTGCACAACTTATAATGAATGATTCCATGAACATAATATTTTTGCATTACTGAAATTTTATATTCCATTAATAATTTATAATTGGTGTATTCTTTTGGACATGGTTCACAAAATGAAAAGCGGATAAGTGAGATGGCAACACGATTCAGAGTTATGACAGAATAATTAAGGAGTACATCATACTTCATGCATAGCTGATTCATCTGTTTGTGTTACATTAAAATGAATTTAACATATAGCAAAGATGAATACACTCAGAATGGAACAATATACAGTTTTTAATAGTAGATGGTGAATAAAATGTTAATATTTATCACAAAATGGCGATTGCTCACTGTCAGAACTGTTTAGGAATTAAGTCACCGAACAGTTGTATACAAATAAAGTAGGAGTTTTCGTTTAAGGGCAGAAATCAGTATCAGATCTGCATAGAACAAGTCATCCAAACATTGCAATCAAGACTAAATCTATTGTTTCATTTGAAGAAATAATTGGAAGTAATCTGAAGATTATAACATGTGAAATCTGCAAGCAGTAAGTTTCCATAAAGGAATGGCTCAATCTAAACCATCAATATATGCAGGTACAGTGAAAAATATGCAGACTGGTACCACAATACTTAACCATTAATCACAAGATGCAATGCAACATCTGACTTGTTTTTTAAAGATCCAGCATTCCTGAAATTAATGTATGTTATCAGATGGTGAAATATTGTAATATCATTACTATATATTTGTATCAAAGAGAATGAATATGCAATGTAATCACACATTTCTGACACTAAAATAAAATTCAGTGCCAGTTGCAAGGAATGATTGATGTTAATGTTATTCTTTGATCATCACAAAGCACTTTTGATTAATTTCTGGTCACAAATTTGCACTATCAATTCTTCAAAAAATTGGAAGAAAAATTTGGAAAAATTGAAAGCAAAAAATTGGAATCTTTTAAAATTTTTGCAGAGGAAATATCCATATCTTCTCTAACAGGAAATGATAATTTTCATAATGAAGTACATAGTACATATGAATGAATTTCATGAAGTACATATAAAAGAAGATATTACATATCTTCCCTTTTCTATCTATGTAACACTACAAAAATACCATTGGGAAGTGTTGGAAACCCAATACACAGCCCATGATTCTCATCATGTGACAATCACATTTTTGGGCCATATAAGAAAAGTTTGCAAGGGAAATTTCCCCATTCAGATAATGAAGTGAAAGAAACAATGTAATAATTCCTCAAACAAACTTAATTATTCTACACCAAGGTCTCGGATTTGATGCTGACAAAATATGACAAAGAATTAAACAATAATAGTGATTTGTTACTTATAATAAAGTCATTACTTTTTCTCAATTTTATATTAAAGCAACTCTTATAATAAATTTGCTCACAATTGCCTCTCTTCTCTTGTAGCAATTGCCTTCCACCTTTCCAGCACCTGTTCTTTATTTCTACACCAAGGTCTCAGATTTGCTGCTGACAAAATATGACCAAGATTTAAACAATAATGGTGATTTCTTACTTATAATAAAGTCATTACTTTTTCTCAATTTTATATTAAAGCAACTCTTATAATAAATTTGCTCACAATTGCTTCTCTTCTCTTGTAGTAATGCCTTCCACCTTTCCAGCACCTGTTCTCTGTTTCTGTACATTTGATTTTACTCTTAAAGCTTGTTTCTTGAATTTCACAAAATTTCCAAGCAAAAGAAAAAGAATTTTAAAAAGTAAAGTTAAGTAAATAATTACTAAATCATTTTACTTTCTAATTTCACAGCATTAAAATAATAACAATAATTGCCAATTTAAATTTGATGAAAGAAAGCTCAGAGAAAGTTCCATATAGTGTATATTATAAAAATCTTATGTAATAATCAAAACATTTTGACTTCTGACATAATAATAGCTTTTGCTAAAAGCTTCAAGAACTAAACCTCCATCAAACAAACTAAATATGTCTTATTTGCATTTTTTTTAATGTTGCTATATCTGAAATCTTTAAATTTTTATAATAAAATACATAAACCATATTTAGAGTTGGATATATTTAAGATTTTGTATTCTTACCAAATGACCCACCGGATTTTTTTTTATCAATTATTCTCATCTCAAAGATTGTATCTTATAATAGCCATTGTGAAATAAATTAATATTGTAGTTGTTCCAATTTCTGAAAATTCCCTTTCTATGTCATATCAAACACATGTAATAAACAACAACAATAGTATAGAATTTAAAATACACTAGAATAAAAAATGATAAAAATTTATAATGCCTGAGTGCAATGTTCTGAAAATTTTAATTTCTGCACAATTTTGTGATTGAAATGAAAATTTGATGCATCAGAAATTTATGAAAATAGATTAAAAAAAAGAGCATTACAGCAACCTGAGATATCAGCAATTCTTAACAGAAGGCGACATTAAGTATACATATTAAAGAAACAATGATTACATAAATAGGTGAAATCAGAGATATGAACTTTTTAAAAGAAAAAAAAATTATAATTTGTGTGAGATATTCAGTTTTTAAATAAAAATGTTTATGTTTCAAATGATTTTCCTCCTTTGTTTAGATTTTATATAATTAAAATTTATAAATTCTCTTTGTTAAAAAAACAATTTTAATAATATAATGTTTGTTTCACAAATTGCAAGTCTGTGAAAGAAAATCCAAAATTTCGGCAACATTAGCATGAAAAAAACTCCAGCATATTTTATAATTTTTATGGTAGCAACATTTATTTTTTAATACATTGATTTATTAAAAGAAGGTATCCTTATACCTATAAAGGGCGTTTTAGTTATAAAAGAAAGTCTTAGTCTTAAGAGAAATACAAAAAGTAATTTATCAATTCAAGAAATTGTAATTTCAAATATTTAGTGAAATATATAGTATAACATATTTTTTTGAAACATAAGAAACATTTAGTAATCTAAAAAAATACTTCACATAAATTTCCAATGAAGAGTATCTTTTTTCTATTTCGAAAAATGGTAATTTTATTTGAAAAGTGAGGAAATTTCAGCATCTAAATTTCTTAAGAGAATTCTTTCATAATGAAAAAAATTTGTAATCCTAGCCCAAAACTTGAGACTAATATAAAACTTTGTGACATTCTGTATTTTAACAAATTGCATACACAAAATTCAACATTATGATAGAAACTATAGACCTGCTCCTGCACACAGACTAAAATTTCAGAATCGAACACTTGTATTGAATGTTCAGCTAGAACACTCATTTGAATATATGTAAACAATTAATGCCTACAAACCTGCTTCGAAGGAGAACGATGCAAAGCACTCACAGGTGGACTATGTAGAAGTATACTTTTTGAGCAATTGGACTCTTTCGATGTATCACAGGAATTATGACGTTTAGATGGCGAGGTAGGATGTGAAATGATATCACTGGCTGTAGTCTCACTAGCACCAAAACAAGAGTCAAGAACACCTTCGGTGGAGAGGCAGTCACTTTTTTCTGTAGCACCATTGGTGTCATGAAGAGAAGAGACAGCTTTAGGTGATACAACAGTCGCGGAGGAATCGGTTCCAGACATATCTTTTTTCTCCTCAGCACTTTTAGCGACAATATATTCTATGTTGTTAATCATGGCAGCTTCTTCTGAAGGCTGGGTTTCTTCTTGAGTAGGCTGAAGTGGATCGGAGGTTTTAATGAATTTGGCATTTGGTTGAAACTTCATATTTTTAGAACGGTTGTTAACGCCTGCATTGTTTATCTTGCGGCGGATCAACCGCTGCTTGCAACCACCGTAAACTGGGTATTTCTTCTTTTTCCTCCATATCATGTAGCGTACAGACCGAGCTACAAAAAGCAGAGAAGCATTCAGCAGTGTCATTTTTGTCTATAAGAATATTTTAAATTGTACACGGATTTACAGTAGAAGACAGGTTATGGTAAATGAGAAAATTCTAAGGAATGCATAAGTATTCCATATACAAAGCAGGTTTAACTTTTATAAAATACTCTGCACCTGAATACAATTTGTGCTAAAAAAATTAATTTGCTTAAAATAATAAATACATTTAAAATAAATCAAACTCTTTGGATTTCATATATATCTATTTTTAAATATTTGACTAGCCAGAATGAAAAATGTCTACACAATTCCAATATGGTATAACATTCCACAATATGGTAACATGATTGTATTATATTACATGAGTGCTTAGATTGCTGTTTTATTTTATTTTACCTTCTGCATCAATATTTTAAAATTAGTTTTGACTCCATTATTTCTAACCAGTATGTATACTTTTAAAACCAATGATAACCATACACAGTATATTTATTTTACACACATTAAGAGTTGTTTTTTTACAGACACCATTAACTTTTACACATTTACTGACAAGTACAACAGGATGTTAGGATGTTCTTTATTACTTTTCTTAGAAATGGAAAACATTTCTAAGAAAGGCAACATAAAGCATCTTGTTGTACTTGCTTTAGCAAATATATAAAAAAAATAAGGAAGCAGTTTCGTAGACTGTGTATAATACATATTTAAATAAATCAATTTTTTTTTATAAAAAGAAAACATTTTTTTTTAATTTCATAGATATAACGAATGATACTTTCATTATTAAAAGAGAGCACTCAACATTTCACAAGGAGTGGAAGATAGTTATTAATTACATATGGTAATCTATCCAGTCTACAAATATTCAAGAAATATTTCATTTTGCATACCAAAAAATATAGTACATTTCTCAATGCAAGTCAAAAGGATATTGTTTTCTTTAAAATTTTACTCAAAATTCAAAACTTAATTGTTTTAAAGCTTGCACAGTTTTTCTATTTGTTTACAATTTTCTATACAAGCTTTTGTATCTATGCCAATTTTATTTTCTGTGCTTTTTTTACATGTTCATTGGAAAATCAGCAGGGGGAGATGTTCTTATATAGCAAATCTTAAACTACAACTGATGATGCAATAATTGAATTACAGGTGACTGAAAGCAAATTTTGCCAACATCAAGTATTTTGTTTTGGCAAAGATGCAACAAATTATTAGTAATAAACAATTTTTGGGGGAAAACTTCAGCTTTGAATGACATTTAATTAAAAAAAAAAACATTTTTTTCTTCTTAAAACTAAAGAAATGTAAACTACAGAAATTAAAAATGCTATATTTGGTGTTATTTAGCCTGACAAAATTATAAATCACTAACACAAAAGTATTTTTATTTTTAGCGAGATCAATGGAACAACTACCCATAATTTAGCTCTAGAAAAAAAGTTTCAAAATTTCTTGGCTTATAATGAAATAGACAGTAAGCATACTGCACAATACCTGTCTTCTACTATAAAAAAGTAGTTAAAACTTTGTGAAAAATAACTTACTAGGATATTGGTAATTTTGTTTTTTTGAATTAGGGCTTTCATTTGATATAGTTGATGTAGTCATTTCTCTGATACGTTTACTGAATCTTGTAGGTGAAGACAAAGACTCACTGTTTTCTTTCCGATCGCTCGGTTTTTCTGTTGTGTCAACTGCAGATCTCGTTCTTCGAATCTCACCAGGAACAGCTGCAGATGAATTGCCGTTTGGGAGATCTTTATGCACCGCATTATTCTTCTTTGGAGGATATGGAGCAGGTATTTCACCTGTTGAAAATAATTCAATGTAATATATCTGTCATTTGATTCTTCATTAAATTTTTATTTTTATGATTAAAAAAAAATTCTATTAACCTTTAGAGACTACAAATATGGGGGAGTAGAGTGATTTCATAAGATGTCTCTTAATAGAAAGGAATTTTAATATAGGAAGCAATGCCTTACTTTTCTCCCCCCCCCCAAATTACTACAAGAACAATAATTCACACAATAATCAACAATTTATCAATAATTCATGTCAATAACCAGGGAAAAAAACTTATTACACACTTTTATCCATTCAAATTTTTTCATCTTTATACAGATCAAATTTATTTGATTTTTCAATCATATCTCAATTTGCTAGAGCTTCAAAATTTGGAAAATTGTTTATCCACGTTGACAATATATTTCATTACCTTCAGAGTTTAGTTATCAATTAATCCATAAATTTTATAGTTTCGATTTCATTCCCATGGTACCTACTAGGTAATGATTTTGAGAAAATAGATTGAGATTTTGTAATATTTTTTAACAATGAATTATAAATTAAAGATTAAAAAGCATAAGATTTAATAAAATATTTTTATATTTAAATACTTGAAAAATAAAAAAAGGGGTTTTAAAAAAGCTGTTTTTATTCAGTGCATTACTGGCATTCTCTTTATCAAATAATCTAACCAATACAGTTGTAATGATGCAATAAATAAATAATACACATGATAGTTGCAGTATTTGTTAGATATAGCTTCTTGGTAATTGCTTATAACACTTTTATTGCTTATAAAAATATCAAATAATATTTTGTTTATAATATGAATAATCTTTTATATAGTAATTCTATGCTTTATATAATCATTCCTCATACATGATTTAGTAAATCTTATGTAAGATACACCTCAAGTAAGAAAAAGGAAAATTGGGTTTAATGACAGTTCTAGGGTGACAATTACATTAAGGAGTTATTTGTTAATGGTCCTTTCTCCAATAGGGAGATATTAAAAACAATTGCAAAAAGTACAAGATTTCAGACGTAAATGCTGAAATTTTTTAAAAATATATTACAGCATTACGAATTATCAATTTGTGGTTAATGAATTTTGTATATGCATGCTAAAAATTGCTTAGAAGTTTGGGAATGCATATTGCCTTGTATTTCTATAATAAATTAAGAATGTCAAATGCAAGTTACATATTAATCTGCAAAATGATAAATGATACTTTCATAGCATAAAATATTATAGCAGACCATAATCAGCACTATATTCTACTAAAAAAACTTAGATAATTGTACTACCTCTTTCTCTTCGAGCGTTTTGAATGTCTTGGCACATTTTCTCAAATTCTGCATCCAATTCAGTTAAAACAAGAGCATGAGCAACATCCTTTAAAGAACACGCTCGGTGTCTTATTATCTTATCTACAGAAAAAGTAGAGACATAAAGATATTAAAAAAAATTTTTTTTCTTTTTGAATATACAAACAGATTAGGAAATGAAGCACACAAGGAAATTTTTAACACCAAATTCAACATTCTGAAGCAAAGCAGTTTATTTTTTATGTAAAAGATTTGCCAAAATCTATTAATTTGAACAATGATATATAATGAATTTTTTCTTCCTGATATGCAATGGCTATATAAGCTCCCCTGCCCGAATTTTTTTAATTAACATTTTGTTTAAAAAACAAATATATTGAAAAAAATATATACCCCCTCCCCCCCCCATGGTACCTACTAGGTAATGAAGCAATAGAATTTACAAAACATCAAAACTATAAAATATAACAATGTTAACTGATATAATATTCAGGTTCTAGATTGAATTACTTTCACTGCTTTTATAAAAACGAGATTCTTGAAAATTAATTTTTTTTTTTTTTTTTTTTTACCTAAGACAAAAATTTTGTTTTCTTTCATTTATTTACTCATTCATCAATGTAATAGTGACTTTATAAGATCATTTTACTCAGCAGCACAAAAATGCATTTGAATTCAAGCCAATCAGATACTGAATATTAATTCAAAATTTAAGGGGGGGGGGGAATCCCAATAATTGAATATATAAGAAAATTTCTTTATATGTTTAGTTTTCAAATATTTTTATGTGTCCAAAAGATTGAAGACTGATACAATAGTATCAGATATAATTAGGATTTAATATTATACTTCATCTCCACACCAAAAACATCCCAACTTTCAAAGAAGCAAAATCTTATGAAAATTAAAAAAAGAAAGTGCATATAGGTACAAATATTATTATGTATTGATTACTGACAATAATGAAATATGTCACATATTTCCTAAGCAAACCGACAAAGTATGAAATCAATTTCTGATGCAAGAAAAAGGGCCCTATTTAAAAATAACTATTAAAAAAAAGGATTAAATTATTTTTATTGGTGGATTAAATGAATATGATGATGACACACTTAACGAAGAGATTTCCACTTCTGCTACTTGTTCCGAGTGTTTAAATGAATGATTCAAATGCATATATAAAAATTAGTCAAAAATTTCTTATTTTCAATGCAAAGCTTGTGCTGATAAAAATGATGCACTCTTTGTTTTTAAATTAATATGATGTTTGAATAATAGTGTTATCATGATCTTATTATTATTTTTTTTTCATGGACTAAATAGCATTTGTCATTCTATAGAATGTCTAGGCTTTATATAAGTATAAGTATATAATAATTTCACATTTGATATTTAATCTAAAAACGTCTAGCATTCTGTAACATGTCTAGATATTCTATACAGTGCCAACATTTCATACATTGCCTACAACATGTCCATATAGAAACCAGATACTAAATCAATACAATATCAGAAGTAGAAATTTACCTGATGGGTCCCTATCAGGATTATAATCCAGTGCATTTTGACAAACAAGATCTATATCACTTAAAAACTGGCCAACAGTTTCATATCTTTGTAGGTCAATTTTCGTCATCATGGTTTCCAAGTCCATTGGATTTTTAATTACATGATGATAATCTGGAACCTGTCACACAATCATAAAAATTTAGCATTAAAAATCATTCTTTTTTTTTTTTTTTTTTTTTAGTAATCAAAGATAAGAATATTTTAAATTGATATTTAATAACTCAGTGATTCTAATATGAAAGAATACTTAAGTTATACAGACCTCAGCAGGATCAACAGGTCTGGAAAAAACTGTAAATCGGCGATCTTTTGCCAACTTAGTCAAAATATCTCTAAGAAATAAACGTAGCTCTCTTAGTGTAGCTTCCTCCCTTTGTCTCAACTTGTTCAGTTCTGCCGGGGTCAGTTGTCGGCAAGCAGGTGGTGGTGCTTTAGGAAGCTCTTCTAGTGTTGCTGTGAAATGAAAGAAAAATAAAATTTACAAAAACATTAAAGCAAATAACACCAAAAAACTACCGACTCCAGCAGAAATTCAATACAAATTTTCACTGTAAATTATATAACTAAATATAGACACAAAATTTATTATAAATTATGAAAAATTCATGGCAATGAAATAATTCTTCAAAAAAAAAAAAAAAATCAGTAGATAGTTTCATATAGAGTTTTTTTTGGAAAACTATTTATTTTAAAGACCAATTATTCGAGAAATTTTCCATTTGGCATTTCTTGAAAATCTGATCGATTGGATTAATCTACCTAAACTTAAAAATCTGACTTAAAATAGACAGATAAGCAGAAATTAGTGTAACATTGATCTTCACAGTAACAAATTGTACTGCAAAATTTCTAAAAGTAATATGAAAAGGAACTTCAAAACATGCTTTAAAATTTAATTTTAAATAAATAGACTATTTTTATTTTAAAACAAAGTTAAACAGAATGAAATTCAACTAAGATTTTAATCAAATGTAAATATAGTATACCTTTTTGAACAGGTTTGTGAGGCAATTTATAAATTTCTTTAATTAGCTGTGAGAAGAAAGCTTTGCGTTCATCAGCTGTTGGATTACGCATGCTAAATACCTGATCGGCACAGCCACCAAAAATCTCTTGAATCTGCAGGATGAAGAAAATATTTTATATTTACTTATTTTCCATATATCAAATCTATATTATGAAGATGTTAAACTATAAAAAGATACAATTTAACATAAATAAGTCAAAGTAAAAGCATTAAAAGAAATTGAGGAGACAAAAATATCCTCCAACTACAAAGGAATTTATGGGCTAAGTGGATTGTGCATATACATAACAGATTTCCAATATATATAACAGTGAATAAGTAGAATGGAATTAACTCTTCAATATATATTATTATATGCATTTAAAATAAAATTTCATCATTTAGACAAGACAAATAAAAGATGGATTAATCCCTTATTTAACAGATTTTATTAGAAACAAGTCCACAGAACAGAAAAGAAATGCAGTAAATGTGACAATAAAGGTGGATTAAGTAGGAAACTGGGAGCTCTGGGGAATGAAATGCATAAAATTATTTTGGTTACTATTTTATCTAAAAACTTGTTTTAATAGTGTAATTAACTACATCAGAAATGGTCAACATTCAAATTAGAGATATTTAAAAAATGGTATAAATTTTTCTTCAGCATATTTAAGATATTGGTATCTTTAAAAATAAAGACATTAAAAGGTGATAAACACCCAAAAGTAATTAAAAATAACCCTTGATCTGAAATCATCTAGTAAAAAGTTAATACTGCAAATTATATTCTTCAAATTTAAGATACTCCATCTCAGTATTGACTCTAAAACTAATATAATAGCCTATAAACGACTTTTTCCCCTCACCTTTATTGGAAGTTGGTAATAGATAACATCACTGGTAGCAAACAACATTACAGGAAGGGATGGATCTAAATCCTGTAAAAGAGATAAAAAGGTAGCCCGAACAGTTTCAGACAAAGTTTCCCACCAATAGCCAATGTGAGGAAGAAAGATAACACTGGGCACATTTCTCTGAGCTTCATGGAAAATCTGAAAAAGAAATACACAAAAATCTTTTAAAAATGTATTAAGCAACTAAAGTCAACTATAACACTTCAATTATACAACCACGGAATGTAAAATCGTAGTAAAATAAAATATGTATATTTACAAAAAAAAAAAAAAAAAAAAAAAAAGATAAATAAAATAAGAGATAAAGAACATACACAGTGTTTTCTGATTGAATAAACTTCTTTTGGTCATAAAATAAATTGTGCAAATGTTTCATACACTTCAATGACCAGCTATTCTACTAAATATGAAGGTTTTATTGAGCACATTGCTTATATTTAAAGAATTTATATATTTGCCACAAAATAATTTAAACACAACAAATTTTACTTTGATAGCTTGAGAAAAAAGTGCTGTAAAGAAACTAGATTTTGAGAGAAAATGGTGTGTTAAGGAAGTTTCAAATTCTAACGAAACGAATAGAAAATAATGAACATTGTGATAATTGATATGTTCAGCAGATAATTCTACAAATGTAGAAATTCAGTCTATTTGCTGCTGTATTTCTTTAATGAATTTCTAATATATGCAATTCCTTAACATGAACAAAGCTTTTAAAATAATAATAAAATGATGCACTATGATGAAAAATTAAGTAAGAATAAGGTTTTAATTGATTTAATTTCCAGTGGAATTTATGAAATACATGCTACAGAAATTTAAATAACGAATAAGAATAGTAAATGGATATACCTGAGCACATGCCTCCTCTGGAGCTCGTGTTGTCACAGCATATAAAGCAGGTATATCTAGCCTGTGGATAGTAACATTTTCAAAAAGGTGCAACAGAGCAGGAGCTAGGCTCCCTTGTCCCTGGCCTTCTTTTCCAGATATCAAAAAATAAGGTCGATGAACAATTGGAACAAAACTAGAAGGAGGAAAATATTTACAATATAAAAACAGCATTTGAAAGTATACTAATATGATATATGGTAATTTTTCTAAACATGATGCGTTACTTTAATGAAATTGAAACACTAAAAAAGCAACAAATAAAAAACTGTAAAATTCCAATTATATTTCAAAATAACCAAGTATATGTGTGTGTATAAATTATAAATCAATAGAACATTTTATTACAACTGCACTTTATTTCTACTTTTACTACTGATTTAAGATTTATTTTCACAGTATTTGTTGAATCGCACATGTTTATCTTTCTCCCTTCTTTTTCATATGTTATGAGCACTGCACCTTTCAAAATATACAAACTAGAACTTTCATTTTCTCAGTTTGAATGATAGTTCCCCATAAGTTACCAAAGGATCTTCAAGATATAGAATTTTTAAAATACATTCTCTTAATTATAGGAACTCTCCATTTTAAAATTACAAAAAATGTAGGTAATCTGACAATATTTTTTTACAATTTGTCAAACCAATAGTACTATCACTTTATTCCAAAATGGTCACAGACTAGGAGCCATCTAAAATATTTATAATTCTAATTGTTTATGCTTCTTCCACTGATTTTTAGGAAAATGTAAACTAAACTTAAAAAAAAAAAAAAAACCTTTTTGTAATCGTTTCAGTTATTGGAAAAGAATTTTAAATTTACATCAGACAGAATTTTTTTTAAAAAAATGAAGTTTAAATATTTTTAGTTTGTTAATACTATTGCATGATAATTAAATATGATAATAAAATATCAATATTATTTACTAAATTATATTACGTTTTAATAAGCCTATATAATTTTCTTTGTTCACTTTTGTGATAATTTAATGTTGTCCTTGTACTTATGCCAACAAATAGTTTCCAAAAATTAATCATTTTTATGTACACCATATAATTTTCTAATTATAAAAAGTGATTTTAATTTTAGCAATTCAACCTTTCCAGTATCTTCAATTCTGTTGAATAAAATTATGAAATTCTTTTTAAAAGTTTAAATATCAAGCACAATATTTAAAATACTAAACCTATGCTATTTAACTTACCTAGTTAAATGTGATTTAATATCTGAAAGCCTTAGCCGAGTTTTGGGTGAAAGAAGACATGTATTATTCAGTTTTGGAACATCATCAAAATAAAGGCAACTCTCACTGTCATCTGAATCAATATCAACAGATACATTCTTTTCACTAGAATTTACAACTTGACCTAAAATGGATCAATATATTGAATTAATAAAAATTCTCACAAAGATTAATTAAGGAAATATTCCAAATATATATTCCCCAGAATGGAATAAATTCTTCCTGATATGCATTTGGAGATTATGATCACAAATAAAAATAATTTTTAATCTTCCAAGTAACAAACTATTAGAAACTTTTTTTTCCCACTTCCAAATTTAATATCTAAATACATTGTGAAAATGTATGAATGTTCATGAAACTATTATTTAGTTTTAAAACTCCATTAAAACAAAAGCTCAAAAACTAATTTTATTTTGGAAATATTTAGCAATCACAATTCAAAATATGACACCAAATCTTATCTGATTAACAAACCAACTAAGAATTTATTCTATTAATTCAATCTAGAAAAGGTAAACTTACTTGTGGTCAGAGTAAGGAAAGGGAATATCTTGGAAGCTTTCTGAGAAATAGTTCGCAAAACAGGCTCTAACAATGGTTTAACTACAGTTGACAAGGGTTTAGAAGACACAACTGAGCATCTCTGAACAGATGGTTTCATTTTCTTCAATGCATTTACAAAATCAACAGATTGGACCTAAAAGTTAAAGAAAACTTTTACTTTGCAACAAGTATTCTGCAACAAGAATTTTAGTTTTATTCTGCAACAAGTTTGCCTAAGCATGAAAATTAAAAAAAAATTTTTAACAAACACATGGACCGAAGTTCAAAGAGCTCTTATGCATGATATTATTCAATACCATCAAATAAAATATATTTTATAAGAAAGAAAACTATTTTCAGAAAATTAATCAAACAAAGAATTAAATATTGCCTGGTTTGTTTGATTTTTCAATAACTCTTTTAAAACATCATTCCAAATGGCAAATATTTCATGTTACATAAAAAAAAAAAAAAAAAAAACTTATATGAAATAATCAAATGAAACAATATTTTCTTGACAGAAGAGTCTTATACACATTTTTTATAAAATTAGAGATGTTCTATCTGTGGATTCCGGATCAAGATAAGAACTCTTTAAACGACTGAGGCATAAATCTTTCATATAATTTTAGTAACTCAATGAAGATGCTGATGAAATATTACAGGGCTAAAAAGTTATTTAGAATTCAATTTTCTTTTCTTAGCAAGGCATTAGACAAAAACACGTCAAATCAAAATTATAACTCATCAAATTACGTTAATGATAATCAACATAATACTTGCCATAATTGGCAAAGTAAAATTTTCTTTAATACGGACAACTTTTCAATCAATTCTTTTAATTTTTAGCACTAGTTTCATGAGATTTAAAAAAAAAAAAAAATTAAAGGAACTTGTGGTAAACTTTGCTTTAACTTTCTTCAATATTCAATCTTCTTTTAAATAATGAGCTTGTAATATTTCTTTAAAGAAAAGAAATTAAAAAATTACATACTTTTAAAGATTACTTTCTTCAAATTGAATAATTTATTTAAATGAAAATATTCCAGCAAGTCATTAATTTGCCAAAAAGGCAAGGCGAAAATTTATTTGAATCACTATGCATTTTAATATCAGTACCAAGTTAAATACTTTTAAATTAATTCTTTAGCAGTGAAAGATGAAGGAAAACATAAAAAATAGCATGAACATATATAAATATACAGACTTGGAAAAGATACAAATGGACATTTTTACAATACAAGTACATTTTTTTTAAGTGTAGCTGGTTAGATTAAAAATGAAAATAAATAATAAAAGAAAATGACTACTTCAGGAGAGGGGGAGGAGGACATAAGCAGATCAATTACACGACTTTATTTTTTTTAGTTGACCCATAAATAAGTTTTTTAAAAAAATACAAATTTTAAAAATGATAAAATATTAAGATAATATTAACATTTTATCATAATTGGCCAAATTCCTACATGTTTCATTACATTCACTTAGTTATTAGAATATTTATAATAAAGAATATCTGTTTCAACAATACTATATACAAATGCAGCTGAAATGCAGATAGTTTTTATTAATCTATCATAATTACAAAAAAAAAAAAAAACCATTCATAAAGTTAATAACACACACACACAAAAATATTATCCTAAACTAAATCATTAATGTGTTGAAATGTGAAAATGTTTCAATCATGTTATTAAAAAGACTCATAATAGGCAATGTCTAAAACAGCAAAGTACCTAAATCTACCAATGGCAATTACTATAAAAGAAATTAAATAATTGCTTTAGGAATGTTAAAGGACACTAAGCATTTTTTCAAACGGTAACAAATTAATGATATAAAAGTATTTTAATTCCAGAAATGCAGAAAAAAGCTTACTTGAATAGTTTCTACATCTAACAACAGCTTTTCTTTTGAAGAATATATTTGAGGATATCGACGGCGAAGTGCAACAAGAGCTGCTTCAGAACACAATGCTTTCAAATCTGCTCCACAATATCCAGTGGTACATGCTGCTAATTCTGATAACAATGTCTCAGACAAAGGTGGAATCCAATCTTTTGTTATTATACGAAGTATCTGTTCCCGAGCCTGCAAAACAAATTTTCTTTAGAAAACATCAAATGATAATAAAATTTCAAGTTTACTTCAGTACAATTTTTTAAAATGACCTTTCCCAATGAACTGCTTCAAAATATACTGTATTTCATTGTCTGTAAAAAATTGTCAAATTTTATTTTTCCTTTTTACTAGTAAATCTCATGCACATCTGTAATGAAATTAATCTCTCTTTCCTGTCATATACCTTAATGTTTACACATATATGCTTCATGTTATATACTACAAATTCATGAGAAAAAAGAATAATAAAATGTAAGTCATATGTAATTTTGAGAAAAAATATATAATACAATGTTTTGAATATTCATACTGTTTGAAGATTTTAATTCTTAGTATTTTAAAATACACAGTATTTGCATCACAAAATCAACAAGTGTACAATGAATCTTTTAAAAATTTGAGAAATTGCCATTTTCTCATTTCAAATTTGTCCAATTTATCAGATCTCCATTTAGAAACAGGCTAAAACTGATAGTATATTATAACAGATACAATTCCATATTGATATTAACAATGATACACATTCATTAGATAGATCTATATATAACTTTTTCTACACATTATTTCTCTCTCTTACAAGAATATTGAATCTCTTAAGAATTAAAACAAATTGGTAAAAACAAAATCTCTTAAAAAATAAATGCCAAATTTTACAAAGGAAATAATTTCAGATCTGCTAAAGAAACTTCTTAAAACCAAACAAAGGAGAATAAAAGAATATGCGTTTTATAGTTGTGAATAGTAAAGACAAGCACACCGACCTTCATATTTCTATACAAAAGCAATCTCAAGATGTATAAGCATTCGAAGTTTTAACATGAATAACGGGGAAGTTATAACTGAAAACATGAACTCCTGAATACATGTTAGATTTATTCACTATTATCGCAGATTTATGGATAAAAGTAATATGTGATGCCATTGTTGCATTTACAAGAGACGAAATAATTCACTACCAGAATCACACAAATTAAAAATTGTTTTAGAATGGTTAGGGAGTTTAAGAAATGTTATTCAAACATATTTAAAATTATATGAATATTTGTAAATTCTTAATGATATCCAGTCCTTATTAAATATATCAGTACATGGGCTAGCAAATAGCTATGTTTAATCAATGTTACATAAAAAGTTCAGATTCAAAAAAACATTTATATTACCTGATATGATGGTAAAGGAAAGAGCAATTCACGGTCAAAACGACCTGGTCTGCGCAGAGCTGGATCAATGGCATCTAGTCTATTTGTAGCACCAATGATAACTATTTCACCTCGATTGTCCAAGCCATCCATTAGTGCCAGTAGTGTTGAAACAATAGAGCTATGTATTTGATCCTGCCGAGTTGACCGAACGGGCGCAAGACCATCAATTTCATCAAAGAAAATTATAGATGGCCTCATGGAATATGCCTTTAAAAAAAGAATTAATATTAATAATTAATTGACATAAATGGATACTTCTAACTAAAAGCAACTATAATAATATAAAACAAAATACATCAAACAGAAAGCGAAACATTGACTTTCTTCTAATCCTTTCTTCTCATGTTCAAATAAAAAAGCAGAATTACATATCATGTATATAAAATAGAGATTTACTAACTTCTTTCATGGATTTAGTTATAAGAAAATGATGCTTTGCTTCATAAGCCAATAAAATTGTTACATTAATAAAAAATGGATTTATATATAAAAAAACATTTAGAGCATTTTTTTGACTGCTGTCCTCATGTTCACTCTCTTTTTCTGAAATCAAATTTTTGAGTGAAACAGAATTTTTCAATATTTTATTTTTGAATTATTTTGAATTAAAAAAACTAATTTATTAAGTATTAGCTAAATTAAGAACTTTAACATCTGAACTTTAAAAAAATTTGATAACATTTTTATTAAAAGAAATCAAAATTCATATTTTGTTACGACACAACAAAAATCCAAGAAAAAAAAAATCACAAAGAAATTGAAATAGTAATACTTTGGTAATAAAACATAAAATTAATTATTCTGTTTTAGTAAAAAAAATAAGTTTCTTAACACTAACACTATTCTCATAAAAGTCTATTTCCATTAACAAATTTCCCAGTGATAAAAAAAAAAAGGGGGGGGGGGCAGGAGTGTTTAAGAATAAAATTATTTTATGGCTTTAAATAAAAATTCAGGAATCATATAATTGGTAGATCTTTTATCTAAAATGCCATGACACATAAAGTTATAAAAAGATTTATAATATTTTTATTTTCAGATTTCTTGACTTCAAAATTCATATTTATGATGTTTAAATATTTCTCAAATATAAATAAAATCCCACTGAAATATCAACATTCATTCAGAATCTCATGCACTTAAGGTGTATTAGATTCTTAGTAACTAAGCAGATATGAAATGAGAAAACTGCTGAATTAATAGAAATTCATTTTTTTTTAAATCACAAAACATATGTTTACAAAACAAAATATTACATTTATAATTTAATAAATATTACATAATATATTTAAATATATGAGCAGCTACCTATTGTTAATATTGTACTGAGCTCAGTAAAACCTGCACGCAATGATGCTGTTCATGTAACGTTATTTACTCTATTGAGAATGCTAAGTTACAAAAGAAGCTGAATTAATGAAAAATTTACAGCATCTTGCTAATAAACATTAATTCTAGAATGTTTCCATATTCTTAGAAAAATTTAAAAACAAACACATGCTCACTTGATCAAATAAAAGTCTCAACTGTCTCTCAGATTCGCCTACCCATTTGCTAAGGCAGTCAGCACCTTTCCGCATAAAGAAAGCCACCCGTTTATCACCTGTACTACATTCATTTGCAAGAGCTCTGGCAACCAATGTTTTACCCGTGCCTAGAAAAGAACAAATAAATTTTTTTTTGTATTTATGATAGAAAAAAATTGTGCAAGCAATTTTAATATTAATTCAACAGCATAAAATTTAATTAATAAAATCAAAGATAAAACTCCAGTCATGTAAATTAAAAATTAAACAAAATGTTACTCATTTTTCTTTTATGCAATGCAGTAAAGAGATTATCCCCTTACACTATTTTAGAAAATTAAATTTTAAAAAAATTCTTAATTTTTTAAAAATTTTGATTATACACAGTGCATTAAGAAATGAAAATACTCTTCAGGAAAAAATGCATTTTATAATGGCAGAATAAAAATAAAGATAGAAGTAATAAAATATCATGGAATAAAAAGTTTCATTTTATTTTAAGAAAACAATTCAGTTTTTGAATAACAGAATTTATGACTCTTTATCACAATAAAATGAAAAGAATTGATGCAGGATAAAACCTTGTAATATTCAACATAATAAGCTGCAAAATTTTAGATATAAAGCCCCCCTTTTTATACACATTACAGAAGACAAATAACAATTATATAAGCATTAAAACTATCTGTGAAAAATGCCCATTTTTAATAATGAATCAATAATTATCAAAATATAAAAATTATTATTGTTATGTTAAATTTTTTAAATGATAAAAAGAAAAAGAAAATGTGATAAATAATGAAAGAAAAATATCACCTACCAAGAGATATCCACTTAAAGACCAAAACATGCATATAAACTAAATTTGAAAGATCACCTGCGTATTTCCAGATGAAATTTCTACTCACCTTTCCATACGAAAATTTCATCTTGTATTAAACTTACAGCACATTAGTTTGAATTAATAAAATATTTAGCTATGAAAATGATACTTAAATAGAAAACTAAATCCAAAAATGTTAAACAATGCAAAAAATAAAAGAAACATAAGAATAAAATGCTTTCTATATTTTATGGCAATGCAGAAACAAATACCTGGTTGTCCATAGAATAAAACCCCGCGGGGAGGTGAAATTTTAAATCGCTGAAAAACTTCAGGATACATCAAAGGGAAAAGAATCATCTCTTTTAAAGAACGAATATGTTTATCCAAACCCCCAACATGATCAAAAGACACCTGTAAAGTAAAATATATTTGCTCTAAAATTCAAATAAAAAGATTAAAACTAAAGCTTAAGTGCACAGATGTAGGAAATAGGCGATTGATAAAAATTCTAGATAAAAGAATTTTAATAGATTGCATTACCGTTTTATCAATGCTCATAGGATCAATATCAGCTAAGCTACAACCTATTTTCATTCTATCACGTAATGCACCTTTGGAAAGATCATCTTCAATAAAATTAAGAGGAAGGCACCTAAAAAAAGATAAATGCATATTTAAAAATAGCATTTACATAAATAGATTTTAAGTAAATAAGTACAAGGCTTTAAGCATGATCAATTTAAATATTAAAGAACAGCAATATCAGCAAGAAGTATTATTGAAATACCTATTTCTGGCTCTAGCCATACTCATTGCTTTTCGTTTTTCAAATCTCCTTTCATCATCACTAGAGCTACTAGATGAGCTGTGAATGGCATGTCTTTTTCTGAAAAAGAAAGAGACAGAAAAGATTAAATTAATACATTTTCTACTTTTACATAAGTATACCAATTTAACTCTATTTGGCATTGTTTTTTGTTTATTAAGAACTACATTAAATGAAAACATGTACTTGGGGAACTTACAATCATCCATTTTATGTTTAGAATCCAATTATAGCATATCAACAAGATGCAATTAGCATTTCTATATATACAAAATAATAATAATAATTTTCATCAAATTTTTATTTGCAAATATTAAATTCTTCCTTTAATTAAAAATTCTATAAAAGAGAATGCAATAAAAATCTGCCTAAAAAGTTGCCTAATGTTAAGACCTTTTGTATGTTGTTTTGACAATCTCTTTTTAAGGGAATCAATGTATTCAAACTCATTGTGAAATATAAAATTAACAAAAAATAAGTCATGTACTCCAGAGAGTACAAAGGTATATTTTAATACTCCAAATGAAACAAAATTTAACCTTTGAAATATATGGACAAGCCTTTATTTTTATTTTTCAACACAAAAGTAAATTATAATTATATATATGTTAAGTACATTCCTTCCCAATTTCACAAAATAAAACACCCTTATAGCTTCGAAATTTTAATTGCATATAGGAAATTATTTTATTTTAAATTCCATTTTTTAAAAAAGCAATTTTTAAAGATATAAGTGTCAAGCAAACAATTGCTTGGATGGTTTAAATAACAGATAAGTCGAACAATGTGCAAATTATTTTAAAAAATAAAATAAGCATTTCCAATAAGAAAAATTTAGCATAATGTAGTAATATAGCAAATAAACATTAAAAAATTGTAATGTTCAATATGGCTACATATAAAAAAGTAATATGTATGTATATATTTCCTTATGTATATGTTCCCTTTTCAGTAATGGCAATATGTATTTTTTTTTAATCAAAAAATATATAACATGGACAGAAATGCAATTTTTTTAAAAACCTTTCTAACAGAATCAGGCAAATAAGGACTTAAGCTGTTGTGAAAGGGAATGGATGATCCCTAGCACATCAGAAAAAAAAATAATAATAATTATCTCACTAATAATTGTGGTGATAAAAATGATAAGAGATTCACAACAATCAAAAGGCACTTATTTTTGTTGCTGAACAAAATGTGACAGTTTATCATGACATTTCTATGATGGAATATATTTGAATCCTGATATTAACAACAGTACATTATGTATAAGTAATTATGATTTTTTTTTATTAAAAAAAATTAAGGCATCATTTAATTATATGTTGTTAAAGTTTTGGCACACTCAAATAAAAAACATTCCAGTTTTTTTTAAGTATGTAGCTATTTTTCTACATGAAAGCAATATAAATATAATTAGATATGATTAATATCAAGTATTTTTTTAAAAAAATCACACATTTCATAAATCAAATAACTGTGACAATTTTAAAAGAATTAAATTAATATGTTTAATTCACAAACCAACAGAAAAACATTATACAAGTTTTTAGCTAATGGATATGCTTTCTAAAATATAAATTGCCGCAAATCAAAATCTTTTAAAGTAAAATTTTATAAAAGAAGAAATTAACGATTTAAAATATGATTTAGTACATATAACAAAAACTTAAATTCTTTTAAGGAAAATAAGAAATTAAAATAGTAACCTTCTGTACAAATGAGATCTGTGTGCTGTACTTTTAAAACTCTCTCTTTCCCTTGGTCTGGCATGATGCTGAGTAGCTTCAAAAATAGTGGTGGTAGCAGACCGTCGAGGCCGAGTTGTTTCTGAAATACATAGACAATGATGTTTAAAAGTCTGCTATTGCATGAAGTAATTCAAATATTGAGATCAATAAAAAAATAATAGATTCATGAAATAAATTTTAATCATACTTATAGGGAACTGAAATCTTTCAGTTATTGGCTTTTTAGGTCTTAGCGAATATTTTGAACCATGACCCACGCTGTTTTCTTGCGATTCACCCACTGATATACCTGGAGGAAACTCAGCTTGAGCTACAGAAAAGGAAGAAAAAAATTGTACCATTATAAAACACCATATTTAATCTATTAAAACTTCAATATAAATTTCATTATTCAATGGGAAAGTTTTCAAAATCTCATTCTTTACATTCACTTGAAATCAACTTTTAAAACCATAATAAATTTGAAATAAACAAGGTATTATGAAACTTAGCTATCACAATGCTCACTTCAAAGAAATTGAGATAAGATAAACAAAATATAATTACAATAAAATAATTTTTTCCCCATTATATTATTATTTCCCATATGTTACAGCATCCTTTCATAAATAAAACCTTATTCAGAATGTTAGAAATTTATTATTAACTTAAAAATATATAAACAATGAAAAAATTCCATTTATTATACTTGGCAAATTTTTCAGATGCTAGATAAGTATATTTATAACAGCAATACGACATTTGATATTTCACAACATTCAATAAGGAATACTTTCAGTAAACCACAATTTCTACATACTGAGGGTACATTACATAAAAAATACATTATTAAGTGAAAATTTTTGTAAACCTGTACACTCAATATGTATCTGAGATTTAATAAGATTTAAAATTGATCTGTAGTATATTACATATAATTACAGAAATTGCAAATCCATTAAAAAATCTTCCAAGAAAATAAACTGTTAGCAAATATCAAACATAATGCTTTAAAGCATTACAGCAGGAGCTGGTTATATTTCTAAGTACAATCTACAAATAAATACTCAAAACTTTAAAAATATGTTTAATAATAATGAAATTTATGTATATATGTAATAATAATAAGTTAAATTATAAAATGCATTATATGTTTGATAATAATAAAAACCTAATACATAAAACAAAATGTAGTTTGACTTAAAGTTTGTTAAGATTTCAAGTATTTGGTTAATTTATTATTTTTTTTTATAAATATGGAAAAATTAATATATATATATATATATATATATATATATATATATATATATATATATATATATATATATATATATATATATATATATATATATATATATATATATAAATCTATATTTAAAAAGAGCCTTGCAGCTTCTCTTCATTGCTTTGATTGATTCAAAGTTTTAATCAGAAATTAAAAAAAGTAATACAGATTATTACTAGCCGCCTTTGGCGACCAGCCGGTTCGCCAATCTTAATGTTCGTTTAAATTTTAATAATTAAATAGGTTTAACCGGAGTTTAACCCCCTTCTTCGCCAAGTTGCGATAACGCACCAAAGCTGGCAATCTTTATTATGCACTATAATTGAACATCTGCTTCTTTGCTTTTGAACATTTCGCAAGGCCGTTGTTTGCGATTTTTAAAAATTTCGCCAAGCAGGGGATAAAACTCCGGTCGTACCATTAAACATTTTACGCAATTCCAACTTTAATAGATTCTTCAGCAAAATATTTTAAAACTTCAAATTTTGATAGTCATATAATTCACTCATAATATTATAAAGGCCTTCAGTTATAGCGTGATATATATCTCTCTAATTTTCTGTTACCCCTCGTAGAAATTATGCTTTAAATTACAGTGTAAATGATTAATCTGCAATTAATATAATATTTTTTACTGAAACAAAGCATTTTTTTTAATAATATGATTACTGTTAATAGAGTCACTGAGCGTTAAAACTTTATGGTCACTAAAGAATATCTTTCTTAATTTATGTAATATCTCAAGAATTTGTCAACAAAAATTTCTCAGATTCATCATGAACAGATCGATTCATTAACAATGTTTAATTTTAAATGCATCAAACACTAAGAAAATAAAATGAATCGTTTAAAATAATCGGTCGAAAACAGGTTAAAAAAAATCTACTTAAAAAACGATGTACTTAAAACTATAAGCATATACAAAAAATATATAACTAACATAAATACATTTTACTTACAAAAGCATGCAACTAACCTAAAAATAATTTAAATCGTCCGTTGGTTGTCATGCCAACAATCAGAACAATGCGCATGCGTGGATTTTCTTCGCAGTTACGTCAACGCAAATGCGTAAATTTTTCTACGCCAGTTGGGGTAACGCTATGCAGATTAGACATTTTTAATTTCCTTTATTCTGTGTTATTTTAATTCAAAAGTACTTCAGAATGAATGTGAAACATGGATTAATTAACAATGTTTAATTTTAAATGCATGAAACATTAAGAAAATAAACAGAATCGTTTGAAATAATCCGTCGAAAAATGTTAACCCTAGCCTAATTACTGTTGGGAGAAAAAAACAACTGATGCCTTACTTATTTGGCGATGGGGAAAATGGAAGATTTTTTTGGCGGAAAAGTTGGCGTTGGGAAAAATGGAAGATTTTTTTGGCGGGAAAGTTAGTTTTTAATTAATAATTGACTACCCCTAACATTTAGGGGGATGAAAAATAGATGTTGGCCGATTCTCATAGATACCGGATATGCACAAAAAATTTCATCAAAATCGGTCAAGCCGTTTCGGAGGAGTATGGCAACGAAAACTGTGACACGAGAATTTTATATATTAGATATGTATTAAAGGACAAGATTGAAAACTGCATTGCAATAAATACTGGGTGAATTTTCCTTCTATTATTGAAATAAAAAAAAAAATTATTCCTTTTTTTTTCCAGATTTTTTGATGCATCCTAACATTTAATTATTTTGAAATCAATTTGCTCAAAGAAAAAGATTTCATCATTTCATTATTAATATCACATATAAAGTGTTGAGAACCAGTGTAGTATAATTTTCCTTTAATTAGTGAGCCTAAACATTCACTGAAGTGAAAAACATGTTTTCGTCTAAAACCAAAGTGGACGTAGATACAAAATTTTCATTTCAAGTGATTATAAAATATGACATTTACTTCAATTTCTGGTCCATAACCACATAATTAAAATTTTCTCACACACTAAATATCAGGAAAAAATTGTAGTCGACAAATAATTCAACCTTAAGATTTTGAAAAATTTCTATGTTCAGACCATCTCTCTGAGTCTGAGAAACACATTTTTGGCATTATATCAGAGATCATGATAACTCAAAAATGCTTTGAGCTTACTGGAAGAATTTTGGTAAATGGATTTATAACCAAATTTGTGCATTTCTATCAAATTTTGAATGAAATCCATTCACAGAAAGTCAGTTGAGTTGGCGGTTTGAGAACAAGTGAACTTAATAACAACAAAACACGAAAAACTAGTCACATAAAATTTAGTACATAGGTTTAGCAATCAAACTGTATATTCTTATCAAATTTGTTAATTGATTGATTATCTGTTGGTTTGTATTTTCACATACATGTAAACACATTACCTTAAATCAATGAAAATATGTTATCTTGTGACAACAACTATAGTTTGTCAAATTTCAGCAACAATCAGTTTGTAAAAAAGGCATTCAAAATACATATTCTCAAGATAACATATTTAGTAATTCATGCCAAAGATTTATATTTCATAATTATTCACAATGTCATATAATTCGTGGACTTACCAAAAGTCCACAATTTTATGTGGTTAGAAGACGCTGAAAATTTAGTGGCGAGTATAAGAGAAAGTTTCAGGAAGACACTCTACCTGGTTTTATAAAAAAAATCTAAACCCTAATTATCAAAATGCATTTTTATGATAACGATAATACATTCAATGGTAAATTTTCTCCTTCTGCATGAATAGTAAATGGGCAAATATGAGTTCATTTTATTAATAATAAAACTGCACCTATTATTAATATAGTTCATTGAAATATTTTATCACCTTTCATTGGGTAATCAAATGCAAAGTTCATAAAGATATTACCCACAGATTTTTAAAAATTATTAATTAAAGTAATATATATGCAAAAAGAAAAGGATTAGAAGTAATTATATTACTTCTTTCAAGGTCACTTTGATCTTCTATAGTATCTGAATCCGAAATCCCATTCTGGTCTTGATCAGTATCTTCAGTGTCTGCCATGCTCCCACCATCTCGGGAAATTCGTCTTGTGTAAAAAGTGTGTACAGTCTTCCTTCTTTTTCGTTTCACTCGACTGTACATATCTTCAAACTCCTAAAAGAATTCATTTTTTACTATTAACAACAAATATTTAAATCAACTTTTGACATAAAAAAAAACAATTTTAATGAGGAAAGGTAATATTTTCAACAAATGAGGTAAAATAAATGGAAAATTTTGAAATAATAAAAGCAAGGAAACTAAATCAAAATGAAAATATTTTTACTTTCTAAACATATCTGAATTCTAATACTTTTTAATTTATTTCTAATTTAGTTTCTAATCTTTACTGGAAATCAAGATTAGAAATTTTAAACCAATCTTTTTAAAATCTAAAATTATTAATTCGAAAACAAATTGAATTAAAAAGATAAAATCTTGTTGTAGAGCTATATGCTACACACATTTTACAAAAAAACCCACTGAATTGCAATTATTTTATAACTTAACATATTTAAAAAACATGTTTAATAAATATAAATATTTTTTTACCAAGCCATCATTTCCCAAGCCTAGCCGTCTCAGTTCAGAACTGTGATTTCGCTCTGACCTTCTAGGCCGTACAGTATCACATGTGGACTCATCCTGTGGACTTCTTTGCTCCGAAGTGAATAGGGACTCGAATTTTGAAAATTCGGGTATACTTGAGGCTAAAAGCCATGTTTGGTTGAGATTATCATAGGTGAATTTCCTCTGTCGAGTGCTGCGACGAACATTTTGCTTTTCATCAATGTGTTCTCCCCCATTCACGAACATTTCATTTGAATTGGAATGTGAAGAGATTGTGGCTAAAGAAGATTTCTGGTCTGTGTCTCTACTATTTTCATGCTCCTGTTTTATACCCTGCGATAAGTGATTTCCAAGTCTCCTTAGACCTGAAATATTTAAAACAATTTTAAATACTACAATACTTTTATTACTTTTCGATTAACAATGTAGCAGCAAAAATATACATACTATGTCTAATATAGCAACTTTATGCCACAATATTTTTCCCAACGCATCAAAGCTACTCTATTATGGAATCATTTACATTTAGTAATAATTATTATTCCACTAAATGGGGAAAATATCAAAAAATTTAGCAGCATTTCTTAATACTATTTCAGAAAAGTATTCTTTTTTTTTCGTTAACATATCTTTAGTGTAAATTTAACAATTTAGGAAGGATATAGCTTAAATTGTTTGTTAATCTTTACAAGAAATTTCAATGTGAAAACTTGTCATTCCATGAAAAAGCAAAACCTATTAAAAACTTCTCTTCAGCTTCGTATTAGTGGAAATTGGCTTCATGCAAAGTAAAATGACAGAAAAATAAAATTTTGCTCTAACATCCCTATTGAAGTTATATTCGATAAATGCATTCATCTTCACATATTTTATATTTAACACAGCTTTTTAAAAGCAGAATGAAGGGGAAAACTTACAGTTTCAAGTATATTTTTAAAATTTTATTTTTACTTTTTTATTACAAATTCTTTCTAGTGGTTCAATTTGGATAAATTATTTTTCACAGAGGAAACTAAATATATTTTAAAATACAATTATACATTAATGTTAAATGGGAATGCAGCAGATTAAATAAATAACAAACTCTGCAAATTAAAAGCAGAAAATTTAGCATCTGCTCAATTGACTGTAAAAATATTAATTTACCAAAAATAAAAAGACATTATTTCAAAGGAGGATATCTAATCAGGGCTTGAAAGCACTTTTTTCCTCCAATGCAAAAGTTGCTATTCCTTAAAATTATAAATTTCCACAAAATGTAATACAAGTTTTAATAAGGGCATAAAATAAATGAAATTGTTCAAGTATATTTTTTAATAGCATACAACCTTAAAATAATTCATAGAAAATTAGATTAAGAAATACTTAATAAGGTGGAATACCTTCAAAAATCAGAATCTCTGCAAATCAAAATATATATATATTCAAATAGTTAAAAAAAAACATTATGCATTTACCATTCCTCCCAAACTGGGGCAAATGATCATTTACTTTATTAGGAATCTTCCGTCTTCTAGTAGAATTTGTATAAGAGCTTTCATCTGTTTCTGTATCCTAAGAGTATATTTTACAAATCAGTCAGCGTAATCTAAATTCATAATAACTACTAAAATACAGAACAAAGATTTATCAAACAAATTGAAAAGACATGTACAAAGTTAGTAATAAGCTTTATATGCAAATAAAAACTACTGACAAGATTTTTTAGAAACTGATAAGACTTTTAAAGGACTATACCAATAGGGTGTAACATTATTTTGTAGTTATTGTTTCCCAGATACGAAGTCAATTCATCTTTTAACAGCTGGAATTTAAAACCACAATATATCGCTTTTATAAAAATTAAATCTTATTTTTGCTCCAGTAAAAAGTTTCCGATAATTAATGCTCAAGTAAAGATAAAAATATAGTGAGGACCAAATAGCATAATCGCAAGTGAAAATGAAAAATGCAGCAACATATAATTCAGTCTGTTATAAGAATGCTCCAGGATTTATTGCATTATTTTAACATGACCGAAAGTATAAGATTTTTCGCCAAATTGCAAAACACAACATTAATATAACAAAATTAAATTAAATCCTTTACTGAATCTTGTAATCCAACCATTATTTAAAATGATTAAAAAATTACAAATGATTATTTTTATTTCTTTATATTAAATGCACATAAACAAATAAAATGTATGCTCAAAATTCTTTTTTGAAAAAAGCCTTAAATCTTATAATTTTTATTGAATTTAACTATTTTGGTTAGTTGGATGCGGTTATTTCCTGGCACAAAATCCTTTTATAGGATATGCAGAAAAAGTAACAAGAGAAAGACATTAAAATATTACACATATTTACAGGATCAAAGCTACATGTTTAGGTTTCAATTGTTAATATTTTTGGTACTTATGTACTACCGAAACAATATTGGCGATATCCAATAAAATTAATTTTGTCAATATTAAAATTTCAAATTCACTGCCTTAGATACATGTGAAAACAGGATTGCCAATTTGGTGAGTTATCCTGAAAGTTGGCATGGTTGCAATAGTATGTAAGTGCCGTATTTTTTTAAAAATTCAAATCAGTTTTACTAAGAATTAATAAAATAATTTTTAAATAAAAAAACTTGTTATAAGTAATATTTGTACTTTAATTTTATATCTTAAGAACTATCTAAATCAAACAAGCAATATAAAAGAAAACATAAATAAAGCATTAAAATACAGCATTTCAAAATAAATTTAGATGATAAAACTCTTTAATCTTCCAAGTGGCTATTGAACTAATTTTCCCTTCCTCTTTCCTTGCTTAACCCTGCACCAATTAAGACCTAGTTCTTAGAGCAGTTTGTAAAAATTAATTCAATAAAAATAATTTAAATTCATGATGTAGCAGCCATGAAACACAAATGCCCTGTATCAGCATTAGTGACAACAATGGATGACAGAACATTAAGGTATATGCGACTTTTTTCAAGTCAAATATGATAAAATGGTTTTAAAAAAATACTATGGCATGGGTATTATTTACACTTTATAAGGCACTGATGATCAATGGGGGATGAATAATACACTATGCTCAGATACCACTAATTTAAATTATCAGGCTGCAAGTACTCGAATAAAATCAAAATAAGTAGCCAGCTTGGCAGATTAAAACAACTGAACTCAAAATAAATAAATTAAAAGGTATTATTCCATTAGCACAGGATTTGATTTTAAAAAAAAATATCCTATCTCAATGATAATTTGATAAATTTTAATGACAACTCTAATTTTCAAATTTTAGTCATGAATCTTGGTGCTAATTGAGCTCTGCTAAAAGAATAGTACAATTTAATAAATAAAAAGATTTTTATTAGTTCATGAAACAAATTACACAAACATAAAGCAATTTATTTGGACATAGCCTTAAATTATATTATATATATATATACACACACACAAAATGAGCAGTTTTCACATTACAAAATCTAATAAAACATATTTATTTTCTTTCTTATCATGCATACAAAAATCAAGCAAGATCATTTTAAGTAATACATGCTGTGCATTCAGATAGGGAAAATTAAATAGATTCAGAAATTAAACATAAAAAAAAATTGAAGATAAGAGTTAAAGTTGAAAAAAAAAATCAATCAAATCGCAATATCTTCACAAAGGTATAGTAAAGTCATCTACTGCATTATAACCAGCATCCCCCCCCCCCAAATGACATTGAAGAAAAAAACCTATTTGATTTTTTTTTCCCTCTAACAATTCATATAATTACTGAAAAGTTATCTAACAAAATCAATAAAAAGAATGAGAAGTAATGAATTGAACCAACTGAAAAAGATGCAAATCAGCATAGTTTTGGAAGATATAAATAGCTTCTATATTAATTTTTCAAAGAAAATTTGTTATCATAATACCTTAATCTGTAATAAAATCAATCTGCAGCATTTTTAATACTAAGCAAATGATCGGCTATTAATGCTTGATTATAAATGTAACAAAATGCTATAAAGGAGCGAATGAATCATACTCGATTCCAAACAAATTTATAAAACAGTTCTATTTCTAAAATGCTACAATAATCTCATTTAACCAACAAAATATAGTTGCTTCAATTTATAGACATTAAATTTCCGTAATCTTCAATTTTAAAATCTGTATTCTTCTAAAAAAACATACCTTTATTAAAGTTTTATAATAAATGTTTTAAACAGCCTATTTAGTTTCAACTTAATGATCACTATAACAAGAGCGTAAGCTCAAAATAACTTATTAATATAGTTCCTTTATTAAAACTAATTAAAAAAGGTTCTCCTAAAGGCACAATGTGTTAATTCATTATTATTAGCTATTTATATATTAATGCTTATTTATAAGGATAGCTATATTTCACTTTTGTAGTTAAATTGAAAGCATTCCATTGTCTTTGCTTTGGGATATTTGACAAGCCAACATGTAAGCCCAAATTGCTAAACAAATTTCAACTAGTATATATTGTCCATTAGGTACATTTATTTATTAAATTTATTTTTTAAGTAATGAAAGCAGTTTAAAATTAAACCTTATTTTTTGATATATTTTAAAATAACTTTAAAAATTATTATTAATAATTTGAAATAATTTTTCTAAAAAAAAAAAAAAAATTAAAGTTTCTTCTCCTAATTATCACATTTTTGGTGTTTTTAATATAAATTGGAAGAAATTTAATGAAATCTAAGCTTAGGAATTAGTAGGTAAAGTTACCTACTAATTCCTAAGGTAAAGTTACCCATTAATTCATAAGATAGACTTCATTAATTCCTTATTCTAATGTCTGATGATGTGAACATTATGGTAATAATGTAAAATCTCATTTGAAAATTAGAAACAAGTCATTTGTTTGAAAATAAATAGGCTTTTTTGGATTAAAGTATATAAAAATGTTATTTAAACTTAAAGAATTTAATGCTTATTATCCTTCATATCATTTATTCTAGTATCAAGTTGTTATACTATCTTCACGTTGTTATCCTAATATCAAAATTATACAAAAATTCTGGTGTAATTTTCCCCTCTTTCACAGATTCTTTTTGAAGACTATTTAAGATTCAACAGCAAAAAGGCCCAGTTTTAAATTTTAAAAAAAAAAAACTATTAAGAATGACAAGTTGATACCACTTATTATATATTTGTCAAATAAAAGAAATGAAGTCAAAGCAGAATTTTTAATCTTTAAAAAAAAAAAAAAGTCATCACAGAAGAATGACACTGCAAATACATATCATGAAATCGTAATTATAAGCATTTGGAAAAAATACTTTACTTTAAAAAAAAAAAAATCATTTATTTATAATAGGGCTTATTTCAACGAAATTTGCAAGGAAGTCCAAACCATTTCTATTTAGAAAAAGATATACAAAATGCTTCTTTGAATGTATATCTCTATAATGTATGCAAATTTAGAATATTATTGAAGCATTCCTAGCTATTAAAAAGCAATTTGGAAATGTTTTAGTCAAACAAACTTTTACTCATTTTAAAGAAAAACAATCATATTATTTGTAAGGTTGTAAAAAAGAAATTTCTACACAGGGCATTAAAATAAGATAAAATAAAGTACATAGTATCGAATTTTAATAACTGTTTTATATCCAATAAATAAGTATTTAGCTCTCTTCATTTTCCCTACATTTTTTAGGTTAATTTTGCAATATTTTTGGAGGAAATTTATCATTACTTATGCACTTGTCATTCTGCTTTCTTTAATGAGATGGAGTCGTCGAAATGTGGTTGTCTCAGTATCCATTTATGAAGAGTATATAGTTTACAATTCAAATCGCCAAACTGGAGAAATTTTTTCTAGGTGCTTTTTGGTTGGCGTTACAACTGACAAGCACAGTTCATTTTACAACAAAATTTGTATCCTTTGTATTTGAAAAGTAATTTTTGCCAATCAAGTGTATTCAATATGTATACACATCAATCCAAATCTTCACTTTGGCAAGGTCGATGAATAATTCTTTTATCTAATAAAAATAAAATCTTATTCGAAGTATTGTTATTTTTAAAAATTTATTATGCAACCATCTGTATTACATTCAACATGCAGATCTGTCTTCATGTGACTTTAAAAAGTGGAACATGAGGGATTTTAAAAAATAAATTCTGCAGTTAATTGATTAAAAAATATGGCTATCACAAAGTTAAATACTCTTAAGAACAATATTTTAATTTTCTGCACAAAATAAATGAACTATTACTTCTTAACATTTTTGAAATTCTCACCAGTCTTCTGATAACTTTTCTAATAATTATTTTTCAAAAAATCTTAATTTCTATAGAAACGAAAACTTCAAAAATGGGTTCCACTTCTACCATTCCTTTTCCATTTTAATTTTATTGTGTCATTTTTCTTTAAAACAGATTAGAAATTCTCAACTTATAGTATACTATACCATCAAAAATATATTTTATTTATATTATTTATTAGTGACATATTACATTATTTTTGGTAGTATAATTGCCAGAAAAAATTGTAAATGAATGTTCAAAACGCATATAAAATGGTACCCCCTTTTAACAGTTTTAATATTTATTATTCAGAAGTATACATATCCCCCCCCCTCCACTTTTGGCAACAATGGCCCAACAGAGCATATACTAGAATGCTGTTTAAATTCAAGAAAGATGTCAGCTTGTAAGATATTTTATGCAACAAAAATCCCAAGGATGAGTTAAAAAAAATTACTCATGCAAACTTTATTTGAAAAGACACGAATATCAATGCATTTTTGAAAAACAGATAATTTTTAAAGCCTTTCAGTACATTACAAATTAAATTCAGTTCCAGAGATACAATTTTACATATATATAACACACATTCAAAATTTAAAGTTGACTTTTACTTGAAATGTATAAATATAAAGCAAAATATATCAGAAACTGATTATGAAACAAGCTAAGCTATTCACATTAACTATCATCAATAATTTCTTTAAAGTTGTTATTATATTAACCACTATTTGCTAAAATTAATTAATATTATTATGCATTTCATTATGATGTAAAATGTTTCTTGATAAATGCTACAAATTTAAAATGTTTTATTCTTTGATTATGAACATCCAGTCAAGATGTATTGATTCTTAATGTTTTTATGATAGTACATATATTTTTAATTCAAATTTATGAGGCTCAAAACTTTAAAAGATTGAGAACTTCTGATATAAACACAAAGATTTAGAATTAGAATAGAAATGGATATGTTTCTGGCAAAGAAGGCTAAAAATTCTAATTTTCAATGAGGTACTTAACCCTAAAACAATGAGTAAACGTATTTCTAATGAGATTCGAACACTTCATGCTTAAAAAACAAACATAAAGTAATATTTAATGCAATAAAACAAAATGAAGGAAGGAAGGAATCACTGCAATTAGATAGCAAGTGCTTGATCAATGTCATGGTGCAAAATAAGTGCATGCTTTGGAAAAGGATTGTTAATCTTGAAGAAAGAAATTGGAATATAATAAATTGAGATATTATCCAAATAACAAGCAATATATATAATTAAAATATATATTGTCTGAAATGAAGATCAATATCTGTAAAGATACAATTGTACATTTACCCTTTTAATGTTTGATGTATGCATTTGACGCAAAACAAAATACTACAAACGTTTGTCTTTTGAAATTCAGTTTTGATTACAAACTAAACACAGACAGCAGGATAATCTAAAACAAACAAAAAGGTGATTGAAAGCAAATTTAAAAAAGCATTAGGCTTCAAAATTAGCAAGCATATTAAAAATTAGAGCTTTGCAAGCAGGTAAAATTGAAAGCAATTCTAATATAAAAAAATAAAGCATTAAAACTACTTTTGAGTAATATATAATCACAACAAGCACATTTTAGGATGAAAAAAAATATTTAATTTTATTTTATTATTTTGTTTTTTGTTAAAATTAGCAAATATAACTAATGAGAATTTAATAGACATTTAAATAAAAGGTTTTTTTATGAATATCTTTTTTTAATTTGACCAATTTATTAGAAAAACAGCTTTTAAACAATTTTTTTTATTTTACCAAACAGGAAAAACAGATATCACAATAAAAAATTTCACAGATAAAAAAGTGGCATAAAAATGTTCAAATATGAATTAAACTTTGATCTAATGAATTACAATTTATTTTAGATCATAAAATACTCTTACAAATATATTTTTAATACAATTTATTTATTTTTAATTAAAAGGTACATGTTGAAATTAATGAATAGAAAAATAATTATTACAAATTCCATAAAATTAATTTAAATACACAATTATTAATATTTCTTAATTATAACTTGCATTTAAATTATAAATTTTTTTTTATTAGATCATATTTAATATTTGCGCTAAAAATAAAAATCTTTGAAAATTTAATCTATCTATTTCATGTAAAAATTTAGAAGAAACTTTACATAAAGTTTACTTATATTTGTAAAAAAAAAAAAAATCGAGAAGAGAGAATTAGTTTTTTTGACAAGCACAAGAAAAAGAATACTGTAATTTTTTTTTACACAAGAACAAAGCTTAAGCCTTAATAAACTAAAAGAGGTCAGATAAGAAGAATTATAAAGATTAATATTTCTAATATTAGTATTTTCGTAAATAGCAACAAAATTTTAACTCATTCATTGACCTTTCATAAAAAAAAGAAAATGTAAGAAAACACTTCACAGGTCATTATTGTTTGGTTCAATTTACATAGAGTAACTAAAAGAAACTCACTCTATCATCGTCTTTATCAATTCCTCCTCCACTTGATCGAGTTTTCATTCTGAATTATTATATTGGATAACAAAATATATCATATTTTTAAGAACATGTTGGCTTTTGTTTTAGTTGCAGACTTTAAACCTAACATAAACATACCACCACGGCCTCATGTGCAGCACAAAAACATCACACAACTAGTCTACAGGGTTGCCATAGCATTAAAACAACCTTTGCGAGATATAGGTGGCAGGGTTCCTGGTGTATTCGTAAATCCTTAAGTTGATTTCACGCTAATTTCAAAGATTGCATTGCATAAAAAAATTTGAAAAGTGAACAAAAAAAGAACATGCAACTTTTGAGACTTATATTTACTAATATTTGAGAAGAAAGTACACTTGAAAACAGTTTTTTTTTCTGGATTTTTATATTTTTCGATTATTTAGTCTTAGGATATCGCCTTGTCGGGGTATTTCAAATAAGTTTCCGGATTGGCGCGATTTTTGAACAAAATCTGTGTTTCTCCTATTGTATTTACTAGAGCTGTAAATGCTTTATATCGCAACAAGACATAAATCTGTTTGACAGACTATTCAAAAATAACTTGTTGTATATTTTATAGACTAAATAAATGGATTTTATTTCATGATTTGACATTTTTTATTTCATTATTAATATACTTTAATTAAATTTTTGAATATCATTATTTAAATAGCTGTAAATTTTGATAAAATTGGAAAAAAAAACCCTTAAAAAATAAATGAACGAATTAAAATAATAAATTTATTAGTTGTCAAGCGATAAAGACTAAAATTTCAAATTTCCGTTTTGTTTAAAACAAAATCATATGTTTTTAGAAATTGCCTGGAATTATTATAAATTCTTGCGTATCGATTTTCAAATATCTTTTTTGAAAAAAATTTAAACCAGTTTTGATCAAATAGAAATTATGTTTTAAAGTTAATTTTTATTTAAAAAACGCATTAAAAATTAATAATAGCAACAAAAAAAAAACATTATCAAAATTCCAGTCAAAATTTTAACAAATCAGTTTTTTTTTTTTTTTTTTTTTCAAATTGATATTTTAGTATTTCTTGTTTCAAATAAAATGCTTAATTCAAAATTTCAAAAATCCCGAGAAGATTTTAATTCAGAATTCTTTTTAAGTTGATATTATAGTATCCCTCCGTTGCCCTTGTCAAAGATCAACACGTGTATTCAATTGCCACGTGGTCGGAAATCCCATATGATATAATTCATCTGACCGCGGTTCAAAATGACGAGGTCCGTCCCAAAATAGCCCTAGTGTTGTTTCAAACGGGACGTTAATATAACCAAACCAAACCCATGTGATATAAGACTAGTGATCATTGGTTTCGCGCCCTTCCTTCCTTACTTCTGCTTTTGTTTCGCAATATATTTATATATATATATATATGTATGTATGTGTGTGTATGTGTATGTAAACATAATTTTTTAAGCAGAACCGTAGCCGAAGCAGAGAAAACATTTTGAAATTTTTAGTTTTGTTTTATTCCATCCCGGGAGGCATGATTTATGAACAAGCAGAGGCGACAAAACACATCACTCAGAATGACACAAGAGTGAAATGAGGAAAAGCTAATGAAAAATTTATCCCCTTGATTATATACTGTGAAGTTTTGATAGAGATTTCTTTACAAGTGTCAATTTAGATAGGGGGGATTTAGGTATTTGTTAGAAGAATTTGTTTAGGTTAAAAATTTTTTATCCCTTTACTGGGAGAGTGAGAATTGCTGACTTAAGCATTTTTACAAAGCTTCTGTTGCATTAACTAAGTAGAAAAAGTGGAATGGAATCAGGGAACATTTTAGAATGAAGTTAATATGGGCTAAATTAAGCTAAAAATTAGAAAATTAATTAAGTTTAAATTAGCTTTTAAAATATCATTACATATATTATCATTATTATTATCTCGTGACTGTAATTGTATGTTTTATCAGTTTATCAGAATTTTCCACATTAAATTATTTATATAGGGAAGTAGAATCAATCAACCCTGTCTGGTATACGAATTTTGAAAAGAGACGGGGGGGGGGGGTTCCATGGGACTTTCATTGCCTGAAGACCACTGGTAGGTTTAATTCGACCTTGTCAAGGTTATGACCGCGATTAGGCTGATTAGTTGCGAAAAGTGAGATGGTCGAGTTTCGAAATGGGAAGGCACTAAATCTTTGATGATATTATTTAAATCTACCCGCCAATTTTACCTTTCGAAAAATACCCCCGGGGGCACCTCGGAATGAAGATGAGATGCTTCCGACATGGTGGTTGGATCTCACTACCCTGGTGGGTACACTAATAGGTGGGGGATCTGACTCCTCCCATCGATGTCGGGACGTACTTCCTTCGGGGAGGGTTGTACCGTGGCCGGTGACGGCCCTTAGGATTCAACCATAGTTCCCGAAAATGTTGCTGTTGCTTGCGGCGGTCAGGTCATTCAGTTTCTATGGTTTAAATCCGTGTGCCTTCGTGGCGGGTCGGAGAGTCAGACGGCTGACTTCACTTTCGAAAAACATTCTTTTTACATCTTTTCTTCTGAACGAGAAAAAGGGTGTCACTTTCACATGTGCGATCTATAACAAAGAGAAAATATTGCAATCGTCAAAAAAAGGCGGCATTTTGACAAACCTCCATATTCTAGTATCTTTCCGAGGCTGAAAGATACAGTTTTTGAATTATGCCTGTATGTCTGAATGTGAAGACTGTAATTCAAAAATGTTTTGAGCTAGGCGGCTGGTATTTAGTGCTCGGTCCGATTTGTAGATTTCTATCAACTTTTACACAAAATCCATTCAGAGGAAGACAGCTGTCAGAGTACAAGTGAGCACGATAACTATAAAACGTCAAGAGCTAGATTAATAAGATTTGGTATGTATATTAGACGTAGATTAATATAAAAATCTTGAACCAATTATATATGGAAGTTGAGCATCTATCAATTTATACTTTCGTATGCTTATAAAGACTGTAATTCGGAAAAGTAATAATTTTGTTATATGAAATTTGGTGCACAGTTTTAGCACCTAAAGTGTAAATACTTATCAACTTTTGTATCAAATTCATTAATTGTTGGCCGTTTGTCGGTCTGTATTTTCACATACATATAAATGCGAAAACTCAAAAATACAAATAAATGCAATTTTATAATTGATCTTGTTTCTCAAGAAATAGTTCTATGACAAATTTTGGTTTCGGGGGGGGGGGATGAAAAAAGACATCTAAAATGTATACGGTTTTCTACATTATTCTAGGAAGCACAAAGCGCTCATATGCTGGAATTCGGTGATAAAAATCAAAGCTCTCGCAGAGTTCACGTTCTTGTCCTTTGTTCAAAGGTGGACTGATAGCTTCTTTATTTTAGAATTTTTTTGTTTTGTTTTGTTTCAGGTAGATTACTTCAGCTGTTTTAAGTCTCCTTCCAGCTTCTTGCTTGAATTAGATATTCGCTGACGTGTTTGTGCCAGTTCACTTCTAATCAACTGAATGTTTATCGTAAATTTGTATAAAAAGCATTTTAAATTTGGCCACGGTGGCCTGTTGGTAAGGGACTCGACTACAAAACCGGGGGGATTCAGTTTTGAGGCCCTATTCCACCGAAGAACCGTCGTGTAAGCGGGTCTGGTGCACGTTAAATCCGTCGGGTCCAAATATCCCCCTCTGGTGTAGCGAGGAAGTTTGGTGAGGGGGTGTCAGCTTAGGCGTCGTCCTCATCATCTGACCGTGGTTCAAAATTACGAGGTCCGTCCCAAATAGCCCTGGTTTAAAAACGGGGCGGTAATGTGACTAAACTACAAACTGGCAATAAAAGCCATTAGAATAAGGTTTAACGTGATTAATTTTTGGATTGCAATAGGATGCTTCAATTAAAATAATTCGATCCAGATTTTTTTTCCGAATTAGGATAACTTAAGAGGAAACAACCATATTTTTAGCATTTTATATATGAAATTTAAAAAGAGAATTTTGTAACCGTTTGAAAAAATTTAACCTTGAGATTTTGTTGAACCTTCTCCTTTTACACCTCCCTCAGTCTGATAAACTATTTTTGGATGCATCTGTCTCGGTGAAGAAATAATTCAAAAGTGGGTTGGATTAAAATAATGAAATTTCATTTTTGGTCTTTACAGAAAAATTAGAGAACTTTATCAAATTTCAGAAGGAATTCTTATACAGTAAGTCTGTTTTCATGTCTGTCCGTCTATCTCTCTGTGAACACAGTAACTCAATAATGAAAAGAACAGAATAGATGAAATTTTTTTAATTGTTAAAATTATAGATTTGTATCAAATTTTGTTCCAAATCTGCTAAATGGTTGACTACTCGTCAATCAATATATTCTTGAATAATTCAAAGCGTTAAGGAGAAAACGTAAAAGCTCTAGAGATGAATCTTGGTACAACACGTCTTTTCCAAAACTGTTCATCTACTTTTTATTTTGGAGCAAATTTTTATTTTTTAAGATTTTAATTATTTAAAAATTAAACTGTATTTTGGTGTTTCTCGGCGATAACTTCCGAAATTATTATTGCAATAAATATAAATTTTACACCGTTTAAAAATTAAAAAAAAAAAAAATATGACATTTTATTTATACAGATTTAATAGTCGTGAAAATTTTTACTGAATTAAGGGCAACTTAAAAAAAAATTTTTTTTAGTGTAATATCTAAAAAAATTAAATTGTTTCCCCAAACTTTCAAATCGTTTTCATTATTTCACCAAATATTTTACAGCGTCGATTTCCTTCTATTGTTGAAAATTAAAGAAGAATGATTCTGTTTAGTATCGGTATAATTTGCAAGAGAAATAAAAATTTAAAGTTACAATATCGGGAAATTATGAAGATAGATTAATCGGATATTTACATTTTTAATAGAGCTATGATGTTTTGGGTTCCGCTCCGTTAAAACGTTTCAAATGCAAAAAAAATATAAACTTCATAAAATATTATAGCACAAAAATAATTTTTTACATTGTCTTAAAATTCAAAAATTTTTCTTTTCAGTAATGCCATTTTTTTGCACTTTTTTAAATGAATTTTTTTTTAAAAATTATTTTAAAACATATTTTATAACAGTGTTTCATTGTTGAAGTGAAACTTGAACAGTTTTCATTATTGCTACTAATATTTCATCCTAGCTTTTTTTTTCCAGATTTGAGGATTCGATTTATTTTTGCATGTTGAGTTGAGTTGCAGTATAGGGCATGTTTTAAATAAAATATTTGAGAGTTTGCTATAATATGCTTGACTTCAAAATTCACATAATGGTGAAATTATTTTTAAATCCCTCTATTTTTAAACAGGTACATTTCTGTTATGTAGTTAGATATATAATGCATAACCACACTGAATAAAACGACGTAAGACTTATATATATCTATCAAAATTTGAAGTTTAAAATTATTTTTCTAAGGAAGTTCTGAAACCTATTCAAAATAATTAATTGAAACTTTCAGTAACAATTAATTTCACAAAAAATAATTAGTGATAAGATTAAAAAAAAAATTGAGATAACCAACGGCAGTGGTCTTCCCTAAACTTTCTCGCATGCCAGAAAATGCATTGTATGACTTGGCGTACAATAGTTACGGAATATTAACTTATGGCGTGAATTTAGCCTTTTTTTTGAATATATTGTGTGATCCTTGGCATGCACTTAATAGTATCCGAAAATCGAATTTGTGTTTTAGAGTTGTTTTTATCAACCGATTGAAACAAAAATTTCACACAAAACTTTAGTTATAGTCACAGAATCACATACCTAATTTGACATATTTAGTTATCGCATTCTTTGAACTACTACGTTTACATGTTTCTAAAATTACAGACCGAAAGACTCCCAAGCCCTTGTTAGATTTGGCTGAAAATTTGACAGGTGTCTAAATTATAGATGTTAAATCTGTATGTGTCGAATTCTATATATCTGGCTTTCTTCGTTTTGTAGTTATTGTATTAAATTATAATCGAACAGCTAGAAAGACAGACTTTCTCTCATCAGATTTTATTCAAAATTTGTTAGAAATCAGCAAATTTGGTGTAAAGAACGTATACAAAATTTCAATTTTCTGGATGAAAACGTTTTTGAGTTATCTTTGTCACAGACAGGCAGACGGACATTTTCTAAAAATGTGTTATTTGAACTCAGGGAATTAAGTCTGATGTGTGGAGATTCGTCAGAATCTCGATTTCGAATTTTTTGATTGTTACTAAACTATCTCTATACTATGTATGAAAGAAAATAAAAAAATAAAAATCACACTGTTTTTTTTTTTTAAGTTTAAACCTTTTAGTCAATTAAATGGAATAATCTGAAATAAAAAGAAAATATTCTTATAAAGTCATGAATGCTACAATTTTTTTTCTTACAATTGATTCATAGCCACCTAGTGATAAGCGAAAACGTACGGAGCCATATTCTACGAGATACAGAGAAAAATAAACTGATAACATCTGAGAGAAACAGTGTCTTTTTCGACCGCTCGTTTTTGTAAAAATCTTCATCGGTAAAATGAAGATAATAGATAAAAACCATTAAAAAAAAGAAGATAAATTTTGTTTTTCGTAGCTAAGTCAACAACGATACTTTAACGGACTATTAATATACAAATAAACACTCTAGACTTACTGTCAGGTTCACACCAAAGGTAAAGTAGTCTGAGCATTGTCATTTGCATATCAAATAATTTTTTTGTATTCCGAAACTATTAGATTTAAACTTCTTTTTTTAAACACTTTTTCAGAAATTTTGTAGTATTGTCAAGGCCGATTTGTATTTTAGATCCAAATGAAAAAATTTTGAACAATTAAAAAAGTTAATTATAAATTATTTTAATCTATGAATATTTATTTATATTTTTTCTTCTATATTTTTTTTCTTTACTTATTTCATCATCCATAAAAGAGATTATAAGAGATTTCATTATTTAATTCGTTTTATTTTAATGCTAGCCATTTCTAGCGACAGTTGGTTCGCCACGGATATTGGTTGGATTTAATTCAATTAAATGTGTCAGACATAATTTCATGTGCTTGATAATGACAATAAACTATTTTTAAATCTCAAATTGTCATAGACATTAAAGCAGTATTTTTTAAATAGCATTACACCTTTATTCTTTATAGCGTACATGAACCTTTCAAATGGAAAACAGTTACATAATATTATTGCATTATTAAGAATGCAATTGTCCGATTCATATGTCTTCTAACTTTTGCTATATTGTAACTGTATTTTACTGTATTTTATTTATTTATTTATTTTTGAATCCATCATGTAAAACTACACGGATGTTAAACCGATTTCTACTTTTAGAACAACAACATAAGAAAATTAAGCACTTAACTATTTTACGAAATACTGAAAACGATTTGAATGCAGGCAACAACGGTTGCCAATAAGAAAAAAAATTATTTAAAAAATCTCCAAAATTTAAATAAAAATTTGTACAATAGTTAAATTTTTATCAATGAAAAACATTTTTTTTTTTAATTTTAAAATTTTCTGAAAGCAAGTTTTATGTAAAAATATTTTCGGAAATTGTACGAAAAAAAAAAAAAGCCAAAAGCTCAATTAATTTTTAAATAATAAAAATCTCAATAAAATTTTTTTTAAAAATCGTTGTTTTTTTCTAATTACAAAAGATTATTACAAAAATAATATTGAATACAATACTATAAATTTTTAAGATGATATAGTTAAGTTCTTATTTTTTTTAATCTAACAAATTCCTGAACTAATACAGAAATAGTAAATTCGATTGCTATCAAAATGACGTTCATGAAAAAAAGAGTTCAATGTGTTCTTAAGTTCCATGCGTTCAAATCGGTCATAACTGTTCATTGTCAGCATTCTATATAAAGGACAGATTGTTTATAACGCCAACTGAGGATATTAGTACAACGAAGGATATCGATATGAAGTTAGGATCACGGTTGCCGTGTCTAGTGTGACAACCAAAAATGTTAGACAATACTTGGCGATAATCGAAATACCGCTTTGCCATTTTTCGAGCTACCAAAGGTGTTCATATTGAAATTTATTGACGCAAGTGGTTTTATTTAAAATTTTATAAACGCCTTTACGATATATCAAAATAACCATAAGCCAAAATATAATGGTTTTCCTACAATAGCATTTTATAATTCAGGAAAAGACTTTGTGACCTTCCTGTATATTTATACCAAATTTAGAAGTTTTAAATCAAATGGTCTGCTGGTAGCTAGAGGTGACTAGTTGAATACATATATAATTGAAAAGAACCTGTATTACAATGATATTACTTTGTTAAACTGCCTGTGACCTGTGAACATTATTGCAAAAACTTTTCCATAAAGTTAGATAATTCTCAAGAGAAAGATAATTCTAAAAATGTTTTTGTAGGCTGGCATATTATCGAATTTCGATTATAGTATCCGATATCAATTTTTTTTTATCGTTAAATACTACTTACACAAGCATTCGCGCAAATCGTGCATACACGCACGCACACGCAAAAAAAAAAAAAAAAAAAAAAAAAAAACGTATTCAGTGTTAATGGCATGGGAAAATCGGAAAATTTGACAGGTGATGATGTAACGAAGGATCTAACAAACTCATTGAAACAAATAAGATATTGTTGACACGAATGCCTTATACATAATTTTTTATGGAAGGCTATCTAAAACTCGGAATCCATGAAGAATTGCCGATCGTTGAGAGTCTTTATTGATTTAGCGTTTGAATGTATAATAGTCTTGTGCCTTCCTTGCAGAATGCTGTGCAAGACTTCAAGGAATACTAGGACACATACAGGGTGCGATACAAAAACTCGGACAAAATTCTTACATCATAGAATAAAAGTTAATTTATTTCTTTTTAATTTTTGTTTACCTCTTCACTTGTATCATATTTTATAATGAACATTTTAGTTTATGTACTGATTTTTGGCCTTTTTATAATGCCAAACAAAAGATCTGCTATTTTAAAGTTAGAAAATGAACAATATGAAGTTGTTCATTTTCTTAATGTGCCTCGGCAAACAGTGTCTGATACAATCTATCGTTTCAAAGATCTTGGCAATGATGGTCAAAGTCCAGAAAGCGAACTAAAACGCATGGGTGAACACTTTCAGTAGCCGGAAGGTTATCAAAAAGCGAATTCAATGGAATTCGAAGGTTTCTATGAGAAAGATCGCTGGTGAACTGGAAATAAGGGACCGATCAATGCAACGAATGGCAAAATCAAAGTTCAATTGAAGCCTTACAAGATCCAGAAATTTCAGCTTCTCATTGAAGAAAACAAACTAGTACGGTTCCAAACACACCAAAAGCTTTTGAAACGGGCCGCATGCCAGCATTGAGGGAGATTCCTTTTCACTAATGAGAAGCTCTTTACCGTCCAAAAGCTAGCAACTCCTAGAACTATAGGTTCTGGTCTGTAGACGCACTAAGCACTTCAGCAATTGTTGAACATTGCAAAAATCCAAATCGGTCATGGTCTGTAGAGGAATTTGCGAAAGCTGCAAAACATCTCTGCATTTTGTGGGTGATGGAGCTAAAATAATCCAAAAAGTGTACCAGTGGGACATTCTAGAAGCTGTTATATTTCCGTGGACCAAAACGCACTTTGGCAGTGTAAAGTGGGAGTTTCAACAAAACTCTGCATCAGCTCACAAGGCTAAAAAGACAGAAAAGTGGTGGAAGCAACATTTTCTGGATGTGATATCATATGGAGAATGGGCACAATACTCGCCGAATCTCAATCCCATGATTAAAGTGTATGATCCATTTTGGAGTCTAGGGCTTGCACTAAACGGTATAAAAGTTTGGACTCTCTGGGATAGATTAAAGAAAGAAGACTTGCGGCCCATTGCTGAAAATTTCAATAAGCTTTTGCGCCTCTGCATTACTGCAAACTGCCACTTCAAAACCAATTAGATTTATTTATCAACAAATATCTAGTCTTATTATTATTTGTTATATTTTGTTAATTTATTTATTTTTAATCAAGTTATATTAAAATTTGTTTGTCCAGATTTTCTGTCGAACCCTGCATTTTCCATGCCATTAAAAATATCGTTAAAAATTATTCAAAGAAAATTTATCATAAAAGCTCATAAGTGAATACAATGAATAAATTAACAGTGTTAATTAAGCTCACTAAATCATTAGTTTCTTTCTGGCGATGAAAAATATCAAATTCTTGTTCTTTTCCTTTTTCACAATTAATAGTTAGTTTTGGAAATATTGATAAAAATTTTGTAACCATCTGCACGGTACAAAATATCATTAAAAGTTAATTTTCAAAATTACTGAGGAATTGAAAAGAACACTTCGGAAAAGAATGCTATTGAAAAAAGTCAGCAAGGGCCTTTTTAATACATTAAGGTTTTAAAATATTTTAAAATATTTAACTTTTTTTTCTTGATCTAAACTAAACTGAACTAGACTAAAATGCTTGTGGACATGATCTAAGTAATTACCTGCACGGCAAAAAGAAAAGAAAAACTCATCAGGACTTGCGAAAAAGATCTTTTTATTATTTATTACTCTTTAAACATGTAAGCGAGAGAATTTTCTAGCGTTGTGTATAATTGGAAAACTAATTATTGGATTTTACAACAGAGAGCCTTAAAATATATATTTGAGAGTATATTCTGAAATTTGTCTCCCAAAACATATGTTTGAACGAACATTTAAAAAATGAATTCCCGTAAGATATGAGCCAAAAAAATTCTAAAAACGTACTTCTGCGAAAAATATGAGTTTAATATTAAGACAAACAAATTCCAACAGTAAAATCCACAGTTGAAAATTCAGAATTCCATACTAGAACTTAATCAAGATAAATATTTAATTACAGGATTTTTTTTTGTTGTTAAATTTTTCTTTCAATGTTATTAATATGTCTACAAAGGAAGGTATTTTTTTTTTGTTGCAATGTAATATCATAATTTTTTTTTACTTCTTTTCACATTTGATATATAGTGTAATACATTCGTGAAAAACGAATGAACATACAATTGTATGCCACTACATATCCTGCAGGTGCTCTCATTTGTGTTTCACATAAACGCTCTCGAACTTTTAGAAGTGTTTTCCTCTCTCTCTTTTGTTACACTTACATAACTCTTTCCTTGTTTATATTTTGCTGTTCCGTAATCAATGAATTTCGTAACTGAACTGTGATTCAATTTTACAAAAATTCTGCTCCCAATATTTCCTTGTTCATACTTTTTTTTTGTAAACAAAAAACACATTTTGGGTTGAAATATGCATAATTTTTGTTTTGAAAAAAATCTTGCTTTCAATTCCTTCTAAGTATTTTTTGTAGCTCTCAAATGGATTTTATATTAACACTTAAAATGTAACAGTTGTTCTTAAAAAGATAAAGTTTGTGTGCGATGAGAACAATAATTACTCATTCTTCCAAATAATGAATGATTCGAGGAGAATGGTAACGATTTGCGAAATTAAGAAGAATACGAAATCCACCCAGAGCTTTCTGATTGAAAAGTGGAGAATAAAATTAACTTCTAAATATTTAGAAACCTTTGACGAAAATAATCCATTAATTAAAATTTTTTTTTCCCCTCGGTTTTTTTTTTTTTTTTTTTTGTAAATAATGATCTTATTCTAGATTGGAATATGCATTATTTTTTTTAGAAAATTTTTCTTTCAGTTCCTTTTAAATATTATTTTAGCTCTCAAATAAATTTTATATTCATACATGAAACGCAACAGTAGTTCTTAAAAAGATGAAACTTGTGTACGATAAGAACAATAATTGCTCACTCTTCCAAATAATGAATAATTCTAGGAGAATGATAACGATTTGCGAAATTAAGAAGAATACGAAATCCGCCCAGAGCTTTCTGATTGAAAAATGGAGAACAAAACTAACTGATGCATTTGCAATAAATAAAGGCAGACTTAAAACAGCTTCGTAAATATTCCGTCAAACTTCTTTCATGTACAGCTATTTGCAAATCATTCAAAACTGTATTTTGTGATTTTAAATTGCAACAGTCGAATCAGCGATTCGAAAAGTATGTTGTTTTCTTCTCTAAACTACAATTCAATGCATTCTTCGATTATAAATATTTGTTTTATTTCATTACTTATCTTAAAATATGTTATTTTCGAAAATGAAAAACTTTGATGACTAAACATTAACAGTAGATTGTTTGAGAGAACAATGATGTACAGATTTGTTCTTTTTGTCAAGTCAATAAAACTTTCCCGACATTTTTTTAATCTGTTCTAAATAACTGCTTTTTTGCTACAAACTGTTATCAGATTCATTAAATAGATTTCTTATACAAATTAAGCTAACAAAGTTATGAAATTAGAAAAAATATCTAAGATTTCAAAAAGTATTGAAAATATTTCAGCAATGATACAAGTGAGAATATATTCAAATCCAACTATACAAGTTTTTTGATAGCCTGTGGGAGGGGTTTTCCGAAATTTTCTTGCAAACTCTCTAATAAAGGTGTTATTTTCCCTCCTGCATAAATATTAGGAACCTTAAACAAAATAGTGAATGCCACAAGATCGCAGATTTTTATTTTCAGAGTCCAGCATATGCGATTTATACTTATTTTTTAGTTAAAAAAATATGCATTTTGAATGCTTTTTGACGACCGATTGGAACCATAATTTGACATGAAATTATCATTTCGGCAAGATCACATATCACATTTCCTGCATCTAATTTATTGCATGTTTGTGTTATCGGGTTTACATGCAAGAAAAAGTATAGCAAGACAGATAATCAAACCGTAAGCGGATTTGATTTAAACATTCAATACGGATCACACTTTAGATAGTAAAATTGTGTAGCAAATTTTATTTATCTAGCTCTTTATGTTTTGTAGTATTGTTCACCTACACTCGTACAGACAGACAAATTTTCTATGAACGGGTTTCGTTTAATATTTGGTGGAAATCTAAAAATTTGGTTTAAAGAACACATTCCAAATTTCATCCGTACAGCTCAAAGCGTTTTTGAGTTATCGTATTCCCAGACAAACAGACATATTTCCAAAAATATGTTTTTCGGTCTCAGGAAGCTCTGAAACGTGCACATTCGTTAGAATCTCGAATTCGAATTTTTCGTTGATTACAATACTTTTTTTTTTTTCTTTTGATATGCTTCGCATACGAGAAAATAAAACGGGGATATTAAGTTCTGCAAAATCTACCCACAAAATAATTCTCATCGAACAGAGAACCCATACCAGACGTCCTTGAACTTCACGTACCGATTATTGATCATTCAGAGAGGGGCATGGTTTTGGAGGGATAAAAGGGTTCAATGGGCTGGATGGAACAGAAGCTCGTTCGATAAAATCTATTCGAAAAATCCCCACTCCCCACTTTCCGCATCCACCCCTCACTTCCGTCTGTGAAACAAACGGAGATCACAGGTGGAATACGAGATTCTGAAGTACTGGTTTCCAAACATGGAAATGATAATGTGAATTTAATTTTCAGTATGTGGAGAAAATTTAAACCGGCTATTTAGTTTAAATAATAGTCTTTTATAAATCATATATATTTTAAATTGTGTTTCTACCACATGAGAAATTCGAAATTTAAAAGAATGCTTGAAATTAAGAGTAAAATGGAATAACGAGATAATAATTACTAATAGCAAAGAAAAATAAAATAATTTTGACTATCTTGTTTATTCTGCATTTTTTTAAAATTATCGTTTGCATGCATAAAACAAATCTCAGAAGCTTTTTAATTAAATTTAATTGTGCTGTGAAGTCTTTATGAAATTAATTGTCTGCTTTAAATATATATTTATGAATTAAAGTATTTTTTTACAATTCTCATTTTGAATGCTTTTATTATTTGGTAATTTATCATAATTGTTTCATAAAACTTTAATTATGATTTAATATTGTAAAGTTTGAATTTTTCTTTATCGATATAAAATAAAAACTACATGACTAAAGATCTATTACACATATTTCACAAAATATTCTAGTAAAGAATTATAAAAAAAATCTATAAACAGTTTTTTTTTTAAATACAAGACGCAATTTGTGTTTGTATACGGAGAATCACTATTCCGAAATGAGTTTTTGATCCTAAATAATCATTCTGAATAGAATTTTTTTTTTTTTTTTTTTTTTTTTTTGTAGAAAGACAATATATGAAAAGATAAGCTATTGAAAATAAAGAAACTTTTATCAAGGTAGAAATACCGCATCGAATTTTTGCTAAATAGCAATATATTGTAGAAATCCAGATACAATAAAACCACACGTTACGCTCCTCTTAACACTCTTTCAGTAAAATGTGGTTTTACTACGAATTTCATAGATCAACTTTTTGCGCGGTTTTCAAGCAGTTATATTGAAACAAAAACAACAACAACAAAAAAAGCGCGGGTATGATTTCGAAGTATTCTACAAAAAGATCAATTTATTTTGCCACTTTAATTTTGTATCCATGATGCATCTTGTAGTAAAAAAAAAAAAAAATTCTGATGCCTGAGCTCAGTGTAAAGCAGTATATTGTTATATGCTAGATCATATAAGCAGTTAACATTCGTCAAATGACTGTGATGTCATGTTCCATTTTAAATTTTTTTTTCTTGTAAAGCGTTTGATATATTTATTATCGATCATTAAGGTTACTGTGTGAGAATATGAACATAACATTTTCATTTACGTTAACAGAGCAGAAACATTTCGATTTAAATTTTTAAATAAGACAAATTTTTTGTAATGAAAAAGCGTTATCTCTTACATTTACCGAATGATAATAACAATTTCTCATACGCTCATAAATATGGTGCTAAATTATTTTTAATTGAAAACTATAAATGTTAAATCCGGCGAAAAAGCCTTTTTAGTACCATAAACATAAATTATTCGCAGTCTTAAATGCTTCAGCTTAATCAATTATTTATAATATAAAATTATTCTAAAATTTATTATTAATATTGATTTATTCTAAAAATGTCTGTAAAAAATTTAACTCTAAAAATACTGACACACTTTAAAAATAATTAATTAAAAATATATATTTCAAAAATACATATTTAAAAAATGTATTAGAAAAATAAATATTTAAATAACTGTGAATTATTAAAATTACTTTCAAATATTAATTTAATTTCAAAAACTGATAAATTAAAAAAACAAATAATATCTATTTAAAATGTATTTTTCTGTTTAAACCAGCATCATTATTTTGGTGCTAAAATTATTTTAATTACCTTATTTCATACACAACCTTTACTATTATACTTTCGTATACGTGAAGTGCGATTAGAGAAAATACAATAATCATAATAAAATCATGATTAGATTTGATATATATTGCAGTTTGAGTATTTGAAATTCCAGCGTAATCGTGTTTGAGCAAAGAATTCAAGACAAAAATGACAACACACTTCAAAATATTTAATGTTTAACATTTCTTACCATATTAAAACGTCACAAACATAAACAAAGAACGACATTTGAAAAGAAATATAAGCAATGTACAATAAGAATTTGACATTTTTCACCGATGGCACGCTTAACTTAAATCACAATGTTGATGTATAGACATCACAGTTCCCGAAGAACTTTTTATTAAACAATGTACAAAGTTCAAAAGTAATAAGCAATGCTATTTTTTTCAAATGTCAGATTTCATGAACCTGACGGTCATGCCTTCGCCACCGTAGCGTTTCGACTTGATGTAAGAAAAGAGCACAAAGCCAATTGCTCCGAGGATAAGACCAAGGGCTAGCATTCCGATGACCAGTCCAGTGAATCCCTCTGCAAACAAAGAAAATGACAATGAATTAAAAGTGGAATGGTTCATATTTCGAATTATAACGAACCAATAAGAGTGGTTAATATGAGTCATAGCAACTGAAACCATTTTGATAATTTAAAAAAATTGTTGGTTGAGAAGAAATAACAGTAAATATAAAAATGTTTTAATTGAATGAATTAAAAGAATTTTTTAATTCTGCTTTATTTTCAATTTATTTTAATATATTGTTCGCATTAATACTTATTCTTAAAATACTAATTATTGGCTTGAAGCTTTCTTTCTTTTTTCCTTTTTCACTGATAGAAACAAAAATACCCAGCTGATCGCATGAGTTCTTCAAGAATTTCAAAGATATCAGAAATAAAAACCGAGGAATAATAACGTAAGAATACTAGATTTAAGGTTTAGAGTTATAATGTTAAAGAGTCACTGTAGTAGCAAAGTAATGGGTCATAGCGCAGATCAATCTTCCATTCTGAGTATTTTTCCCTAAAGAAACCAGATCAATCTTCCATTCTGAGTATTTTTCCCTAAAGAAACCACATTTTCAAGGAACATTGTGGTCATAGAACTTAACTGTTGCGGCCTGTGATCATTTGAAAAAACCCGAGCAATAAGGAAATACATTGCACAAAAATATTCGATATCAGGAGTTGGATTTTCCATAATTCTGTCTGAACAAGATATCGATGAACCATTAGAAAGCAAACCACATATTCAATTTGCTTTAGAAATTTCTATAACCGAATTCACCGTGAGCGATATGATAGATACAACGCTGCAAGCAGAGTAATTGAACCAAAATCAATCTTGTCAAAATTTAAAAGGCCCACCACAATAGTATCACAGATACAAGTAATGCAAATATGGCAAGAGCACTCAGAGAGTGTAGACTTTCGCCAAGGGCCATGAAATTGAAAGGAAAAAGATATCCAATCTATACAAAGGAAAAAAACTAATCAATAATTGCTTCTATAAAAAAACTTTAAAATGAAAAACAAGTACTGACAATATTTTTAATCAATGCATAATTTCTATATCTCAAATCTTATAAATCTGATATCTAATCAAAATCATTTGTGAACAGAAAAAAATTGCTTTTATAAAAATGCACACTATATTCAAATACTTACGCAGAGACAAGGACATGTTGTTTTCTGATAAAAATACCACATAGTAATAAATCATATTCGTTAAAAATTGTCTTTATATTGAAAATTACTTAAACTGCTGAATGTTTTAGATTTATTAAATACAAAAAAAAAAAAAAAAAAAAAAATGTGTTTTAGTTATACCAGTTTTCGAAGATCTGATCAGATATTTCTTATTAACTTTAAAAATGTAGAAGAAAATTTTCCAAAAATAATGAGGAAAAAAAGCCACAAAAATAGATATTATTTTTCATCTTTAAATAAGATTTATTTAATTTCAATAAATAAAATTTTATTTTATGGTGTATCATTAATGGATGAAGCCACGATTAGAATGGACAATTTGTATTGAAATTCAAAAAGATTAGTTAGATGACTTACGTTTTTACGGTTTTATTTAGACATTTAAATATTTCCTACATTTTAATAAGTTAATCAAACCATGTTTTTAAAAACATTTTTGTATTATTTTCTGCTCATTAATCTTTAATATATTTCATAATTCATAACTTAAAGTATTAAAGACTGTTAAATTCAATTTTTTTCTCAAAATCACTACCAGATAGCACCTTTCATATAGAACACAATTTGATTAAAATTGATCAAAGAACAAGTAATTAAGTTTTGAAATTAATGTTAAACGTGCATTACATTAAACATGCAAGTTATTACTCTCAGAATTGTGGTAGTTAGATTCTTTTAGAACCATGGCAATAAGTTAATGTAAATAAAAGCATGTAAAAAAACTGATACTTACTTTTGGTGTAACCGCTAGTACTTGGAATGATGACTTTCAGTTTGTTGCTAGTTTTAGCCCAGTCATCGACGATCTCTTTCTCTGCAAGGAGAAGAAAGTTATAATTATTTTAGATTATGAATATATATTCTTATTAATATTTAAATTATATCAGAAAGTTTGAAATGGATATGAAGAATTTAGATATTTTTTCAAAAGCAAAATTGCTGTGTTACTGACATACACTGTGACTTTGTTCTAAATTTGTGACATTCCCATTGTAAAGTAGGAAGCAATGACAATTTAAAAACAATTATTTTGGGTAAGTGAAAGCAAGATTCGAGAAATGCACTTGATTTATTCCATTTAAAAGAAAAATTTTTACCTTCTAAATAAGGATGAAATAATTTGAACAAAAGTAATAGTCAATCAATGTAGGCTAATACTGTTACAGTGAATGAATCGTATAAAATTATAAAGATATTTACGTAATAAAGCAATTTTTCTTCTATTTTTGCTTACATCTAATAAAATAAGCTTTTAATTTATGAAGTTAAGAATAATAAATCGTATATTATATTTATTGAGAGCATTTAGATGTTTAGTTTTTTTTAATAATAAGTTGCTATTTTAAAATTATCCAAATATAAGGCTGTTAAAAAATAAAAGAGTCTTCTTGTTCTGAAAGAAAAATAGTGTTTTGCATTCTGTTTTGGAAATCTCGAAGAATACGTTATTTTCTTTCTTTTTTTTTATTAAAGTCATGTACATACTTTCTGTTTCCTGAAAATGTCAGAGACTTTTTTTAATAAACCAAACGATAATTTTCGTTACAGAAACCAGACACCAAAACCGAAACCAGACGACTGATAGACTGAAGCTATCCAGACAGTCAAAGAACTTACTAATGGTATATTGATATTTTTATAGATGTATTTCCTTCATAGTTATAGCGCAATGGAAAAATGCAGTGTTTATTTGCTGTTATAATAGTAAGCCCTCGTTTATCATTAAAAAAAACTCATGAATATAACGAAATCAAGCATTTTTTTCTCGAAATAGACAAAACAGCTTCTTAAATGTGTTTAGACTCAGCGCATTGAATTATAATTTGTTATGCTTACGCAGAAGTTCGAGATAATTTCATAAAAGATGAAAACATTTTTCTAAGAAAGTTGATTTGCTTATTTTATATGCAAAATGAAACATTTACTTGGTTTCTTCTTATAAAAATTTTTACCAGGAAAAGTCTTTGCATCAAATTGTATTTTTTGAAAAAACTTTAGTTTTAGTCCAAAAAAAAATGCCTTTTCCCTTAAAAAAATTATTCTGTCACTGTGTCAGCCAATACACGGTTTCCATTAAAATAAAAAATATATAGTCTGGCATAAGTATAATAGAATTATATATTATTATTATTATTTATATATTATTATTATTGTTATTAATTTCTAAATTAGAAACAAAAGTTTATTTGTTGTGCAAAATTTCATATCTTAGAAACAATTCAATTTTTCTTACAACTTGTTTTAATTTAAGCCAGTCTTAAATGATTCATTTTTTTTAATGTTAAGCTATATGCATAGTACTTTTGTGATTTTCTTCGGAAATTGTAATTAATTACATTTTTAATCAATTTTATTTATTTAATTAATTTAGCATAAAATACCAAATTAATTTATTACAATTTTTAACTAATTGGTTAGAATTTCAGAATTTTTTTAAAATTATACATACCATAATGCATAATAATTATTAAAATTTTGCATATTAATTAAGTTGCAATAACTAAGTTATTACTGAAAAATTTAATTCAAATGCGGTAATTATAATTTTGACTACAGTTATTATATGGAAATATATTGCATATACAGTATCATTAGTTGTGTATGTCTCAATATTGATGTTGAAATATATGTACATAACATTTTGGTTATTTATTATCAGCAAGTGATTTTTTTTAAATTCGTTTTTCATTAATTATGAACGACGTTATGTAGTTAATGCATGACAAGGAAATTGCATATTGTAACAAACAAAAGATTTTAAAAAGTAAAATGTTGTGTTTTCAATGAAAAATTGAAATGTAGTTTTCTTTATTTCATTATGATAAAGTTATTAGACTGGCATTCTACCGTTAATTGGGTGATATATCATGCAACCTGTGTAAATCATTCAAAACACTATAAAAGGTAGACATTTGGATCTAGACCTACCAAATCTGGCAAGTAATTAATTCTTGGGTAGTAAGTTTTGATAAGAAAGAAAAAACTTTAAATCAAAAAGTTGAAAAATTTACATTTCAAATACAAATTTTTAATTCATTTAATAAACACCTCGCATTTAATAATATTTAGTTAAAACATTTTGATTCAGTAAACTTGATTTAAAAATGTCGGTGAAATAGTATTGTAAAAATACAAAAATATATAATACTTTTTACCATAACATTATTGTGCTACGATGTTTTGTTCAGGATTTTCGAATTTCTTTTTTTTTTTTAGGCATCTATATTTTGTAGTACAAAATATCCAAAACATAACGATGAAACGATGAATATCTCATATTTATGAATATCTCACATTAGTCATAGAAGAATGATAAATAAATAATCTGTTATAAAAATTAAAGATAAATCTGTTATCTTAAAAGTTGAGGAAAATAATTCTTGAGGAGATAAATTTTAAAATTAAATCCAACAAATTTTAAATATGAATTGCAGTACAGTTCCAATTATTTGAACTTCAGTTATCCGAATGGGACTTTTTTGGAAGGGGGGGGGGAGGAGCACTAAAAGAACAGCAAACAAAATTTTCCGAGATTAAAAACAATTAAAGACAGTGAAATAATTGACTTCCATATATATATATTAAAGCAATGATATTCTAATACATTATAAAGAAAAAATTGTAATTAAATTAATATGTAATAAATAAATTTCATTTTTTTCTTTCTAAGAAATAACCTTTTTTCATAAACTTTTCGAACCAAGTCTGTTTCCAAATTATCTGGATAACTATTATTTTATATATACAGATCGACAATATCGACCTCAATGTATTTCAATTTAGGAGAAATCTAGAACGAATTTTCAACGAGGGACCTAAAATCGAAAGTCAGGACTATCCCAACAGATTCGGAAAGTCTGGTCGTTATAGAGAGAATCTTTTCAGTCAAACATACGAGGTAATGAGAGTAATTTCATTCTGAGAAGCGTGTGGTTTTTGCGGAGAAATAATGAACATATGATGTAAGCGTACAAGAATTCTGTCACGCAGACCAGCTTGCGGTAGAAGGTCAAGGTTACAGGTACCGGAATAGGATGCTTTGGATTGGAACAGTTTCGAATGTAGGGGGTGGTAGTACGAATATTAAAAGTTCTTTGTTTCATTATAAAGAAAAGGTTTTTATTTTATCGTCAATGTATCTGTAATTATTCATCTTGCGTATTATTTATAAGAAATAATTGATTTTTTAAAATTATTATTTTGAATTAGGGCTTCCCAAATTTTTTCACTTTTTTTCACTTTCTTTCCATGCAATAAGTATTTTCGCAATTCCTTAACCATTTGAACTATTTTTCCGCAATACCAGAATTGAGAAATAAGCATGAAAAGATAATTATTTAATAATTATTATTCTCATTATTTATTTATTTTCAATTCATGTGCAATATAAGATTATTAATTAATTAATTAAGATTATTAATTAAATATAATAATATAAGATTAAATATAATATCATAAATATAATAATATAAGCAATATAAGATAAATTATTAAAGCAATTATTATTATCGTTATTTATTTATTTATTTTCAATTCATGTCTAATATAAGAAGATAATGCCTTTAAAACATCTAATAGAAATAATATCTATAATTGATCTAATTAAACCAATTTATGAAGATTCAGAATGATTTTTTTTAATGCTTTTTAACAAGAACCAGCAAAAATTAAAGCCGGATGCTCCATTAGTCTGCAAAACTATCCTCCAGTTTGTCTACAAATTCTGATATATATTCTAATGGATGAAATAAACAATTTGATAAACTTAAATCTAAATAAATAAAAAGTAAATTCATAAATAGTTTGCACCCCATAGAAATCCAATCTATGCAAAAGATTTTTTTTTAAATTTTGATCACAGATTAACTGAAAAGTAAGGGAGATTTTCCGTGACAGTAAATTAGTTATTTAAATTTTCTATGCATTAAAAACTACGTTTCCATATATAGAAAACATTATTTTAACACTTGTGTTGTCGTTTCTTAAATAAATAAAGTCGTTTCTATAATTAAAATAATATAAAATATGTCATATTTTTTATCATTTTATTTATTTGCCGCTGACAAAGCTGAACAAATTTTTTTTATCGCTCTTTAAAAATTTATCAATAATTTATGGAAAAAATTATTCATTTTCTTAAAAAAATAAGTTATACTCATTTGAAAGGATTTTAAAAATCCTTTGACATAATCTGTGATTTTTTTGAAAAGTCACAAGATTTAAAAATTGATTTTAAAAAAGGCACACCACGTTTTAATAAAAAAAAAGTGAGAGCATTATATATACATATAAAAGTGCTTTACACTAATATATGTATATATATTTGAAAATGACCTTATTTATGTAAGCATTAGCATTACCTCAAGAGCCCCATATTTCCACCCCCCCCCCACTTTTTTCAATATATAACATTTTCACTATATAATCATCAAAATTGATGTGGTGGTATATAATGTGGTTAATTATGTGATAACTCAGATCTTTGTTATATTTTAAGTACTTCAAATTTTGCTCACACTGAAGCTTAAAGAAGAATGAAGTGAAAGTTTTGTGACAAACAGTTTTGCTTAAATAGTTAGATTTTTATTAATAAAAAAGTGAAAATATTTTGCTTACCACCAATGGCTGGTTTGTCAACTTGATATAAATAATAATATAGAAAAAAGTCGTCTGACAATTCAGACTTCAACAGTTATCAAAAAAAAGTCGTCTGAAAATTCTTTGATAAATCTTATTCGAGTTTCGTTTCACCTACAAGTTTTTTCCAGATTGTCAGACTTCATTGTTGAGCGCATGCAATGCATATTCCTGGAGGCACAACCTTTGAATAACAAACACAGCCCTTGAATTGTTTAGTTTCCTAAATTCAGGTTCCATTGTTTTTTCTTTAACTTGTGAATCGCACGCATCGTTTAACTCATTTGTTTTTAAAATTTTGGGTTGCCGGCTGGGTTTGTTCCGCTTCAATCATTTACAAATATTTAGTTATATCAGAATTTAAAATTCTTGAAGCATCACTAAAAATGCTACATTTCCACGAACAATAAACTTTTACAAAATTTGATTTTGGAAATATGACTACATTTATTCGTAAAAAAGAATAAAATTTTAATATGCATTCTTACGAATAAAATTTTAAAAAGGACTTAGCCCAGATCTTTACAATAATTCGTAATAGCAACCATAAGATTGTTCTATTTAAAATTCTTGGAATCCAACAAAAATATTTATTAAAACACTTAAAATTCAAATTATTACTCATAAACATCGTTATCCTTCAATAAAAGATAAGAAAATCTTTTAATTTTAATCAAAAGTTTGTAAAGAATATCTTGATTGTAAAGAAATGAATTTGTCATTTGTAGTGGTTCCAGTCATTTAGTTGGCAGAGATGGGAAAAATTAATATTGATCTCACAAGAAGTTTATTTTAAATAAGAACGATAAATTAAAAAAGACGGTTTATTTCATTTATTTATCTTTGTTACTTTGTTCCATTTGAGATTATCTTTTAGTAAGAAACGGAATTCTTTGATCCCATTTAGGCACAAAAAGTTCTGATAAAATTAAATGACCACTAGCATTTACGGAAGCATTAACAGTGATTGAGTTACACAAAGTTTGGAAGAAATTTTAAAGAAATATCAAATGAGCAAATTTTTCTACAATTATTTATACTTAATTTCATGAAAAGTCATTGTTAACGATGATTTTGCATTTTCTATATGCCTTGTTAAATAACTCACGTCTTCAACTAGAATCGTTAGTTTAATACATGCTCTGAACTATTAGTTCACAAGGAAGCTTAATTTATTAGCTTGCATTGAAAAAAAACGAATGAAAGTTTTGGTTTCTAAATATGATTGTTTCAATACAAATAATTTCAAAAAATGGGAAAAACCAATGAACAATAATACTAAAGTGGCACTCAAAAAACTTTTAAATATATTTATACTATTTTGTTTTTTATATAAAAAAAATTACAAATAAGATTTTTTTGGTGGGAAAATGCCGCTCTTTCTCCTTTTATTTCTTATTTGTGTATATAGTTCCAAACGAGGAATATATTCGATGATCATGAAACATCAGATGTGACTGAAAGTTATGCAAATATTAAAATATTCTGAAGTATGCATGCAACTTTAGTGAATAAACTATATTTTAGTATACATTTTCTGCCCTTGAGGCTTAGTTGCCCGTCGACATCTCCGCGTTGTTGAGCGGTTCTCTTTACTCTTCTGCGTATTTTCATTTCATACCTTGTTGTTGCTAAATTGTTATCAAAAACTTAACATTCTTTTTTCGCTAGACTTACACAATGTATCAATACAATATTTGAAGAAAACATTTTTGGTATTACTTAACGCTTAACTGGGGAGGTGAAATTTTAGGACATAACTGGGGAGGTGCGGTCTACGAGACCGCATTTTATTTAGACTCAAATTAAATTTTCTAATGAATGTATTACTATGAAAAACTGCCAATATATTTTGCAGATATTTTTCTTGATACAAATGTTTAAAAAATTTTTAAAAATAAATTATCATTTAAAAAAGTAATTTTGCGGAACATACTTTTTCATCTCAAATCACATGTTACAATAAATAATATTCTTGAAAAAGCATATTACTTTTTACTTTTTAAATCATATTTATTTTTACAGTATATGAAGGTATATAGAAGACAATATAATGTAAAATTGAACAATTATATGAAAAATGAAAAAAAATGACAATGGGTAAAATTGACACTTTTTCTATCGGCTTGTGTGACTTTCATAGCACGGTTTTCTAGGGCATTTTAAACATGCAGGTTAAGAACTAGTATAAAAATCAACCTATAAATTCTGTATATATATATATCACGGTATATTAATATATTTTATAAATTTTTCAAAATACATTATCACTAGAAAAATTAATTATGTTTGAACATACATATCAAAATCAGTTGAATGCGAACTTTCATCGAAAAATTCTTCTGTACAATTATCTTTATCACTAAAATCACTTTCTGCTTTATTTAAATGTGTCTGGAGCACTACTTCATAATAGGATCAGTAAACTGGATGATATTCCGAGCCCCAAGTTTTAGTGCCCTCTGCTAAGCCTTGTTTATCACTGGGACACTAACAGGGAGATGCGGTCTCCGAGACCGCTCTCGAAGAAATAACTGAATTATTTAAAAAAGCATCTGCTGAAATCGGTTAAAAAAGTGCATGTATATTGAAGGTCACAGAACAGGAAGCTACAGGGTCAACCCATTCAATTGAGCTAAAAATAGAATAGGGGTGACAGAAAATCCATCCCTAGCAGTCTCACAGACCGCACGTCCCCAGTTAAGGGTTAATTGTTTTTAATTAAAAAATTACGAAAGTATATAAGAAATCTGGTCTCTCTCTCTATATATATATATATACATATCATTCCGCATTTCTATATTTAGCAATCTTGAACTACGGAAATAATTTTTTTTCAAAAGGCATGAATGCAAGCAATACTTACTTTCATAATGATGGCATTTATCATTAGACTCCAAATCTGGTTTTTCATCCAGAACTTTGACGCTGAGAGCACAGCTACTGTCGGTACTGTAAGGACCGGATGCTGGACAGTAGTTGAATGACTTACAGTTGTCTTTTCTTTCCTCTGAGCACACTCTGGCGCATTCTTCCAGAGTTATTTCATTTCTCTTGTCGCTGTCGTCTTTAATCAAAGTAAAACCCATGTCATAGTAGTCGGCGGCAAATTTGGCTGTAGAAGAACAACATGTTAGAGAGTCAGTCAATATGAAATATTTTAAAACAAATTATCTTGTTTTCTGGATTAAATCCAAGAACGTTTAATGGTAGATGGGCTCAAGCAACGACAACAAAATTAATCAACCGCAGTAGTCTCACCAAAACATTTTCGCACATTTTCTAATAAGTGTATTATCTCGTACCCTCCTTCCATACAATAATTGGGAACGGTAGGTAAATTAGGTACCAAAATTAAGACTGTGTACCTAGGATTTTTTTTCTCTCCCCAGAATCTCGCATTGCAGTGTTTTGTGCTTCAAAAAATAGTGAAAGAGACCAAGTATGAATTTTGGAGGCTTATTTTCGTCTAATTGAAATCAAAATTCGATACAAAAATACTTTTTTTAGTAACAAGATAACAAGCCAAATTTCATTTATCTAAGTCATTGTGTTTTGAATTATCATGATTTTATGCTTGTGAAAATACATATCTTCAGACGGTGAACCCTTGATTCAAAATTTGATGACTATTGGCACTTCGGATATTAAAATTGTGTTCCAAATTTCATTTATCCAAGTGGTGATATTTTTGAATGATCGAGTTTACAAGCGTTCAAATGTACAAATAGACAGATGGTCAGAGTTTTGATGCATTTGCTTAAATTTTTAATATAAATCTAAACTTTAAATTTTAAATCTGAGTACCAAATTTTATCTATTTAACTCATTACATTTTGAAATTATCAAGTTCATTTGTGCAAGGACAGCCAAAAGAGACAGATTTCATGCTAATGAATTTCGTTAAAAACTTTATAAAAATATACAAATTTGATTCAAAGATCACATGCCGATTTCATCTGTCAAACTAAAAGCGGTTTTAAGTTATGATTTTTATAGTTATCGTTTCAAAGCATATTTGTATTTTGATTGACAGACATTATTCCAAAAGTGTGTTCCAGAGTGGTCTGAAACGTGGAGATTTGTCAAAATCTCGAGTATTGAATTTTTTTGATGATAAATTATACTCTTTTTGAAAGTTCGCATGCCAGAAAGTAAAAACCAGGATAATCTGACTAATACAGATTGTTCAGTTGTTTCATTATTGATACGACTTCGCTGGCTAGAATCATCGAGCATGGAATGGGAAGGTGCCTTTATGAGTTAGGAGACTCCTCAATCCTTTGGCGGTGTAATAACTGTGTTGCCAGCTGGTTAATGGCAACGCTTCTAGTGACGGTGCCTTTATGAGTTAGGAGGTTGCTCAATTATTTGGCGGTGTAATAACTGTGTTGCCAGCTGGTTAATGGCAACGCTTCTAGTGACGGTGCCTTTATGAGTTAGGAGGTTGCTCAATTCTTTGGCGGTGTAATAACTGTGTTGCCAGCTGGTTAATGGCAACGCTTCTAGTGACGGTGCCTTTATGAGTTAGGAGGTTGCTCAATTCTTTGGCGGTGTAATAACTGTGTTGCCAGCTGGTTAATGGCAACGCTTCTAGTGACGGTGCCTTTATGAGTTAGGAGGTTGCTCAATTATTTGGCGGTGTAATAACTGTGTTGCCAGCTGGTTAATGGCAACGCTTCTAGTGACGGTGCCTTTATGAGTTAGGAGGTTGCTCAATTCTTTGGCGGTGTAATAACTGTGTTGCCAGCTGGTTAATGGCAACGCTTCTAGTGACGGTGCCTTTATGAGTTAGGAGGTTGCTCAATTATTTGGCGGTGTAATAACTGTGTTGCCAGCTGGTTAATGGCAACGCTTCTAGTGACGGTGCCTTTATGAGTTAGGAGGTTGCTCAATTCTTTGGCGGTGTAATAACTGTGTTGCCAGCTGGTTAATGGCAACGTTTCTAGTGACGGTGAGTTTATGAGTTAGGAAGCTCCTCGATTCTTTGGTGGTGTAATAATTGTGTTGCCAGCTGGCTAATGGCAACGTTTCTAGTGACAGTACCTTTATGAGTTAGGAAGCTCTTTAATTCTTTGGCGGTTAATAACTGTGCCGCCAGCTGGTTAATGGCATCGTTTCTAGTTATCGTTTCTTTTATGTTAGGAGACTCCTCGATACTTTGGCGATGTAATAACTGTGTTGCCAGCTGATTAATGGCACCATTTCTAATGACGAGACATATTCCACTTTTGAGATCTCGACGCATTAGGTGTTTATACGAAAAGGATTTTAGGATTTTGTCTCAGACTTCTTCCAAATGCTATATTTGTCTTCCTGAGTGAAGAACTTTGAATAAAAAGAACTACTTAATTTTTTTTTCTAATCTACTTTATTTAATTAATAAAACTATCGGGCGAGATCTCCCCAAAATTTTCTCTTATAAAGATATCATCCTCCACCTTCCATAAAAAACGGTGAACCTTGGGTAAGGCAGAGAACGTAACTATTGGCGTACAATAGTTATTAACGTTTGGCATAAATTTAACATTTTTAATGAATCTATCGTGCGATCCTTGGCAAGTTTCTTCGCGATAAATCCCTGGCATCTCATTAATAAGGTTTTAGACGCGTTTTCATAAACCGATTGAAATTAAAATCTGACTTAGAACTACAATTGTAGTCACAAAATCACATACCAAATGTACTATATTTAAATCATTGCGCTTTTGAGTTATCGCGCTTATATGTTTCTGAAAGTCCAGACCAATAAATGGTCAATCCATTATTCGATTTGGCTCAAAATTTGACAGGTGTCTACGCAATAGATGTTAAATCTATGTATCGAATTTTATTCATCTAGTTCTAATTATATTCATTTATTTTATTTCTCCATTTTGTGGCTATCGTATTAACTAATATTCGAAAAGCCTGACAGGAAATATACAAATGAGGTTTAAAGTCAAATTCCATCTGTCTATGTGTCCATCTATGTGTCAAATTTCATCTATCTATCTCAAAGAGTGTTCAAGGAGAGATAGAAATAATTTCAACAATGTGGGTTTGGACTTGGAAAGGTCTATAACGTAGAGATTCTTTCAAATTTTTTTGACAGTTAGAATTTTTTTTTCGTGTATGAGAAAGTTTAAAAAAAATTATTTTTAATTATGCTTTTATTACTGCAAAATGAAAATAACCAATTTTGTTGCAGAAGAGTTAGAAAGCTAGAAACAGAAATCCACTTACCTGCGTAGTGAGTGCATGTAGTCTTTTTGTCGTTCTCAACGAATTCATCTTTTTTCAAATCCATGACATGTTTGGAATGCAGGACGCATGTCTTAGCTGATCTGCAGTATTCGAAGCCTCGGCAGGTGAATTTCTTTTCTTCGCGGCAGGCTTTGGCGCAGTCTTCAACGGATGTAACCTTTTCTATCAGATCATCACCAGGCAGCATAGAAACTCTTCCAGGATAGGCGTTGTAGAAATCGAGATACTTCACTAAAGTGAGAAAGTTGCATATTGGATTGCATCCTATCGTGGTCGAAATAAGTATGTAAAATAATCTTTAAAAAAAGAATATTATTACCGATTTAACTCTAAGAAACTGAACAGCTTCTATCGGCCGTTCAATGAAACTACGACAGACGTCCAAAACGCCTGCATATCTTTGAGGAATTTCCTCTCTTTTTCGATAAGCATGCTTGATTGAATATCTGGCGTGTGCTTTGTTCTTTAGGAACACTTGCTCAAATAGTTTTGAGGGACAGAAAAATTTTCTGAGAACTCTCAAAAGACGCGAGCATGCATTTGTTTAATAGTCATCAGCTAGTTGTTTACTCTTTCTTACATCAACTCCTCAAGAACAAGAGCTGTCGTTGTGATTTTTGAAGAGGGTTAGGAATTTTTCTTATCTTTGGAGAACTGGAGTTTCAATATTCTGAACTCGAATGATCTTATAAATAAAACTATCAAAAAGAAAATTAAATAATACCTTTTTTGTTTGTTTAATATTTCGAAACTTTTGACATGCGTAGTGAATTGGCGATAATTTACTATCTTCGCGACCCAAGGATTCTAGACTAGAAGTTTGAATCGAAGAAAAAACAGCCATGCAAGCAGCTACTAGTAACCAGAAGTTATAACCATAAATTGAAATTGACAGTTGTATTACAGAGCCATTATGATCGTAATTAACGCATGCACATTTTTTAGTTAGGAAATGCACTTATTTGTTTATAATGTGCTTTCCTTCATAAAAAGAGGCCAGAAGTTTCTAGGCTAGAAATGCAACCCACAGAAGGATCGCTTTGAGTTTATTAGTGGCTGGAAGTTATACAAATTTAAAATAGAGAATTACATTACAGTGCATTATGATTGTACCTAGCGCATACTTGTGCCCTGTTTTGAAAATATACCTATTTGCTCAGGATGTATTTTCATTTACAAAAACGTTAATCAATTGAATGCCTATGCATATTCAGACTACGTCAATTCGAAAGACATGTTAAAGGCTTGCTGGAGAATTATTCCTATACAAACCAGTGCTTGTTTCTCTGCCACAAAAGCATTGACAAACTCATAGCGGTGTTCTTTCTAATTTTTTCGAAAATCCAAATACTTTCCGATGCTATTCAACGAAATTCATGAATATCGTTATGGATCTCTTTGAGTAAGATATTTCGCTGGTATTCATTCTTCCGATCTTTTACCTCGGTAAATTAAGATTCTTATTATGAAGATGTTTGCTTTTAAAACCCTATGTTTGACGCAGTGTTGCTTTACATAGCCAAAATTCGCATCATACGAGAAAGAGCTACTCCACTTCTCCACCGCGTTCAGGGTACTTTAAATAACCATCATAGTCGCAAGAACCCTCTGGAGGAAATTATAATTGAATCCTAAAGTCCATTGCTTGCCTTTAGGATTCTTTCGTTAGAGGATGTCCCATCATCGGAATGGAGATAATTTGACCTCACTTCATTTACCCACTAGGGAAGCCAGAACCAACCATCATGTTGGAAGTTTGTTATCTCTATTTAAGGGATACTCTTTGATGGAATATACGAAGACAGTATCAAAAAAGTATCATGATTAAACCTTTGTTGTCAAGAAACTACTTCATCTTTGTGAACACATTTCAAAGTATTCGTTTAGCGCAATACAGAGATTTTTTTTCTTCTTGACACTTCCGAGCTGTATCCTGGAAATATACTTCTCACGGCGTGTCAAGGGGTTTCTCCTATTCTCTTAGGATTCCCTCGAATAATCTCTTTATCTTTCATTACTTTTATTGTTACCTCTCTTTCTATCTTTATATTTCGTTTGGCGCAGTATATTCCAAACTGGCGTTTGTGCCATTAAACTCAATAAAGCCAACGAATCAATAGTGAATTATCGTTCTAGTAAATTTCCTTACTGTTGGAAGACAACACCCCTTTCCAGAAACTTTAATCGAGGCATCTGGTTGATATATGAACCCGTTGCATCTTGTGCAAATATCTCTGTGATAGATTTGCCACGTTTGATTTAAAAAAAAAAATCATGTTTACTTATTCTGCTTGGTCATAAAAACACGGACTGTATAGCTGCTTTTGCACACAATACACATCGTCTCATGATTACCGGTGTTCTCTGTGACTACGCGAGAACTTTCGCTCTATGTTTGTTAGAACTAGACTCTATAGTTTTGATACCATATCTCAAAACAGAAATTAAAACATACTTACGCGAGTATACGAAGCAATTCTTATCTTCATCCGTATCAACATTGTTGCGGTTGGTCACTAGTACGGAAGTTATCATACACTGTTTATTATCGGCATCTGGACAATAGGAGAAACTGGCGCAGTTGATGTCGTCCGAGGTCTTGCAAGCTTTGTAGCAATCGTTAAGGGTGTCCACTTCGTGCAAGGACACTGTGGTTTGATCTCCAGGTTTCAGTTTTGCATATTTGGCCACTGTGATGTAAGGTTTCTCCTGATTGTCATTACCTACAGAAGAACAAAATAAGAATGCTCATCGTATACAGTATAAGAATTGATATCGAACAGTTTTTCCAGGGTATATGGCAGAAGGGAATAATGTATTTTGTTCATAATTATCATCCCTCAATTGAAATAATAAGAAGAAGGGACACCTAAGGTATGGTATAATTCCATACCCATTCATCGCAAAAGGCTTTAAAAAATGACTAGATGAATAATTTTTCTTGTCTTACCGGGTGGATTTAGAGGCCTTCGACCCCCTATCATTATATAATGATCATAACATATGTTATGATAGGAAAGCTACAAATTTCCTAAACTTCAGTCGGTGAAATTTTGGAAGTCAGACACGAATCAAGCGAATGAGTGACGCGTCAGTAACTAATTCTTGGCTCTAGTTGGCACTACTATAAAAACAAGAGACACCCCCCCCCCCCTCCGGCTTAAATCGCTGTCTTTATGAACAGCGGGCTTGTCCGTGGCAAGTGCCATAAGTAACAATAACAACAACAACTCTAAAATCATTTTCAAAATTCAATTTATTTCTCTATTTACGTTTAAAAAAAAAACTAAATTTGCGAAAGCACGTTTCCACAACTAAGCGGTTAGGAATCTCATCGAAAGTTTTAGTGAAAGTTTAGTAAATGCTAGATATTACTGTCGAACATTTCTATAAAATGGGACCCATGATGTTGTTTTAAAATACAATTTTTGAATCTCGTCACCAGATAATTCGATTAATGGGACATTTTTTAATTTATAGTATTTTCTCTTTCTTAATATCATCGTTTTCAAAGTAATTTCTGATCTACTAGTTTTTTTTTTTTTAATCTTCAATTCTTGGAAATAGAGCACTTAAAACAAATATGAAATGCCTATTCAGTAGCTGATAATTTAGGAACCGCTTCGATCTTATCTGAAAATTACTTCTTGTATTATCATTGCACTATGTCGTAGATTCTGGCTCGGGACCTTCTTTGGGTTTAATCTTGAACAGATGCATAGATAGCACATTGGATTAAGGAAATATTATGATAGGGCAATTATTACGCACCAAAACAAAACTTCAAGCTTACGTTTGTATTGTTTAAAAGTTTTTCTTCTTAACTTTGTGATTGGTGCAATTATTTTGAATAACCAAGTATTTTAAAATAAATAAGCCGGCGTCCTGACATAGGGGTAGGGCGTCTTCCCCGTGATCTGGGCGCTCCGGTTCGGGCATGGTTGTTCTTCATCTGAGTTCTATTTGTGAGGTGTGTGAATGTGCCCCCCCCTCGTTATAAGGGGATGTGCAAGCGAATGTGACGCATGAGTAGCTAAGTAGCATGAGTAGTTCTTGGCCCAAGATGACGCTACTGAAAACAAGATACGCTCTCTCTTAAAATCGTTAACTTCGTCAGCCGGCTTGTCTATGACAAGTGGCATAAGAAACAACAACAACAACAAAATAAATACAGTGCATGATAATACCTGTGTAAGGTCCATCTCCGATAACAATATCATTGATGGGAAGTTCTAGCTGAAAATAGAACACAAAATTAATTTAGGAAAGCATTCCAAAAAATATATCATCATTACATTTTCAAAATCAAAAATATCAGCCTCAGATTTCAAAAAATATGCGAAAATAATATTTTCTTTTTATATTAATTTTCTAATATTCTAATTTTGTATTAATTTTCTATATTGCATGTCATAAAATAGCGAATAAAGTCAATATTTAATCATTATAATGCATATATTAATCATTATATATAATCGTTAACATTTAATCATTATATAACCAACAGGATTGCTATTCTCTCAACTTCAATTCTAACACAGTACAGTGCATCGCCTTCTTTTCTTCTCATAAGAATCAGTACCTTGTATTTAATTTGTTATTTAATTGTTAAAATAAAATATTTATTATTATGTTTATTTATATTTTATTTAATTTTCCAAAATTTTTAAATGACCTCAATTAGTATGTAAGGTCATTCAAGGTTACTGAGTCCCATTTCAACCAAAAGAGGATATTTTAGGTGATTAAGTACTATGAGGTATTTTTCTGTTCGTCAGGTACACAAACACCAAAAAGAAGAAATAGGTATTTTAAATCATGACATTAAAAAATATGGTATGAAGGATTTTTGTTGTCGGTTTAGTAATAACGAGGAAAAAAAAAATTGAACCAAGGATTGTTAAACTAATATCGGATGTTTCAAAGAATAGAAATAAAAAGGAACCAGAGATTTTACTGCTAGATTAGGATTCAGAAGACGCAAGAGAGGAAAGATCGGCAATGGGCGATGCAGTGAAAAATTGTTTTACTAAAATAAAATGTTAAGTTATAAATGCTTTGATCTAAACACACACACACACACACACACACACACACACACACATATATATATATATATATATATATATATATATATATATATATATATATATATATATATATCGTAAAAATGCGAGGCCATAATCTAAATATTCTAATCAAATTGGGATTTTAAATATTTTTAATTTTTATATAATGCTTAGAAACTTAGTACCTAATGATATTCAATATGACTTCAATCTTTGTAGCATCTTTTCTTTAGGCATGCTTATTTTCATTTTTTTTTTTTTCATTTTCAACATTTTTTACTTTTTTGTTTTTTATATATTTGGCGCCAAGCATATAGGATCGAAATTACTTTTATATTAATCAATATTTAAGTTCCGAAAATTTTTAAATGTTGTATTGTGCAAAAATAACAACCAATTATGTAAAATTTTGAACTAATATGACAAAAAATGCATGACAAAATAGATTGCATAAATCCATCTTCACGAATATGAAACAAGTCAAGCTAAATAAAAACATGTGATTAAATACAATCACCTATTTATTTAATAGAATAAAGCAATTAAGCTAAATTAATTCATTCAATTTTATAAGAACAGTTTTATGAATGCAGTTTTATTAGTGAACCAAAAATTTGATTCTTTTCTATTTTAATTATTTTTTTAATATTTAACCTTCAATTTATAATTCATTATTATAAATATAATGTAATACTGTCATTAAAATTTCAAAAATTTGTCTATAATATATCGCTACTTAAATGATATAAAAAATAATCGACTGATCGGTAATGAATTACTGAAAACATTAAAATAGTGTATGGTCATTGATATCACTGATATGTAAAAAATTTCTAAGCCCTAACATATCAGAAAATGAGAAAGAAAGAAAAAAAAAAAAAAAAAACGATTACTGAGTTTCGTTTCTGCAAGCAAAGACCAGAGTGAGTAGTCTTCTTTAAACGTTCTCGCATATTTATCCAGAAAGTCATCATCCTAACTCCCCCCCCCCCTAATTAAACTGTTGACCATCGGCAACGGCAGTAAATGTCACATATGCTTGAGTTTATATTTTCAGATTCCCGCACATGAGAGTTGTTTGGTTTTTAGTACAGTAAAGAAAACCTATAATAGTGCATTTATCATATGCCACCAACGAACAAAAATTACGAAAGAGCATATTAGAAAGCGACATTTGGTGATTAATCAGTGATATGTGGTTATTGCACAAGTATCAGAAAATTGAAAATGCATTATCGGCGCAATTTTTTAAGCCAATTGAAACGAACATTTGACACAAAACTGCGATTGCAGTCACAAAATCATATGACCAAGCTTCACTTATTTAGATCATTACAGTTTTAAGTTATTGTGCTTATATGCACGTGAAAGTACACACAGCCAATTAAACCTTTTAATAGATTTATTTCAATATTTAATGTGGATATATATTTTCGATGATTAACTAATATACCATTTTTTTTCACTAGTTCTTTACTTTTATAGTTAACGAGTTCGCACTGTGCACGAACAGTCGAACAGATAGTCTTACTCTGAACGAAGGCCTTATCTCAAAATTGGAAAGAAAGATATTTGCACATTTGATGTAAAGACTGCATACTAAATTTCTTCACTTAGTTCAAAGCGCTTTTTAGTAACCGGTGTCCACAGACAGATAGACAGCGATATAATTCCAAAGGCGTGTTTCTCCGACTGAGGATGGTCTGAAACGTGGAGATTTTAACGACCCCCCCCCTTTAACAATTACTATATTTTGATCATGCAATATCTTTTCCGTTTTTTTAATAACCGAAATATTTCCTCTTTGTTTGCTTCGCATAAAAGAATATAAAAAAGTCAAACTAAATCAATGTACGAAAAATAAACTAATTTAGTTATTCACTTACGCTGTAAGTATCATTAAATTTAAAAAGATAAGAGAGAGTTTCGTTCACTACAGCACTTTCCAAACGAGTGAGAGCATCGAAGAGGTAATGTTCTTTGTTTGTTGATCGAGTTTCAGCTCCTGAAAAATATGAATATTACTTTAGAGACTAAACACTTAAAAAATTTTGTGCTCATATTATCTTGAAATAATTTTATAAATATTTCAGAAGAATTTATAAACGTAGTTCGTTTTTCATTTTCAGGCTCCATAAAAAAAGAAAAGGATAGAGAACAATATGAATTTATTACCAAAAGTTACAGACAATCATGGTTACTCCATGAAGATTCACATGTATCTGTGGAGCAGGTTTCCTATCCCCTCTTCGAAAAACATTTCTGCCATTAATGTGAGATGGGTCTTAAAACTGCTTTGAAATTATTCTTTAATCTGGAATCATTATGTTGGCATCCTAGCCAGTTCTGCAATTCAAAGAAGAGATAAAAATCATTCCGCTATAAGCAGCATTCTGCACGAAGGTTGACAAGACTACAAGGCAGTCGTAACAGAAGATTTTGTTCAACGAGTTGGTGTAAATCTTTTGGAAGGAACGTAGGCTCCTGAAATCCCAGGCAACGAATTGACTGAACAACATGTCAAAATTGTGACTTTGAAGATTTTGTTCAACGAATTGGCCGAAATCTTTTGGAAGAACGTAGGATGCAGAAATCGCAGGCAATGAGTTGACTAACCAACATGTTAAAATTGTGGCTTTGAAGATTTTGTTCAACGAATTGGCCGAAATCTTTTGGAAGAACGTAGGATACAGAAATCGCAGGCAATGAGTTGACTAACCAACATGTTAAAATTTTGACTTTGAAGATTTTGTTCAACGAATTGGCCGAAATCTTTTGGAAGAACGTAGGATGCAGAAATCGCAGGCAATGAGTTGACTAACCAACATGTTAAAATTGTGGCTTTGAAGATTTTGTTCAACGAATTGGCCGAAATCTTTTGGAAGAACGTAGGATGCAGAAATCGCAGGCAATGAGTTGACTAACCAACATGTTAAAATTGTGGCTTTGAAGATTTTGTTCAACGAATTGGCCGAAATCTTTTGGAAGAACGTAGGATGCAGAAATCGCAGGCAACGAGTTGAATGAACAACATCTCAAAATTGTGATTTTGAAGATTTTGCTCAACGAGTTGATGGAATTTTGGAAGGAACGTATGATGCTGAAATCCCAGGCAACGAGTTGAATGAACAACATCTCAAAATTGTGATTTTGAAGATTTTGCTCAACGAGTTGATGGAATTTTGGAAGGAACGTAGGATGCTGAAATCCCAGGCAACGAGTTGAATGAACAACATCTCAACATTGTGATTTTGAAGATTTTGCTCAACGAGTTGATGGAATTTTGGAAGGAACGTAGGATGCTGAAATCCCAATAGCGAGTTGACTGACCAGCATGTCGAAATTTCGACTTTGGAAGTCCAATGTTAAGACTCTATATTCTTTTCTTAAAATAAAATTCGAAGAACTTCCAGAGACTGACGAGCTTGAAAAGAACTGTAAAGTCCGTTTCACATCTACTGTACACTTTTTTCAAAGAGGGAACAAGAAACCTGGCGCTTTGGTTTGACAAGTGCCAGAATCTTCAAGGCGGTTTTGTCGAAAACTAATCATATTTGTACATAGTTTTGATTAATATATTCACTTTTTTCTCCACACTTGTTTTTTATGATCTATCGGAACTTGATAAAAAATAAACGTACCCCGTGTGAATTTATATGTAAAGGAAAATTCATAAAACACATTGCTTTTTTCGCATTTAATTAAAAGGAATCAAAACATCATAGACATTGAATGAACAATGTAACAATCGCGCATTGATAAGCTGCGCTTTCTCGACGCCATTTAATAAAGTATTTTCAATAATAAAAAATGAGAGATAGAATTGCACTTACTTAACCAGGTTTCACACTCGCCGAAATTTTCAACATTGCCATCCGATGGTTCCAAAATTCCTTCAGATTTAATGAAGCAAGCTTGATTGCAGAAATAAAAGCCTCTGAAATTTTAATAATATATCTTTCAGCAAGGAGCAGAAACTTCTTTGAAAACTTTTCTTTATTAATGAAACATAAAAATTCAACAAGTTGTATAAATCATTGCATAACATTCGATGAAGAGATTTACTTTTTGTGGGTAAAAGTAACCCTCTTTCAGTTCAGAAAGAACACAAGACCAATAATCTAATTCATTTGAGACTTTTCTAATCTATATAATCACCTACCAATTAAAAAAAAAAAGGTTATACTCGTACAACCGAATGCAATATCATTTTAAATGATAGAAGAAAATTAGCATATCCAACATTGAAGAAGGCAAAGAGTGATGAATGGGGAGAGGATGATACATTAATGCAACGGCTTATACTTCCGGTTCAAAGTAACAATCCATCGGACAGGAAAGGACAATTCAAAAATCACAAACCACTCTCCCACTAACTCCATTCCTCCTACAATTTTCATATATGTATGTAACATCATTTTGGTTGTAGCAGAATGCAGGTTTGAAGCAGGGAAGAGACATTTTGGATTTTTTAATTCTCTTTAATATCCATCTCGGGAAGGTAATTTATTTACAAGCAGATACGCAGACAAGACACGTCCACCACAGCGTGGCACAAAAGCAAAAGTAAGCAAGAGGGCGAAACAAATGATCACTAGTCTTATATAACATGGGATTTCCGGCCACGCGCCAATTCAATACACGTGTTGACCTTTCAGAAGGGCAACGGAAGCATCACTTTCACTCTATACGTAGATTGATGGCCAGTGCTTTTTACACAGCTTTAGTTGAATTAATTAAACCGAAAGTGGAATTGGATCAAGAAATAAGAGAATGAAATTACTATGGGCTAAATTAAGATAAGCTTTGGAAATTAATTTGGTTTAAATTAAGAGTTTAAAATATCATTACATATATATATATATTCCTAAAATAGATTCGTATAATTGGGCACCGAATAATTAGAGTTCTATTATTAGCTTCATTACATTTTTGCATTCTGTTCACGGCTTTCTAAGTACTAGTTGCATCTGATGTGAATATTTAAAAATGAGATGTAATTTTTGCCAGTTACTTAGCAAGAATAAAATTTTCTACAGCTTTAATTCCTTTAGAGGATTTTCAGACTCACTTGCAGATGTAGCTGTGTTCATCGACGCAGGCGAATGCGCATTTTTCTTTTGTATTGGCTGTCTGGATGGCCTTTACGTCCGGATCTCTTGTCCTCACTTCGCCTTGGTATTCCAGGAAGAACTGGGCTGAAAAAGGAAAGAAAATTAATTGAACGAAATCGTGTGGCAAGGTTTTTTACTTTGCTGTAGCTTTCAAAAATGAGAGTTAGTAGGGGGCGCTTCAGTCAGCAGAAGTGTACATTCTGAATTGGAAATGGGGTGAATGCTTTCCCCCTTAAAGAATATTCAATAAAATAATGTTTATTAAGGTTTCTTTCAAAAATGGCTTCTAATATAGACATCATGGTCATTGAAGACATATCTGGAGGAGGGGGTCATGAATTTTTTATGAAATAAAATCGGCGAAATCTGTGCCGTGGATCAGATTGGTGAATTGACTCTTTGATTTTGCAAATTATTTTGATTATTTAGAAGCATTTATCTTTATAGTTGCCGACCCAGTAATAAATACATCACAACAAATATACGCGAGGTATAAATAATTGTTTTATCTGGGATAAGACAGCAAGATTGCTACAAGTGCTGTATAAAACAAAAAAAAATTAATTCCGTTTAAGAAATTAAATTGACTGAATTAAATGGTAGAATTGTGGAATCAAAAAGAAAATGACAGAAAATTTGAATATGTATTATTTTATAAATATCAAAATTGGCATTAATGAAAACTGATTCAGCTTAAATGTCTTTGAACCGAAATTAAAATGCCCTTTTAATGAAACCTGTAAAAAATCTGTAGATTGACAATTATTTTCGTTTTTGTTTCTTGAAAATAACTACCTATCACCGAAATAGACCAAACCTACAAAATAACCCGAAAAAAAAATTGTGATATTATTATTTGACATTTTTATATTGCTTGCAGGCCAGCACTTAATCACCAAATATATCATGTTTATTGCAAACAAAAATTAATCGTCAAAAAAAAAAAAAAAAACTCGCCAAAGATGCCATATTGGCTATATTCTCAATTAGCAAGCGGTTAAGTCAAAAGTTCGTCAGTGGCATGTGATTAATACCAAGTATCTAACTTTAAGTGTGACTCCATTTTTTATAAAGTATTAGAAAGAAAAAATATACCTAGTGCAGCTGGTCGGTCCAGCATCAAGCCAGTCACAAACACGCCTTGTGATTTGTAATCAATCTATAGCAAAAATAAATAAATAAAAATAAGAAAGATTATAAAAAATTCAAAAAATCTTAAATGATATAATTTTTAAATGATTTGGAATGAGCTATTGATCAAAATGGCAGTAAACATATTAAAACGTCATAAAAATATCGAAAAATGATCCACAGGCCAACATTTGAGTTTAGTTTAGTTATATTAACGTCCCGTTTGAAGCAACACTAGGGCTATTTGGGGACGGACCTCGTCATTTTGAACAGCGGTCAGATGACGAGGACGACACCTGAGTGAAATCTTACGAAGAAGCATAACAGATATACCAAAACGAGTAGGCCGCATTTTGAACAACTAATCTTTAAACTAAATCGAAGTCCTAAGTTTTCAAATAACTTAAAGTTCGAGAAAATATATGTTTTTCAAATGCTATTATTTCAATGACCTAACGACATTTTAAAAAAATATATGTTAAATATATAATTTTGTGCTCTGGGCTCTACTTATCCTTATTCGTCCAAATGTGTTTTTGTAAAATTGTACTCTATTAAGCATGAATTATCTACTTTATCTGAAAGGATTAAGGTAATTGGAAATCAAGAGTAATTGGAAGGGTAATTACAGTGCATAAGTGAATCCTTTGTAAACTGAGAAAAATTTGCTTTGTTTAAGGCACTCTAAATAAAAATGGTAAATACTTCCCAGCTATTTTCAATGAAATTTTCTAACATTTGTTTATTTTAGTTGCAATCATATTAAAAAAATGTCAAGCCAAAATTTTTTACAGTGCCATTATCCATTCCCTATATCAGTTATTTACAATGTTAAATTGTACATTTCTTGGATCTGTAGGTTATAACAGTTACGTGTAAGATTTAATTTAATTTTAATTCTTAGATTTTCTTTTATTAAACAGGATAGATTTTCATTTATCATTGAAAATTTTCATTGTGGGTAGTAAGGAACAGATTTTTAATGTAATAAAATCTTGTATTTTTCATGAATTTTGAATAATTTATTGTATGATATTTAGTAATATTAAGTCTAGAAACACTGTGGTGTCCTATCCAACCAACAGTGTTTATTATTTTATGCCAAATTAACAATGGATCATTTTAAAGAATCTAACACGCGATCGACATGCATAGCATATTTCATACGTGAGAAATGGTTATTAATACTGATTTGATAATTTCTGACATTTAATACAAAAGAAAATAACATTTCAATTAAGGAAAGGAAACTTGATGCTGTAAAAGGAATCTCAAGATGATAATTTTTTTACATTTTTCGATATCTGAGGAGTTGTGGAGACGGAGAAAGTAAACTTCTCGATGGTTGTTTTTTTTCAATAAGTATGTATATTTTGATCAGTTATGTCGAAGCTGAATGACCATTATTCGCTCATCTGAAAGAAGGATGAAGTTGACGGTGTTCAGCTGAATCAGATAGGTTTGAAGAACACCAGTTTAAAAGCATTCAAAATAAGTTTCTAGAGCTTATATATTTCCTTTTCGAGTCATTTCGGTTTCTTGAGCCATTTCTATTTTTATAAAGGTTCATTTTCAGACTTTTCCAGACAATATTCCTAGAATTGTTATAAATTATTCTAAAATGAAGGTATTAAATAATTATGTCAATTGGTAAAATCCTAGATGGGCCCACCTCTTGGCGACTTATTTGAAATCTCGCCAAGTTGACTACTAAATGAATATTTGTTATTATTTTTCAATTAAAAAACGCCAGAAATAATAATAAATAAAATAAAATAAATATAATAAATAAATAAAATGAGTAAATAAAAAATAAATATAATAAATAAATAATAATAAAAATAAAATAAATAAATAAAATGAAATAAATATAAAAAAATAAAATAAACAAATAAAAAAATTCGTCTAGGTTGCCACATTGGCGACGTTATCGTCACTATTTGGCGAGAATTCAAAAAGACGCCAAGAGGTGGGCTGTGCTAGGATCCACCCTGTCAATTTATATGTGATATCTGATGAAATAGAATATATTTTTATTTTAAAACAGTAAAAAAATTGTATTTAAGAAAAGCATTGTAAAAAGTATTTTGTGATATTTGGGAGCGGGTGGTAAAATAAATTCCGAGGCAAACAGCAGAAATCTTATCATTTAAAATATATTCTCTTCAAATCAATTTCTTACTGTGATCTAAAATCCCTGTTTCGGTACTTACGTATTAACGCCACCGCAGTTACAGATTTGGCGGTTTTTGCGCCAATAAAGAGATATGTTTTGATTTTAAATAAAATGTTTTATTTTATGATTTGTCACAAAAATTTTAGGTGTAGATTGGCGGCACTTAAAAACCGCCAAATCTGTAGCTGCGGTGGCGTTAATACATAAGTACCCCTGTTTCCAATTACCTCATATTTTTTAGAGTAATTGGGAAAAATACTGGAGTAATTATGAAAGTTTCTATAATTGTCCGGTTAATTAATGAATGAATTCGGGAAAAAAGTTATTATTTAATGAACTCGCCAAAATATGAAAGGCTTACCATTCACATAAATTATAGACTTATTTTCCTTCTCATTGGAACATTTTAAATCGAAGAAAATGACAACTTCTACAAAATTCATCCCAATTACCTTTAGTGACCCTATACTATTCCCCTATATAGGTTTCTTAGCAATGATCCTTTAATACTCAAATTTAGGAATACTGTATTGATACTGGTACTTAAATTAATACCTAAGTCAGGATGTTTCACTCTAGAGGTAAGAATGTTTTGTTACATTCCAACTTAATAAACGTAGCAATTGAGAAATGTTCCGAGATAAAGAGTTTTTTGAGCGATCTTAAAAGTGAGTCATTTTCCATAAAGTTGAGAAAAGATGTACTGGTACTGGCGCTCAGAGAAATAACCTAAATCAAGAAGTTTCAGAAGTACTCGACATAAGCAATATTAGTTTTTTTTTTTCTTTAAGCTTAGGGGTCCTAATGCTGGAAGGAACTTTTTGTTGTGCTTTTATAGTAACGAGTCGTTCGGATTCAAACTGACGAAAAAGAAAAATTAATCGGCAATGATATTGAAAGAAATATCTAAATAATAATGCTTTGAATGTATACAACACATTAAAACTACGATACTTACGCTAATCATTGGGATCCTCATATCAGAAATTAGGGCTGTTTTAGCAATCAGCCATCTTAACTCCTCCTTAATCATATCATCGACTTTCTCCATAGCGGTGGCAATTATAGGGTCAACTGTAAATAATAAAAACAAATTTTGAAGTACTTAAGATAAAATTCTTTTTAACTACAATAGTTACAAATTTTCCTAGTTCGAAAATTTTTAAAATTATTACGATGGGAAGTAATGATTGTCCTTAATTTCAATTATATCTCATATGCATAAATTGTAAAAGCATAACTATCCACGTAGTCTATTTTCTAATTAAATATCACATTTCAAGTTATTTTTACTTAAATTTCATATTCCTTATATAAATAACATTAACAAGAATCATAATTTTTTCAATTCCTACAATTAGTTCATTCCCCCTGTGTATATTTATATATCTTTTTTCAAATTTTCAATCGTTAATAAAATACTTTTTATTCTTCCATTCATGTTAAAATACATTTTTTAAAACTTGTAGTGGATGGCACTTGATGTTAATACAGTTTTTTCAAATATAAATTTTTTAATTATTCAATTTAATTAATTTTTAATATTTTAAATAGAGTTTTAGCAGTTTGTAATGAAGCTTGAAATCAACGGGCAGTAGCTCAATCGGTAAAATGCAGAGATTTCAGTATTTTTCACGTGAAGGTGAAGAATGCGAGTTCAATTCTCACGAAAATCAATAATTTTTTGATACTGATATTTTGATATAAAAAGTAATTGAAATAAAGATTTTATTTGTTGACCTAAGTAGGACTTGAATTGAAATTTTTTTATATTACTTGTTTTCTCTTTTTTTTAACAACAGAAGAGTTATTTGGAAGAAATGAAACCTACTATGATTTAGAATAATCATAGTTTAGCCAGTCAGATCATGATGGCGTTATTGTTCTTATCAATGTTTCTATGCAGTCTTTAAAGTTCTAAGTTTGTCAAGATATCATTATTTTAATATTTATTAAATAATTTTTAAAATAATTCAACACATTTTTTTTTGTATTATCCCTTTTAGCACAAGATGTTGTCCAACATTCTGCAAGCCGGACAACATCATGTAGATATCGTAACAATGTTGTTGGGGATTTTGTGCTAATAGGGATTAGATAAAAATTAATAAAATACGTAACGGTATTTTTATATAACAAATTTTTATAAATATATTAATTTATAGGATAACAGAACTTTGTAATCATTACAAGTTTTCTCAAATTGTAGATTTAAACTGGGCATATATATCCTTATATAATTTCCTACATGCATTTTCTCGCGATTCGTTATCGAAAATTCAGATTTGTACCCTTATGGGGTGTCAAAAGAACTAAAATTCCTTTAGCTTTAACTTCTTATATAACGCCAAGCGACTTCTCCGTGGGAAAAACTGTCCAAGGTGCTGAGATCTATAGTTTGGGAATCGCTGATCTTGGGATCATCTTTAACTATAGTTGTTTACCGTTTAGGATCAGCAAAAAGTAGGATTTCTCTTCCATTGTCGGGAAACATCTGGTCATGTCGAAGGATTTGTACATCTCCGGATAGATGACATCTTCAAAGGCAAAGATGTTGTAGTGCAATTGGAAGGCAATCTGGAAGTAGGGAAATGTACTTTAACTTTCAAAATAATAATATATAATTAAGTAACAATATTTAATGAATGATCAATACTTCAATTTTATCATGAGAAAACAAAAGGTAAATCAATTCAGTCTTACTTAGAGGATAATTAAATTTATTATTAAATGACAAATTACTCTTTATGATTCAGTTTCTTAAAAATAACACAATGCCGAATGTTTTGATAGTTTTTCACAAATAATAAAATAGATTTTCAAAATTTTAAGTCTCTGAGATTCAGTTTTTTTATATCGTATCACTCAATTAATAAATATAGCTTCATAAATGACGGAAATAAACTGTTTTGTGGCCCCTTCTTTAATTTATTTGAGCACGCGGACTCTTGGGGGAGGGGGAAGGATAATCTAAATGAGAACAATTGCTTTTTAAAGATCAGGGATGATGGCATTGGGAAATTAGTAGTATTGCATTCTAAATATGCGGACAGTTTTTTTTTTCAGATGATGGTTCTACAAGTTCATATCTGAATGCGATGCAATGTGGGCAATCCTTCTTTCTGTGTTATAAATGATCGAGATGGACGAGAACTGTCTAAAAAGTATCCGATTTTTGGCTAAGAAGAATATATTTCTTACTTTACAAAATTGGGACCCTAACCCCTTCAAAATGGACCGTTGCGCCTTCACACACTTAGCCCAGCGATCTTTCCACTGCCAAAAACACTCTGGAAGGTTTCTTTTAGAATGGTGTTAATTTCCGTTGTCGCGACCATTTTTGAATCGGTTACACCACTCCTTCATTTGTCTTACCTTCGTATAATCGTCTCCAAACACTTGCTAAATCTTACGAATTATTTCGCTTTGCGAATCAACAAGCTTTTGACAGAATTTGATGCAGTACCTTTGCTCAACTCTTTCAATCATCTTGAGAGAAATCAAAAACTTGACGAACAGTTATGACAGCACCGTACTCAGTGGCCAGTAGGCAGTGGCTGACACACTCGAATAAGGAGAAAAAATTCAAGCATGCTCATTAAGTAGTATTTTTCCATTGAGCACAGTAGCACCAGTCTAGCATTATTACCGTAAGCAGGAATGTTCAAGGTCGGATACTTTTTAGACAGCCTTCGTATAGTAATGCTGGAGGACTAATATTATGTCTATAGTTTCATATAAATCATTCCTATGTACAAATGCTATTGAATAAAATAGAAAAGTGCTATTGAAATGAGATTAAATGAGATGGTTTGACGCATGTAAACATGCTCACAAACATATGGTAAAACTGACCAATGAGACAACTTTCCCGAATAATATGTTGTATAACAATATTGCTCAACAATAGTGAATGATACTAAACCATTTTCGTAGCACTGCAGAATATTGTTAAATATTGAATTATATAATATAATATTGTTAAATATTGAATTATATAATATAATATTGTTAAATATTGAATAATATAATACCATACAATATTGTATAATATTGTTAAATATTGAATAATATAATACCATAGAATATTGTATAATATTGTTAAATATTGAATAATATAATACCATACAATATTGTATAATATTGCTAAATATTGAATAATATAATACCATACAATATTGTATAATATTGTTAAATATTGAATAATATAATATCATACAATATTGTATAATATTGTTAAATATTGAATAATATAATGTAATATCGCACAATATTGTACATTATTGTACCAAAAGCTGTGCAATCTGGATTAAAGTTAACATTGACATGTGGAAAAAGTAAACTTTGTGGGCTTCTTTTCTAATAATATATCAGGTGCTCTAATAATCATGTTTTCTAATAATGCATACATGTCCATATTATGTTTCATATTGTATTTACTATTCTTTTAGTTTTTCCAATTTCTACCCACCCAGCACATCAAAAGTAATGTAATATAAAATGCATGCATGTAATAAAAAGAAAGATACTTACGTTTGTAGCATTATTCCAACCAGTTACGATGTAATAAACAGGAATTTGTGACTCTATTTCTCCGTTAACAGCAATAGTATAGTAGTCCTAAAAGAAATATTTGCTTATCATATTTTACATTCACTTAAAGCATGCAATCATTAAAAATAAATTCGATGAAATGTTAAAAAATACTATTTTATTTTGCATTAATATAGTGCGTAAAATAGAGAATCGGCAATAATTATGATTTAAAAAATTATTGCTGAATTTATAATCAGTTTTTAAATGTTTTTCTTAGCAAAGAACAAGGCCGAATGAAGTCTTTTGGAGTTCAGTTCCTTAGTTATTGCTTCTTTTAGAGCCATTCTTTTGACATCCTGAAAAATTATGACAAGTTCCAATAACAGAACATTTAATTTTTAGTCCCTTTCACAAGATTTGGTTTCAATATTTCGTGTATAAAAATATGTTTTTTAAATTAAGATAAATTCCGAAAAAAATCGTAAATAAAAAGTGTATATGGATGTTCATTTGTGAATAAACCACTTATTAAGTAATCTCATTGCCATGCCATTATTCTATTCACCTGTTATGTCCGGTGGTTAAGAACCTTGAGTTCAAGCACTTCTTGACACTCCCCTCAAATCGGCAATCATTTGTGAATCAACAAGTCTACTGTAATACAAATCAGACCAAGTTTCTGTCTTGAAAAAGGAATAACAAAAATAATCTTACCTCAGAGAAATAAGCCGTGACCACCAATTTCTTCAAAGATTGCTTCATGAAAGTCACGTCTTCTTGAATACTTTCGAAAGAATCTGCTTTGATGCCTCTAATTCTCCTCTGATGAAAAAAAAAACGTTATTTTTTTATCTTGTTCATAAATATGATTAACTGCATTTAATCTGATTTTAATTAATATTTGATTTAAGAAAAGAGGCAGTGTTTTTTCACTCACCCTTTTTTAATAAACTTACTAACTTTCAATAAGAATTATAATATGAAAAGTATATATGTAGATAATAATTTTTTTTCCAATTACTTAAAAGCATATTATGTACTTACAAATCTTGCTACTTTTCAATCAAATAAAACTATTACACTAGTAAAAATAAAGAAAAGTGTCTCTTCGGAAATATCCCACGTTTCTCATGACCCTTTTCTACAAATTGGTCACATTCGCAGATTTCGCGCGGAATATCTTAACAATTGATTGTTGCTTTGATACACATAAAATATCATCTGTAGATTTTAAAATCATTTTTCATTCATAAAAGACAAATAGAGAAGACTTAAGTTGAAAGATATATGGATTTCAATATAACTTGGCTACGATGAGTTGGTGGAAGTGACGTAATTATTGCCTGATATCAGACGAGCTTATTTTGATATGACGAACGTGAGTCTAAGTTTGCCGGATCCGACGGCATTTCATTTCTTCGAAACAAGTTATGGAAGATATATCAATATTGAATAGTAGAAAAAAATGTAAGATAGTTTTACACAATGATCTAACCCCCGGGGGCCACCTTGTAATCGAGTTTTCGGTATGGTAGTTGGTCCTTGTCACCCCTGTCGGTACATGAAAAGGTGAGAGTTTGGCTCCATATATCGATGACGGGACGTACTTCCTTAGGGAGGGGTTGTACCGTGGCCAGTGATGGCCCTTAGGATTCAACCACAGATTCCGCCAGTATTGCTATTGCGGTTGTCCAGTCATTTAAGTTTTTTCGAATCGGAGTAGTCAGTTTGTGGTTACTACAATGATCTTATTATTTTATCTCGCTTTTCTCCTCTTTTTATACTTTTCTCCTTCTCAGCAAATGCAATCGTCTGTCTGAGGTCGAAGATTAGCAGACAGCTCGTCAGAGACCACACTGTATCCTCTTCTCCTATTATTTACTCTCAGATATAGAAAACTTTCATGCTTTTGCGCTTGCATCCGAAATTCATTCCAACATATTAGTGATTCGATGAAAGATGGAGTTGGTTTGCATCTATATTTGCATTTATTTACCAATACATTTAATTTCGATAATCGGTAGGTAGCATAAGAATGGCGGATAATCCGCAAAATTGAAGTAGCTACTGTTCAGCAACGGATTGTAAAACCCTCCGCGTTTTTGCGCATGCATTTGGATGGGTTTAATTTTTCAAAATAGGGGTGAAAGGAAAGATGAAAGGAGGAGATTTTTATATTTACTAATAGTATCTAATAGGGGAAATCCAAGGTCAAAGGGAATACCGGAAATGCATTCATCGTTCCGCGTCTCACCCGTTAATGAGATGGAGTCGTCGAAATGTGGTCGTCTCAGAATCCGTTGACGAACAGAATATATACTGTAATAAATACGCGAATTTCTAGTTAAAATAAAATAAATACGGTTCAAAATGGCAAGGGATAAAAAAAGAAAATGCGACGAAAAAAAACGAAAGTCAAGACCTGACCTTGCCTGCCGTCGGCCTTGAGCTTATCTTATTGCGTACCACACATCTTAAGCGCAAAAAAAAAAAAAAAAAAAAAAAAAAAAACCCTTCCAAAACAAATCTTGTGATCCACAGACGAAGATCATCTATGTTAAATGTTAACTACGGAGATGAGGTAGTTGAGATTCAAGACTGTCTATGCAACGTTTGCCGCAACTATTTCAGCAAGTAATTTTTTTCTAAAATTGAGAGTCAAATTGAATCATAGAACATATAAAACCTCGGGGTTTCTTTTTCTTTCTTTTTTCTTTTTTTCTCTTTTTTACTAACTAGGTAGCCAGTAGAGGTTTTTGTTAACAGCTTGTATGAAGCAATAAATAAATGTCAACCGAAATTGTCACTTTAATGGCTTTTAAACAATCTCATCATGTTGTAGCTTGTAAGAGAATGGAATAACTCTAATTGGAATTCAACTTTGTATACATAAAACATAATCTACACAACGCTTGTATGCAATTTAAGAAATAACAACTATTCTTTCTCAATTGCTGCATTTATAAAATTCGCAACAGCTTTCAAAATAGATCGTAAAATATGCAAGTCAAATTGACACTACGCATCCAATCAAATGTCTCAGAATTGATATTTTCATTCCAATATTAATATTAAAGCATCATATAATCCATTTTGAGATACATTTTTATAATAAAACGATCAATAATTATTTCCTAAAATATTCAGATAATGCTTAATAAGAAAATTTTAATAAATCGATACGAGATGCGTAAATACTTCAATAAATTCAAATTGCTTACTTCCATACACAGGTTTATTATACTGAAAATTCACGCCGATTTTCTCAGTTTTAATTTTTGTAGTTCTCTTGTTATACAAAGCAGTACATTTTTCTAGTAACGAATGTTTGAGAATTCAGATATACATTTTTTTCTCTTCAAATGATAAATCAAATAACTATATCAATTTTTAAAAATTTCCATAATTAAATATTTATTATTCATATAGTAAAATTTTATCAAAATTTGAAAAAAGTTGGCTTTTTAGTGATTTAAAAAAATACTGATTGCATTCACTTCATGGAAAAAATTATAGAATTTCTTGAAGCAGGTTAAAACAAAATTTCAAAAATATTAAAACATGCGTTTCAACATTGATTCTTAGATATAAGAGTATACGTAAAATTATTTTTAAAAATTTTACGATCAAGTTTATTTGCCGAAGAAAGTCTTACATCATAACAAACTTTAATTTGATTTAAATTGCTTCTTGCTTGTAAAGATGCAATTTTATAATCAATTTTTTCACATGTTTCTTAATGTTTTAGGATTTTGAATCTTTGTACAAGTGTGTACACTTGTAATTCAATATACTATTTTGATATTTCAATAATATATTCGACTAAATCTTTGAGCTTGTAGAATCGGTTTAACGTTGAGTACAAGCATAGATAATTAATTATACTTACATTTTCTTGTACATTCATCTATATAGTGTTTTTAATATTTCAGGTATATAATTTAATACAAAAAGACATACTTTGTTAGCCAATTTGTGTTTAATCTGAAAGCCCTGAGATCAAACTAATTGGACATTTGGAAGCAAATTTTGATTTCACACTTATGGCTTCAACCTTAGTAACGTTGAAAAAATTTTACGGGTCCTTAAAATTTATAATAATAAATTATATAAAATTATTTCACTTTTTAGGGAATTAATGAAAATGAACTTTTAAAAGCTGTATTTATTTATTTTTCAAAAGAGAAAAAAATCTCTCGTTTAAATATCTTGAAATCTGTACTTCCTTATAAATATTTATGAGAACCTATTGGTATAAAATTTCTCTTTCGAATCGGAACTTAAAACACCTGCTTCGAAATACGATTCTGTACATGACCTTGAAGCTCCTTCATCTGGATAATTATTCATTGACTCTTTCATTTCCGCCAAGATTGATATGCATAATACTTCGGCAAGAAGCTTTTTTTCCAGTCGGGTTTTGAACTGATTAATATTTCAGCAAGGTATGTTGACTGTTATTATTTTTAGAAAATATAATTTAAAAGCAAATTTGAATAATTTTTTTCAAAATATATTTTAAAATAAATCCATTAAAAAAACTATTTTACCGCTACGTATATATATCATACCTATTGAGTTTCTTCTTTTTTTTTTCGTCTCATTTTATATTGATTGAAAAAAATAAAGGTTTTCATAATAATAAAAATAGGTAACTTCAGATGTGTACCGTAATGATTAAAATGATCGTTTAATTTTTTTAAATTTAATAAATGAAAACGAGATGCTTAAATATTTCAATTAATTCAGAATCCATACCCATTGCTTCCATACCCAGGTTCATTAACCCTTTAAAGGGCCATTTTTTTTCTAGTCATATTATGTTAAAATATTTTTAGGCTTGAGATTAGAATAAGAAAAGGGATTCATTTAGCTTATTAGATAAATTTAATTTGATTAATTAATTAATTTGGTTCATTAATAATTAAGTAACAAATCAAGACACATCATTTTGTCTGAGATAAAGAACTGAAGCATCTAAGTTTCTGACTTACTTTAAAAATTTGTCAGAACTTATGTCAACCTACATAATTTCATACATAGATTGATAAATTTGGTGGGAAGCGTTCTTTCCACGGCCCTAGAAAGGGTTAAATTGAAAGTCCAAGTTTTTCTCAGCTTTAATTTTTGAAGTGATCTCTTGTTATATAGTGCAGAACAATAGTATTCAACATTTTTTATAGACAAATTACTGATTAAGTCTTTAGGGAATCTAATTTTTTAGTCTTTTGAAATTTTATTTAAAAATTTAGTATAAAAATAATTTATTTTCCAGAATTATTATTAAGTCATAGCTTCTCCACAAAAAAAAAATTGTCCTTATTAACAAACATAAATGAAATTTAACGTTGATATTTAAAGAAAATAAGAACAGTTTAAAAGGAGAAAGTTCAACTTAGTAATTTCAATTACAAGCAGATAAAAAAAAAAAAAGAAAAAAAGAGCATCATTTTCTAATGACGCTTCAAAACAACGGCGATTTTGAAAAACAACTAACAACTTGATTTTTAATTTAAAAATCCACAAAAATAATTAGATATACAAATTTTTCTAATCATTCTCAAAATTTCTTTGCATTACATATGTTTTTGTTTATTTTAAAAGGCATACGAAACTTTAGGACACTCAGTGTTTATTTTTTTTCCTAATCTGAAGGCTATCGATGATAAATATAGTCATCTGAGTGAGATGCATCGCAATCCCTGACACGTAGAGTGCATTAAATAACAAACAACCATCTAAAGTCCAGAAAACTTTTTCAAAAATAATTTTCGCAATTGACACAAGACAGTAAATAAATAAAAAAAAAATAAAAAAAAAACTTTCTGTTTATAAATACCACTTATATAAACGAATTAATTGGAAGTGTACATAGAAACATTGTTTTTTTAAAATTTTAATTGATTAAAATCTGAACAAAATTTTATCGTTTCCTGTTGATAACTTCCGGAAGTACGACCGTACAGAAATGATTTTCCTAACTTAAAATTCAAAAACTTTTTCGTTTATTCATATTAATTCTGATGGACCAATTTTTTTAAAATTTTTTTTTTGATTTTAACTAAACTTTCTTGTGTAATTTTAATCGGTGGTAGTGGTCTCTCCAAACTTTCTCGCATACTCACTGATAAACTTATCTTTCCAGAGAATGGCTTACAAGGCACTGGCGTACAAGTGTTATAAAATATTAAGTTTTGGCGTGAATTTAGCAATTTTACTCAATCTATCGTGTCATACTTGGCGAGTTTTTTGGTGATTAATCACTGGCATGCATTAATAGTATACAAAAGTCGAATTTGTGTTTTAGACACTTTTTTTTCTCAACCGATTGAAACAAATATGTGTCAAAAAGCTCCAATTGTAGTCGCAAAATCTTATACCAGATTTGTTATATTTGAGTCATTCCGTTTATGAGTCATCGCGTTTATATGTTTCTGAAACTACAGACCGACAGACAATCAATCCATTCTTGGATTTGGCTCAAAATTTGACAGGTGTCTATACTATAGAGGTTAAATCTGTGTACTGAATCTTATCTATCTAGTTCTCCTCGTTTCGTAGTTCAGGAACAAATACTATTCGACTGTACTTTCAAGATAAAAAATACGAGATAAAAAGAGTTTAAAGAAAGATTTAGATGATTTCAGAATATTATGAACGAAGATGCGAGTATCGCCAGGAAATGCTGACACACGCAGCTGGCAGGTGAGCCGGATAAGCGGATAATACATTTAATTTGGAATTAGGTAGATAAAAATCGCTGGTTCAGCGCTTTGAAGAAGCTCGAGAAACTCACTGAAACCTAATGACCGATTTAAGAAGGTGAGTTTCAGTTGCAGGCGTTTTACTTTGAAAGGCAAGAGAATAAGAAAGGATTCATCTTTACTAACAAGGGAGAATGCGTATCTGCGAGTTGATACTCAACAATCCAGACCCTTTTAACTAGAGCTACTAACCCTTGTATAAATGCACATTGAAAGGAAAAAATGTGCCCTTTGGGGCAATTTTTAAATTTTTTTTAATAAATTATAAATTAAGAGTAATTTTTATGCTTTCCGAAAATGTTATTGCACTGAAATAATTCTTTCGAAATTATTATTGCGCAAAAATGATTCTTTCAAAATTATTATTGCGCAAAAATGATTCTTTCAAAATTATTATTGCGCAAAAATGATTCTTTCGAAATGATTACTGCACAGAAATGACTCTTTAAAAATAAATATTGTGCAGTAATTATACTGTTAATAATGCCAATTTATTTGTCGTGCAATTGTTTCTTAAATTTCAAATATTTTTTGGATAATTTTTTAAATGACTTTTATCGTTTTTATGAAATTCAAACCGCTTCTTTATTGCTTTATTAAATATTTAATCTCATGATTTTTCCGTTGTTGAAATCGAAAGAAAGTTTATTATTATTTTTCTCTGTCCTGCTTGCATAAGGGATCACAAAGTGAAGTTACAGCGCCGTAAGAAATGATGTGTAATTAGGAGATAGATTGCTTGGAGTTACATTTTTAAAGGCAGAATAATATTTTCAGATTCAGTAGGATAATTGATTTACAAAGGGAACAAGGTAAATTTGTTGAAACAGAGCGTCCCTAATACTTATAGCAGTTTGGTGTTTAAGGCGACCGTGGTGTTTTTTCCCAGACCACTTTTGGATGTAAAAAATCAATTTTTCTCTTTTTTTATTTTAAACATTAGAGAGCATAGAAGCTAAATATTAAAAAACTGTTATCATTTTTACATGAGCTACTTATAAGAATAAAAAGGGGCCGCGGTGGCCTGGTGGTAATGTCTCGACCTCGGAATCGGAGGGTTTCAGGTTCTGAGACCCGATTCCACCGAAGAACCGTCGTGTAAGGGGGTCAGTTGCATGTTAAATCCGTCCTGGCCAAACGTCCTCCCGCTGGTGTGGTGTGGTGTGGAGAGGGGGTGCCAGCTCAGGTGTCGTCCTCGTCATCTGAGCGCGGTTCAAAATGACGAGGTCCGTCCCAAAATAGCCCTAGTGTTGCTTCAAACGGGACGTTAATATAACTAAACCAAACCAATAAGAGTAAGAAATTTAGAGATATCTTTTTAAAACAATTATATAGACTGTTTTCTCAAAAGATGAAAAATGAAGATTATCCACTTCTAAATATTCCATGCACTTCAATTTTTTTTCAAACTCTACTGAATTTTATAAAAAAAGATATAAAAATAATTACGTATAAAATACATAGATATTTATGAAAGAGAGATTTTTGCATACATACAGGTTATTTTTGTATTAACCCATTCACTGCCGGAGAAATTTATAGATGCTTAATTTTACCAAGTTTTCTGCGTGATATCTCTTAATGAGTTAATGTGCATATTCCGTTTCATATCAAATTCAAATCATTGTATCAGGTTATTTCATGTGTTTATAATCTGAATTGTTTATAACCTTTTTATTTTGAAATTTCTTTCTTGAAAATTTGTCATAAAGATTATTAATCTATAACTCAGAAGTATGCAAATTGTTACAAATATTATATTCTAACTTCAATAATGTTTTCTTTAATGATTGCAAAATTTCAGATTGGTAAGTTTGAAATAATAAAAAATGTTTTTGAATATCCTTTGTTGCTTTTAAAAGGCTTCTTTGAATGTTTCACGAACATAAAAGTTGCACATAATTGAAATTATACCGAATTTAATATGGTGTACCAGCTGGTCGCTTAAGGTAACTAAAAATACAATACTTCGATAATTTTTATAATTATTTAATTCATTGGAATCGGTGAAATCAAAATTGATATGAATGATCATATCTTAAATACTAAATAAATTGGCAACCACTTCTTTAAATACATACTTCTCCCATGTAGTAAAACTTTCCATCCATGTTCAGAACTTCACCGGGTTCTTTCAGATGTCCAATGAGCTGACCGTCGTATCCCTCAAAGATAGAATTTCTTAGGGGTGTAATGGTACAAGTACTCTGATCCTGAATGCTGTAAGTCACACCTGAAAAGATACATGGTAAAGTTCATGTTGATATAGCTTTTCACCCGTTCAAAGAATAAATTAATTAACCCGTTAATCGCCGCAGTACAAAAATTTATTTGGACATATTAAGTCAAGAAAGAAAAAAAAACTGGCTCATAATACATGCAAAACCATAAAAAACAAATGGTAAAATATTTTTTACAAAAATATCCAAAATAATGTTTTTGAACTTGAAGCAAACATGGCTTTGTAGCTTGACCAAGACAATTAAGTTGATCAGGAGAAATGTACTTGATTCAAAACATGAACTTATAAGTTCTTGTTTATCCATAGCAGCATGATAAAGGTCAAATTAATTAGTGTGAAATTGCTCCCACCACAAGTTATAGTTCAACATATAGCTTTATGTATATTTTAAAGAAATATGGATAGTTACAAGAAAGGAAAGCAATGTTCCCAGAAATCAAGGAATTCAGGGTTTTATGGGTGAAAATGAACTTGAATTTAGTGATTCGTCATCAAATAACCCTGCAGATAGTTATAAGCCATTAATAAAGAAAGGGCATGAGTGTACCATGAACATAAACCCAGACGGTTTATTCTGTTCTGCAGATCATGTTTTGACACTTATAAACACGGCTCTAATTTACTTATAGGATCAATTTAAATCACTCCTGAGCTACGAATATCGGACGGCAGTGGTCTTCCCAAAACTTTCTCGCATACTTCTAATAAATTTGTCATGCCTTATATGGTATTGTAGACAATAGTTACGAAATATTAACTTTTGGCGTGGACTTAGTATTTTTACTGAATCTATCGTGTCATCCTTGGCGAGTTATTTGGCGATTAATCCCTGGCGTGCACTAATAGTATCCAAAAACTGAATGAAGGTTTTAGACACGTTTTTCTCAATCGATTGAAACAGAAATGTGACATAGAACTGCACTTGTAATCACAAAATTCCAAATCAAATGTGATAGATTTAAATCGTTGCGCTTTTGAATTATCGCGACCGACGATTAATCGCAGACCAACAGACGGTAAAAACTTTGTTAGAATTGACTCACAATTTAACAGATGTCTATACTACAGATGTTAATTCTGTGTATTGAATTTTATTTATCTAGCTCACTTCATTTTGCAGCTATAATGTTAATTTATATTCGAATATCCAGATAGACAGATTTCTTCTGAATAGTATTTGCTCACAATTTGACAGAAATCTACAAATTTCATATAAAGACGATGTATCAAATTTCATCCATCTAGCCTAAAGCATTTTTGAATTATCTCGAACTCAGGGAGGTCTAAAACGTGAAGATTCGTTAAAACCCTCGATTTCGAATTTTTGGACGAATACAATATTTTCTCTATACTTCGTATGCCAGAAAGTAAAAAAGAAAAATTTCGCGTGAAGCATATACGATTCACACGTCCCGAACGAATACATGACCTTAGAGACATACTTGCCTCAAATAGAGATTAATATATTAGTGTTTCGAAACGTATATTTCATCACATTCGCTATTTTTCGGGAAAACAGGTCATAGTCATGACGCATGTATATATATATATATATATATATATATATATATATATATATATATTGTCATAGACAGTGGCCTTAAACTATATTTTATGATTTATACATCGAAGAAACAGGATTTTCACCTATGCAGTTATCCTAGACCGTTAAACCTAGAAAAGGCTGCTGCTAAATCAATTAAGTGTGAGTGAGTGAGCAGTGGGAATGACTTTTAAAATTTTAATTAAGTAAAAATTAAACCAAATTTAGTTGGGGGTTTTTTTCGAGAAAGCTCCCGAAAATAACATTGCAGAAAACTGATTTTTGCCCTATTTTAAATTTTAATGGTTTTTTTTTTCTTTTTTCCTTTTGGTGATAATAATTTTATTCTAATGCAAATTTTTCTAAAGTTTGGGGATTTCCTTAAAAATATTTTTTGCTCGATTTTCAACAATAAATTATATTAAATTTGATTCAAACGCTAGTTGATGATGTCGTGTCCGCGTTACCACGGAGAGGGAGTGCAGTAGCCTCTGAAGGTAAAGACCCCTGAGCACCCGAGGGTCAAACGTTAGTTAATTATTACAGTGAATTTCAAACTGTTTTCATTATTTCATCTAATATTTAACTGCGTAAATTTCTTCCATTGTGGAAAGCTAAGAAAAAAAAAAGATTTTGTTTATTATATGTGTATTTTTTTTTTTAAATAAATAGTTAAAATTTAATACCGCGAGATTTATAAGGAAGATGAAGTGGACAATAGCGTTTTTAATAGCCTTGTGTTCTCATGCGATTCGGTCCCATATCGATAGTTCATATACACAATGAATAGAGCATTATAAGGTTTTTAAAATAAGACAGCTTTTATATCTGTCCCAATTTAATACTTTAAAACTTTTATTAGGATAATTGTAATATCAAATCACGCATAAGAGACTTAACTAATGTAGATGCACACCAGTTCCTGAAAGACCACTACTGAGTAATAAAATATTAAAGCCTTGTGGTCCATAATTGTTCAAGTTCCTGCCTTTATCATCAAATTTACTTACTTATTGCAATATTTATAAACCATAAAGTATTTGCTTAAATGCATAAATTATGTACAAATTTGGAAGCAGGTGTTATCATGTGTCATAATAAATAAAAACATATGTTTTCACAGCGTTACTATAATAAAAAAAATATCTAAACATGTAATCACTAATATGTTAATTAAATTTAAAATGTACTGAAATGCGTATTTATGTTGGTCAGTTTATTAAAATAAAGGTCCCACAACGCGCCCTGCATAGATATTCTGCCCCATTGGACAAACACATAAAGAAACTATCAAAGTTAATTGTCGTATGTGAAGCAATGCAACGCCTGTTTCTACAGAAACGGTAGCAACGCAACTTCTACATCTGTGGCAATTATAGTAATATGAGCAGGCAAGTTTTCTCGCACTTTAAGGACAATATAATTGAATGCTTATAAAACTACTTTTCAAAGATTTTTGAACTTTTTTTAAAAAGAAAAATTCTACCTGCTTTTCAAATTTTCTTTTGGTAGTAGAAATGGATCTTTTAAAAGTTTTTATCTGCACAATATGTTTTTGTATTTATACCATTTCTTTTTTTGTTGCAATTAAAATCATATTTCATTAAATGCATGAAAATTAAAAATGTATTAAATTTTAAAAATATTCTGAAAAATTTTAGGCAGTTTTCAGCATGTTATTCTAAACATCAAAATTTGAATGTTTGAACTGAAAGCTTAGAATTTCCAGAAGATTGTATTTTTTAAATGAAATAAATATTTAATTCGCTTTTAATTTTTACTTTAAAATATCTGAACATTTAAGATGAAAAAACTTATGAGGAAAAAAGAAATAAAATAAACGAAACTAATATAGTAATTTAGTGAAATTTTTTTCAAATTATGCATAGACTTTTTCCTGTACCTTCTGAAGTAAGTCTATAAAATGCATTATATTTTCATGAATTTCTTTTTAATCTTAAAAGTTTCAGAAAAACGTCTGAGCGTTTTTAATGTGATAAATATTTGATTCATTTTTTTTTCATCGTTAACTTGAATAAAATGTTAAACATGAAAGTAAATCAATTATTTCAATCAAACAACTAAGACAAAAAATGAAGCAAATAAAACAAATGCAGCAAAAAATATTTAGAAAATATTATTGGAAATTATGCATGAACTTGAATATGTATTTTTAAATAAATCCTTGAGTGAAGGAATCAGGAAACGAGAAATGAAAGAAAGGAAATCTGTTTATTCAGATAAGACAATGTTTCTGATTTGCGAAGATGAGTCATTGTTTATTTTTCCCTTACTTTTTTTGGTGTTCTTTTGTTCAGATGGGGATAACAAAATGAGCTCATTGTTGTATGAAATGAATGTACGGCTCGATGTATTTACCATTTCCGAACAGAATTTAATTTCCAGGCAGAAATTTTCTTTTTTATAAAGCGATTACAGTTATGATTATACAAAGCAATTTTGTATTTTTGTGCGCGAAATCTTAGAGAATGTGAAGCTGGTGCTCAGAGAATATTAAAGGTAAGTAATGTTTTATCTTATAATAAAAATTGCATGATATATATTATCCTAAAAGTGTGAATTTTGTTATTTAAATATGATAAAACATGGTTATTTTTACTAAATTTCAGTTTTAAAATAAATTTAATTTCACTAGTTTTTAAAAACAAGTTTTTATTAATTAACTAAAAAACAGAATTTTAGTTTTAATTGTAGTATACTTTGAGTGGTATTTCATTATCTCTATAACAAAAATAAAGATAAATATGTGTATATCTATGTGCTGTCTAGGTCAAACCCTTTGACTTATATCTACCAAATATACTTTGGAAAGTAAAAATGTGCACTTTTGAGCGATTTTTCTATTGAAATTTTAGTCAAAATTTTGATTAATTAAAAACTGAATGAAAATTTTGCTAAATAATATAATTTTTTGATAAATAAATTTTATTTCTTTTTAAATTATTTTTTAAAAAACATTTTAAGAGTATTTCATAACAGTTTATTTCATTTTTTAAGTGAGACTCAAATCGTTGTCATTGTAAAATTACTACTAATATTTCATTATGGATGCGTTAAATAATTTTTTGAGTTTTATTTTCTATTTAACCTCAAAATCAAACAAGGGCGATTTTTTTAAATGCATGCATTTTCTTACACTGTTGCTTTATTCTGGAACATAATTGTATATAAAAAAATTAAGGAAATACATAGTATAGCAAAATGAATAAAACGATATACGACTTCTAATAAATTATATCCCAAATGTCTATAAAAAATTGAAATTTGTAAATATTTTGCAGAGGAATTGATAGATTCTAATTATCTACCTCGGCGAGCCAACTTATTGGCTGTCTACTTATAAATATTATAAAATCTTGAAATCATTTTTTAATTCAATACACTCGATGTTATTCGTGTGTGATTTAAAATTTTAAAAATATTATTTTAAATTTAATTATATAAGTAGATTAACTGCTTATTAAAATAATGTATTTTTATCAATCATACTTAAGTGTACAAAATTTCAAAACTATATTTCACTAGTGATGGATATAAAATAGATTACAAAATTTCATCTTTAAAACATGAAAAAAATTATTTGAAAGAATATATGAAGAAACAAAATTCGCCGAAGTTTCCCATACGAAATGATAATGCCTGTGATTGGTGTTGCCAATGGCAACGTGCTTCCAGGACAATAGGAACATTCTGTTAGAATTGTAAAATAACCCTTTTCTCTTTTTTCCATTTGTTTCATAATATATATTGAGAAACAAGCGCACATAAACACGTTTGATACTCAGTAGAATGTAAATAAAGTTTTTCTATGAAAACTCAAAACAATTCTAATTAATCTTTTACTAAAGAAAATTTTAAAATATAAGACATGGCAACTCAATACCTCACACTGTCAATTATAACTTTTAAAAATTTTTATTACGAAAAAAAAACTCTATGGATTTTAAAAAATCAAGATTCTTTTCCTGTTATTTCTAGGAAAAATATAATGAATAAAGAATTTTAAAAATTGAAAATCAATGAGAAATAAAATTAAGAATAAATATGATATCGAACTTTTGAAAAACTTATAATAAAACAAATTTTTAGCTTTTTTCATGACAATTAAAGAAAAAAAAATTGAATATATTTTTTTCAATATATAAGAATAATGATACATATATATATATATATATATACTAACTTGCATTACTGCATCTGAATATTAAAATAGCCCTCTTTATTTTATTAATAAAAATTAGATAAATGAATAAAATTTTAATGAAAATGATTAAAAGTACCTGTAAATACTTTTTACATTTAAGATTATAGGAAATATTACTATGTCCATCGATAAATTAAGAGAATTATAATATTAAAAATAGTTTCTGAATTTTAAATGCCAAACGGAAAAAATGTTACCTGTGTTGAAATCATAAAATTCAGATGACATTTTCAAAGCATTGTATTTGTCCAATCTTGCCATTTGTCTGACACTGTCGTAAAATATCTGTAATTAAAAACAATATTTTTAATAATTTGATAGATCTTTTCAGATAGCTTCAACATCGAAAAATCTTATTTATATTTTTAATGTTATTAATTAATTAATATAATTAAATATAATAAATATAATTAAAAAGTCACTTCCATAATTCTTGCTATTAATATGGACACATATTGAACAGCAAAGCAACCTTAGAAATAGATAACTTCAAAATAAAGTTTAAAAAAAAGATTCTTATTTTCCTTTGTTTTTATTCTGTTATTTATAAAATATTCTGATTAACAAAGATGTGAGCTCTCAACATTTGCTTTTATCTACTAAAATAAATATAAATCTGAAAATTAAAACGATAGAAACTGAGATGTAGTTTAGAATTTTTATATTTCAAAACAACGTTTCATATTTATAAAACAAATCCAGCGATACTTATTACATAAAATTTAAAATATTGTCATCGGCCTTATTAATGTTCATTCAAAATAAGAATAATTGATTAAATTTTCTTTACTTTATTGTAATTTATTGTTTCTTAATATAATGTCTAATTTTGACTTAAGCATTCTACCTTTATAATTTCACATGAAATTTTATAAGTAGAATTTCATAAACGAAGTTTTATAAAAATTCGTTTGCTGCAAAACTGAAAGTTCAAAAACACAGCTTAAAAACTATTACTTCTTTCATATCGCCATGTAACTTTCAATGAATAATTCGATATGAATACAATTTAAATTTAACTTTTTTCAAAATCAAACTACTTTTTAATGCATAAAAACGTTTTATTTGTGACTTAATTCATAACTGAGAGCTTTAATTTTTTAAATAATTCGTAAATAAAAATTTTCATTTTCGACTTTTTTCATTTTTATTTTGCATCTTTAATTTAGAATTTTTTATTAATTATTCCAATGATTCAAGTTATTTTTTACCAGCAATTTTAAGAAATTAACCGTTAAAAATTTGTAACCAAATTTTTTTAAAAAAAAAAGTAAATAAATAAGTTTTTTTTAGACGAGCTGCGAATTAATTAAAATTCACGATAAATATCGCTTAAAAACATTCATATTCCAAATACGTATCTACCAAATTTCATGTTACAAAATAGAAGCCTTAAGTTTGCTCCATATAATTTCAGTCTTAATGTATGCATACTCTGCTTGTATATTTATGGATAATTATTACCTTTTGGATTTATTTCAAGATTTTTTTTATATTAAACTTACCCTTTGATACTCAATATCTGTGACAGCTTTCTGCTTAGCTTTAATAGAATCATAAACCTCGGCGCTATATGTGAATACTTTTGGAATTTTTGGAATCGTTCTGGAGGTTTTACGCAAAGGACAACCGATGCCAAGAGGAGGCTGTTACATGAAAAAGAAAGACAAATTATTTATAAAATATAAAATACCGAAAAAAATCATGTTGCATTATATAGAATTGTCAGATTTTTGTCTTCAATTCTGATTGGCTTGAATAATAAATTTAACTTTTGTGAATTTAAAATAATTAACCTCTCCGAATTTAAAACAAAATATCATAAGAAAAATATAACGAAAAATCATTAGAATCTTCTTATCCTATTTCAAAACCTGCCTAATTATTAACATGTTCATAATCATTAAAATTTCAAAAAACTACAAAATTTGGCAAGGGATTTATTAAATCTTAAACACATAATACTATGGGATTATTATTACATTTTGAATAAACTCATGAGCCATCTAACGAAAATTTTAAATACAAATAACAAAAATAACTAAGCGAAATTAAACTTTTCAAGGAATCATTTAGACAAAAATTTAAAGAAATAATAATTTCAAAAAAGTAAAATTAAATACTTAATAATGGGATTTATAAGCTTCAATGCTGCAACATTCGTAAATTGCAGTAAAACTGCTTTTCGTTTTGAATTACAAATAAAGAATAACGAATGCTATAGTATTCATAACTGTGAACGGGTTAAAATGAAATTGCATTGCATTAAATGAATAATAAATTCTGAAACAAATGTGAAAAAGTTTTGCTTCTATGAAAGAAGCTCAGAATCATATCATGGAGGTAATAGTCTAGCACGAATTCGAATTGAATTTCAGGAACATATCCAACTGATGTATTTTAGATATATTAACGCCCCATTTCGAAGCAATAAGAATATTATTTTAAGGCAGATCTCGTAATTTTGAAGTGTAATCAGATGATAAAGATGACACTTAAAGCAACTATCTCTTCACATCATAGAGCCAAATTAAAGCTTGTAATGGTCCTTAGGTAATGCAAGATTCGCAAGCCTTTTGTCAAAGTTTTTAAAAATATTATAACAAATTTAAATAACGAAACTTTTAATTGCACGTCACCTTCAAGAAAGTTGATTCCAAAAAATATTTAAATTTATCAGTACTTTTAAACAGAGCTTTAAAAATACATGTAAAACATTTTTAATGCATTCAAAGCATTCCAATAAAATGTTTGCTAGAACTGTTGGGTTATGAGTAAGTATGTCAAATATGAAGAAATTTATCATAATATTTAAGACCATACTATAGGCCAGGGGGTGGGCAGACTTTTTCAGGGTGCGGGTTACTTCTAATTTTTTCAAGGTGTTGCGGTCCACCCAGTAGCGTAGGTTTATAACATTTATTATATCTTAATATTAAATATGTACTTACCTACATAGCAAACATAATAATAATTGTCAAAAATATAATAATATTAAATGATGCATTTAATATTAAAAAATTCAAAATACATTAAAAAATAAATCATTTTCATCTAAAGTTAGTTCTTGGAGTTATAGTAAGTAGAAAACTTCGGCTACATACTGTCTACTAATATCTTGGTATGTAATTACTAACTGCTAATCTTTCACTGGATTCTAAGTGGTCGTCTGTTTGTTGTTTGTTTGTTTCTTATGGCACTTGCCACTGACAAGCCCGCTGTTACGAAGACAGCGATTTAAGCCTGAGGGGGAACGTCTCTTATTTTTTATAGCAGCGCCAACTAGGGCCAAGAGTACGACTTTGCCACTCACGCATCATTCATTCGCTTGCACAACCCCTTTTTACAGGAGGGCACATTCACACATCTCAGAGATAGAACAACAGAAGAACAACCCTGCCCAAACCGGGACTCGAACCCGGGACGCCCAGATCACGGGGAAGACGCGCTACCCCTATGCCAGGACGCCGGCAAGTGGTCGTCTGTGAGACGGGAACGATATGTTGTCTTAATTATACTCATCGTTGAAAATGCAGTTTTTTACAGGTAAGTAAAACCGAAGAATCATGTTAAATGATTTACAAGCTTTTTAAAATTAGCACACGTCCATTGGATTCCAAAAGTTATTCTTTGGTTCTGAAGATATGTCATTAGGTTCTGAAATCATGTCTTTTTGAAGGAGAAAAACTTCATTTTCCTCAAGAGATACAGAGAATACAATGTGCTATATATATATATGTTTCGTTTAGCACGCACGTCTTAAGTTTTAGCAAAGGCGGTCACACCAAAATATTTTGTTGGCCCACCGGTCGATGGCGATCTACTTAATGTCCACTCCTGCTTTAGGCAATGTAAAAGTATGAAAAATAAAACTCTTAAGAATAATGTTCTAAATTGTAAGCGATTTTTGATTTAAAGCACACGAATTAAAATAAATTCGTGTGCTTGATTCTTAATTAGATTGCCTTGAAATTAAAGCATTTAAATTTTTTCAAGATCCGCCAATAGCGTACTTGCCTATTTGATAATCCGGACTCGCAACCACAGCGACAAACGGTTGGCCCTTGACGCCAGATTTAACATGTATTAAAACGGTTTTTTTTTTAATAAAAAAGAAATTCGGACTTTGGAAATATCCCGCTCATATAACCAAGGCCTGTCAACAGACTACTATGGACCACCTTGTAAACAGAAAACTGAAACAAAAACAGATTCAAAAAGAAAACCGAAACAGAAAAAAAATTGAAGAAAACGCACACTATTAATTCTTGGAAAATGAACTGAAATCAAAGAAATTATAGTTACCTGCAATGCCAGCCAGTCTGAGATAGTTGGTCTGAAATAAGCGAAATCTGTAATAATATTTTTGGGCTGCCATCTGTCGTCCCTCGAATGTTTTCGGGTTATTCCTCTCACTTCGATTCGAACTGGAACTTGTGTTATTTGAAATCCTTTGAGATCATAAGGGGTTGTCCAATTTTTACCTATAACAGAAAAAAGTGTCAGATTTTGATGGTTAATACACTAAATATCCGATTATTAGTTACTTGGTTTAGTTTAATGACGAAATCAGCAGCATAAGTAACACTCATAAAAACTCAATTTTACAGAAAAAAAACCAGAAATTATTATAAATATAAAATAAGACTGTTTATACAGCAATAATGGACTGAAAATTAAAAATTAGAAGTGGCGCATTATCAGACTAGAGTCACACTCTCAACGTAAGCGATGAATTCAGTCAAGTTACATTAACACTCTGTTTAGATAGCAAAAAATAAAGTATCTCTGAATTATGGTCAGATGACGAGGACAACATTTAAGCTGGCAGCCCCTTCTCCAAACTGCTATATTATACCAGAAGAAAATAGTTTGGTCTAAAATATTAGATTGAACGTGTACCAAACTCACGTACATCTTACATCTTCATTATAATTGGGTTAAGAATTTGAACACCTATAGCTTCAAAGTCGACCGTTAAACCGTTGCCTTTTTAAACTATCGCGTAAAAGCGGATCTAGAAACTTTGCGTCTCTCTCTTTCTCTCTCTAGAAAGTTGCGTCTTGCACAGCACATTACGATGTTCTTCTTTTAAGACATGGTCACTATATCTTGAGAAATGGAATTTATCTTGAAATATCATAGAAAAACAACTAAGTAATAAAATTCTAATTGAATTTTTCATTATTAATTAATGATTTCCTTACTTACAAATAAAAAAATTTAGTCATTATGGTAAATTTCAATCTATAATAGAAAACACAGCGACGTCTGTAACGTTGGATAGAGTTAAAAATATCTCCACTCCTTTGGTCTGCGCCATTATCAGATGCGCATTATCAGATCCCGATTTCAGTTTTTTGGAGTCAAGCAACTTTTTAAATGTTTTATATGAATGTTTGATTGATATGCGAATAAACCTAAGCATGAATAAAAATTATTTATGGAATTATAAACTTTACATCGAGTTGAGGTCTACATTTTTTAAATTTTATACTTACGTTAATTCATTAAATTGTCCTTTCATGCATCAAATTGTTTATTACAAATATTTTCTTTCGGTACTTTTTTTAAAAATTTTGTATTCAATATTACTGTATTTTTGCAAGTGGATCACTATATACTTGAATTCGATTTGCGTGATTAGTTTTGATGTGAGTTTTCGTGAGCATTGTAGATAGAAAAGATCCTCTCGCAAGGAAACGAAACTTTTAATGTTATTATATATTTACATTTGAAGTTCTGTAAATAATATATAATTTTTTTAGATTTCGTAAGCACTTTGCCAATGTCTATAAGATTTTCTAGTACGCTTTTGTCAGTTAATCTGTGACAATCAGATCCATGATATTGTATGCAGATAATTACCGCCTGGACGGGCACATCCTCTAGTGTTATAATAAATTTCATTTACAAAATCTAAATTATTATTTTACAGAATCTATAAATCTATCTTGTTAAATATAACACAACCAATTAATAAATATTATTCCAATATATATATATAAATAAACAGTAATTACTTATATTTTAACTAAGGGTTTTGATAATTAACGTTTCTCATATTATAGTTGCAATATTTTATAATTTGAAAATTTCTAATTTAATTGTTGCCTGTTAGCAGTTCCTTTTAATCCAGCGGTCCTAGACAGACACCTAGTATAAAATCAGCCACTGGATAAAACGTATAGATGGATTGAAAAAAGTTCAACCCTTCAATGGATTTTGTTTAAAATTTAATTAACATTTCTATTTTTGATGATAAAACCAAAATCTAAATTCCATGCATCTAGATCTTTGTTCTTTTGCTTTTCGTATGCGAAGTATATAAAGAGGAAATATTGCAATCATTAAAAAAAAATTATCTCGAAATTTTGATTAATTATTCCATATTATGTGTCTCCAAATTTGAGACACAAATCTTTTTTGTTTTTCCTTTTTGTTTTGCTTTTTCTTTTTTGTTTTGTTTAAATTAATAAATCGTTTTTGAATTTTTATATATGTCTGTTTTTCGTAACAATCCTTACCATTTAAATAAAAATGCAATTATGTAGACGGAAGATTTATTTATTAATTTATTTTCAGTCTAATTACCTATATCTATGGATATTTAAAATTGGGAAAAAATGTGTCTTTTTCTTGTAATTCAGTCCACTTAACAAGAGCAGCTAAATGTAAAATGCTTCACAGCTCTTTTAATTGTATAAAATATGCTATTTTAAACCTTAGCACATTTTTTAAATTCATTTTAAATTCCTTATAAATTTAATTTTAGATTTATGAGTAGAATGTTATGCTCATAGCTCAAAAGGCTCCTCATTTAACGATTTAAGTGTATTAAATTAATTTAATCAAAAAATCCAATCAATAAATTTATTTATTTAATCTTGTGTTACAATAGGAATCTATTTCTTTTTTTTTATTAGCAACATTTTTGCAAACGATAATGCGTTAAATTAATTTATTTTTATTCCAAAACGTAAAAATAAAAACTGTTTCTATTTATTATTTTGGAGGAATTGTTTGCATTAATGTTTATGGCGTAAAAACCTTTCTATTGTTTGTGCCATTATTTAAAAGTTTTTCCACGAATAGAATTAATCAAATAAACTGAAAATATGCATTGAATTTTCTTGTAATAGAACAAACATTTGATATCCTTCATGATGTCAGTAGAATACGCGCGAGATAATGACTCAAATAAAGGAGAAGAGCAGATGATTGTAAAAGAGAAAACTACTTTAAATATTCCGCAACTTGATACAGAAATCGTTTTCCCCTGTTGGGCCTCCTTTATACCTTTACGGGGCCTCTCCCTACCCATATTCACTCTCAAATAAAAGAGAAAAATATTATAAAAAAAGTAAGGGGAGAGGGAACCACATGTGAATCAGTTTTTACTGAGGAGTTACTAACACCGGGCTTTGGGAGGATGGTAAAGTTACGATCAGGTATTCAAAAAGGTTCAGGTGGAAACAAAATCTGGACGTAGAGCGCCATCTGTTGAGAAGTTTATTATAATAATCCAGTTTTCATTTAAATAAAGCACAACTGCACTAAAATAATGATAAAAATCATTAAAATATCTTTACCTTTTTCAAAAAAGTTATCCTTTAACTAGATATTATATATCTTTATAAAGTTTTATCTCCAAATCATAAAGAGTGATAAATGCAAGTTAAGATGAACCACAAATCCAACTTAAAAATAATGTCAAAATTTTAAATTTGTGACTATTTATATATAAACCAAAATGCTTGCAAATCAATGCAGAAAAATAGCTTTTAAACATTTTTATGCCTAAATAAATAGCTTCATTTTATCAGATAAATACGAAGAAACTGCTAATTACAAATTTTGTAATTTCATAAAGGATTCTATAGTTTAATTCCAAAATATCGTCGTAAATAGTTGCAAATGAATGTTTGGCTTGATTTTAAAAACTTTAATTAACAATTTTTGATTTTACTTACCTTATACATTAAATGATATTAGAATTTCGAAATGAACATTATAGTAAATTAAAAACTGGATTGTAAAACGAAAAAATGTTTTAAGAAAAGTATTTTCTATTACTAACAATAAAGGTATGAGTGCTGGTGCTCTATATGGCAAACCATCTAAAATTTGCCACAAATAAACTTTGGAGAATATACATCCCCCAGATATTTATTAAAATTTTAATTAGGATTTTAGTTTATTAAAAATTAAAAGGGATTTTGATATTTTTCCGTTATAACCTCCGAAAATATTACTACACAAAATAATTTTTATTCCATAGATTAGATAGATTAGTTTAGTTATATTAACGTCTCGTTTTAAAGCAACAGTAGGGTTATTTTAGGACGGACTTCTAATTTTAAACCGCGGTCAGAGGCCGAGGACGACACCCCTCTCCAAACTTCCACCCCGCACCAGCGGGAGGACGTTTGGCCTGATGGATTTAACGTGCACCAGACCCTCTTACACGACGATTCTTCACTGGAATCGGGTCTCGAACCTGAATCTGCCCCGTTCCCAAACCTTATCACCAAGCTACTACGGCCTCGTATTCGTGATAAGCTGACAAATTTGGATAAATTGTTTTTGTAAAGTAATTCAATTCTTTTTTCCTCGTACATTCATACTGACAAGTGATAAACTGATAAATCTGGATAAATTGTTTTGTACAAACGCAGTAATTCCTTTTTTCCCCCTGATACAATCGTAACTAACAAGTGATAAGTTTAAAAATTTGGATACATTGTTTTTCTACAAATTAACAATTCAACCTTTATTCCCGATACATTAATATTGCTGGTTTTCAATAATTTATGTCCAAAATTGAGTGACTCAATAATCCAAAGTCGAGTTATAGTTTTTTTTTTTTTTTTTTTTCATTTCTAAATTGTTTTCCAGCAATTGTGTCTGTTTGCGTAAATTTAATCGCCAATCGTTAATTTTGATTTGTACTCTTCTGATTTCCATGAAATGCCAAAAAAATCAGTATTTTTTGTATCTGTCGTAGCATATGAGTACCATTGTATACTGGCACTGTAATTTCAAAGTTAAAAGATGGTTCAATAAAAATGATGAAATTTACTCCTAAGGTATATAGACAATTGCATGCAAACAACTTAGAACGATTTTAATGAAAAATAATGAATGGGTTCTCATTGGTCTCGTGAAATTACTATGGGATTCAATCAAAATAAATTAAAAATAACTTAACAATAATTTTGATTTAATTAAAACTTTAAAAAAATAACTTTAGTTTCAAATCTTATATGAATCTACATTTTAGAATTTAAACTTGAGTGCCAAAATTTTTTCTATCCTGGTCATTATGATTTGTAGTTATGTGGTGACTTGAATTCAGACTGACGGACAGACAGACTTCCTGAGAGTGATTTCATTCAAAATTTGAGAGAAACATACAAATTTGGTGTTAATACTATATACTAAATTCTATTCGTCTGACTCAAAGTGTTTTGTGTTATCGTGTTTGCAGGCAGAAAATATTTCACAAATGTGTTTTTCTGACTCTGCAAGACCTCAAGTGCGGAAATTCCTCAAAATGTCCAGTTTATTTTTTTAAAATTTTTATTGATTTATTTATTTTACTATTGCAATATTTTGTACTTGTTTACGAGAAAATAATGATGGACTGATTAGCATGAAAATTAGTCTTTGCCTTTTTCAAACTATCAAATTTCTAATCCCAATTATCAAACAAATCAACCTAAGGTTGCTAATCAACTATTCCCGGAATTTTTAAAATGATAGATAGCATGACCCTTTAAAAAGAGCTATATTTCTTCAAACATTTTATGATTACCTCTGAAAATATTTTTTGCAACATTGATGGCAATATGGAATCCGGCTGATCGAACTGCAGATCACTGTGAAATTCCTTCCCTATTCTTTGTGATTGACTGAATACCCGAGGCGCATACTTTATTCATTAAAGAGGCTCGCTCATGAATTTAAGGGACACGTAAGTTTTCTTAAATAACATTCAAAGGATGTCTCAATATACATTTGCTTAATAACTTTGAGCTAAGAGGAGACCTGCTTTATATAACTACTCCTTAATAACACAGGCTGTGGTTATTTTAGGAGTGATTTTTTTAAAAAATATTTGAAAGAGAAATTCGGGCGTTTCAGTATTCTGGGGTACCGGAATTATGATGATCCTAGGAATAAGAGGGTTAAACAGTTTTTACGAAAGTTATTCGAAAATCATTTGTGAAACAGAAATTATTAAGTTAATAAATTTCAGAAATAATTAAAACATATACCTGCAAAGTGATAGAAAACAGTAACATTTTCTGTATTACTCTGGATGTCTAATGAATACCTCTCACAAAAGATGTTTCTTACAGTAGATGGACCAAGTGGTTTCTGGAATAGGAAAAAATATTGTTAGTCTTTATGAAATGTGTGAAATTTAAAAACATTATCAAAGAAATGAATTGTAACTTATACACAGATCAGTTTTAAACTCATCCGTTAAAATAGGAAATCCGCATTCCATACACTTTAAGTTGTTTTAAATTTTTGTAATAAAGTCATTTATAAATTGCAATTGATATCGACAGTTAGTTTAGTTTAGTTATATTAACGTCAAGTTTTTAAAGCAACTACAGGTCTATTTTGGGACGGATCAGATGACGTGGTTCAAAATTCAGAGCTGGTGGAATGGGGTGATACCTGAGCTGGCACCCCCTTCTCCAAATGTCCGCACCATACCAGTGAGAGGACGTTAAGCCCCGATCGATTTAATGTGCACCAGACCTGCTTATAGGACGGTTCTTCAGTGGAATTGGGTCTCGAACCTAAAACCCTCCGGTTCCAAAACCTTACCACCAGGCCACCGCGACTACCTTGATGCAGACAATAGATGAAGTTTTGAGATCTATAGCTTTGATAATGCTGCATTCTATATATTGTCTATAAATCATGTTTTAATACAGTGTTTTTTCTAAAATTATTCTCAAAGAAAATTTTTTGGCCTGAAATTTGAGTTAGGTCATTTTTATAATTTCTCCCCCAATCTCCCAGCTCTCCTCCACCCAGTTTATATTATCCATATCAGTATAAAATGCATAACAATATTGTTACAGTACCTTCGCGATGTTCTATTGTATTCAGAATATCAAACAGCATTATTGGGATATCGATATCTGTTTTTTGTTTTTTTTGTTTTTTGTTTTGTGTGACTATTTAAACCAAATTGTTGTACAGTAACTTCCGAGGGTAAAGACCTCTGAGCACCCGAGACCCCTCAGCACACGCACAGTCGCTTGCACAACCCCCTTTATACCGTGGGGCTCATTCACGTATCTCACAGAGAGAACACAAGGAAGAGAACAACCATGCCCGAACCAGAACTCAAACCCGGAACGCCTAGATCACAGAGAAAACGCGCTACCCCTAGGCCATAACCATTGTTGCATAAACCATTGTTAAAATACAGTATTTTTCCTAAAATAAGGCGTAAATAAAAAGTATGTCCAAAATGAAATTTTAGTATGTTCATTATTATAATTTCTTCTTCTAAAAGTCCAAGTTAACTAGCATAAGCCATTAACATAAAATGTCCTACAATATTATTACGACATATTCACGGTATTCTACGTTATTCGTAATATAGAACAACATCGTGGAGATACCATACAATATTTTGTGCTAATGCAGATCAACCAGTAAGGCACATTTAGTTATGCTCCGACACATCGATGGATGTAATTATTGAATTTCAAAATAATAATTTCGCTTTAAACTATTATAAAAACTATTTTGTTTCTCAGAATTATTTTATTGTTATTTACCCTCCTGCACCAATTTTAGCAATAAAATCTAGAGCATGCGCGCACCCTCATTATGGAGGGTGTATATATGCTTTAAGTTAATATTGGTCCTATTCGCTCAAAATGTTCGACAATATATTCGACTTAGCGATATTTTATGGCATTCAGAAATTACAGTAACATAGGGGATATATCATACATTTTGTGCTAATGCAGATGAACTAAAAAGCCGTATTTTGTTGTATTGCAACACACCGATGGATGTAATTATTATACAACCTGTGCTAGTTGAGGTTTGAACTCGCAACTTTAGGTTCATAGTCGAGTAACATGAACACTAGATAAAAGTGATCACCCTGGTCCGGAGGTTGTTATCTGGCTTATGAAGTTACCACCACAATACTCTCCCCACCAGTGAGTTGGTGGAAAGACGAACATTATTATCGTGCCAAGCGTTATGGTGAGCGTTTGTGAGTAGTAGCTGCTGCGTCAAGTGAGTCTGACGACTTTTGCAGCGGGTAGATGGCACCACGACAGCTGCGCGAAGGTTGCGTTTGTCAGTTCAGAACCAGGGTCACCAATGTGCTTCTTTGTGGTTCGAACTCGCAACATGCCCACTAGACAAAAGTGATCACTCTGTTTCGGAGGTTGTTATCTGGCTTATGAAGTTACCACCACAAACCGATAGATTTAATTCAGAAAGTATTTTATTTCTTATAGCTACTTTATCCTGTTTACGCTTTTGCAGCAATTCTAGCAAAGAACGTGTATATACCCTCATTCTAAGGTACCATTTAATATGAATCCTATTCTTACAAAATGTTTGGCACTATTGCTGTTATATATTCGTGATTCCTGTAATATATTGCACTGCAATCGGGATATCGAATATTATCGTAGATATATCGTACACTATTACCAGGAGTCAACCAGAAGGAAGTATTTTAGACAGGCGTTTTAAAAGTAGGAACATGCTGTTAAGAATTATTTTCATTAAATTAATATTTCTTCCTGCTTACGCTCTCGCACCAACCCTGGTAACGAAATCCAGAGCATGAATGTGGGTTTGAGTGTGAATCTCAGAACCAATAATAACGAGCATTTGATCTTTTAAAATATTTTTTAATTAATAATTAAAGGGACTGGCTTATGAACATTTAAGATGAGCACAACACTTAAAATAATGAAAGGAGAAAGGAAGGCTGGCTGCCTTTTACACAAATTTAAAAAAATCAGCATCACAACATCGCTTTCTTCGCACAGCATGAAGTACTTCCAACTTTCTCCCTCTAGTGGGGAAAAACAAGTGCCATCACGTCACTCCCATGCGTGTTGCCATCGCAGAGGGCTAAATCTATCCCACATGAATATACCCTCATTATGGAGTTTAATACAATTTTTAGTCAATTATTACCAATTAGATAATGCAATGAAACTTACGATATCATTTCTACGACTTTGTGCATACCACAGGAGAGCGGTTGGCCCAATGATCAAAGGACTTCTGTTCAGCCAGCCGTAAAATACTGGTTGGATCCAATACTGTGACTCATCCTTGGTCCAAGCCTGACATGTTGTTGCTATAAAAATAATATAAGGTAGTAAATAAAGCAAAGCGAGCTCAAACTCAATAAAAAGGATTTAATATATTATAATAAATTGTTTCATTTTAATATAATATATAAATGAAATTTATTCTTTAAGGAACTTATTTCTGAAGACTGTAAAGATTATGCCCCCCTCGTTACATTAGCCATTTAAATTATTGCATGATTGAATTAATTAACAACCGTTTGAATCTTGTGCCATACATTTTCAACTAGCAATCTTTACATTTTTTTTTGTATGCAGTCTTAAATGACAGACTGTCATATTATATAAATTAGAAACAAAACCAATGAATGAAGATTTAAAAAAACATTCTCTTTATAATTTCTTAAAGAACTGTTATGCTTTGCAATTTCTTTCAATAAAAATATAGGTGAGTGGATGTTTTCGGAATTCATGATGAAATACGTTGTTTGGAAAGTTATTTATTTTTAGTATCAACAATCACATCATTATATAATATTGTGCGATATTATATTATTCTACAATAATGTAAATCTTGCTTAATATATCAATGTATGTGTATTATTAGAGTATTTGGTCATTATACGAAGATCACAAATTTCTAGTTCTTCATCTTTATATACTCTCCTGTGAACATAAGACTATCGTCAAATGTTCTTAGCCCATAGAAGAATATTTGAATTCTGAACATTGTATTCCCTGAAAATTTAGTTTTAGCTAACAAAATATCGTTTAAAAAAAGATAGAATAAGATAGATACAATTTCATTTTTCTTAATCATTTAGCTTTACTTTCTGAAGTATTTCTATTGCTCCTAGTTTCGAAGCTTGATAAATTCAAAATTCTCCATTATGGCATTTGTTGGCATTTATTCTCCTTAAAGCACATTATATTTCGAGCCTAATGTTGTAGGCTTTCCCAGATTCAAATTTCCATAATGCTCTCTTATAATATTGGCGATTATATATATACTAATTGGGATTATGTCTTTATGCACAATAATAAAAAATTAACCGTTTACCTTTATTTTCATTTAGCAAAATACATCGCATAAAAATAACATTTTTTTTTTTTCACATTCACGAAAATACAGGATTAGAAAAAAAATAAGAAATGCCAGAACTCATTATATATATTTTTTCTATTTCTTAATTTGTACAAAGATATAAAAAAAACAGATTAAACTATTACAAAAAGAGTTAGTGCAAATTAGATGGACAGTTTTATAATTGAATTATTTGGAATATATTAAGGTAATGTATTGATTTACAAGTAGTATCGTTTTTCCGAATTAAATAGGAAAAACTCAATTACTCATCGGATAGAATTAACAAATGTTGTTTAAATTAGTTTTGTTATGAATGTTTAGCATAATTTGCTGAATTGAAATTTTTAAAAAAGTTATCGGTTTTTCCGGAGAATGTTAAGAATTAAAATAAAATAGTTACATCCGATTTTCTAACTTCATTGACTTTTTCAATTTTTTAAAAATCATAGTTTAATTATTTCTTTATAATTTAAAGCAAGAATAATAGAGATATTTTTTTGTTTATTTTAATTAATTATTAAATTAATGGATTCAGAGCTTTCCTTCGCAAATCGGCAGCGAATGATAGGCATAAGCTTTCCTTCATGGTTGTATTCTTACTGATTTAGGTGCCACAATCTCAACATGGCAATGAATCAAATAAAAATTTAGGTTCCAAGAATAATGAAAATTATTTTTAAATTATTTAATTTTAATCTCATTGTTACAGCAAATTTTCTAATTTTTTTTGTTTCTTTTTTTTTTCAATTTCAAAATTTGTTTTTCAGTTTAACCGTTAGCAATTCTGTAAGTTATGTTATTGTTCTCGGAAAAAAAGTGAATAAAATCAATATTTTTTTCATTCATTATCATTCATTTTTTCATTCATTATTCATTCATTATCTCATGAACAACGTTGTGCGGATATTGCTAGTTTTAAATAACTCGAGATGTTTATACACAAGTGCAATGAAACTGAAACACGCCGATGTTCACTGCGTAACTAAGACTTTATTGTCTAATATCATTATTAACAAATGTCAACAAATTTTTCTTTGAAATATCTATCAAATTTACAATATCTTTAAAAAATTTTAATTGACAAAATGCAAAAAGGACGTTACTTACTGGTTACTTCAAGTATTTGATTGGTTATGTTATTGTGGTAAATAGATCTTTTCTCTCCATCTTCTATAAGTTCCAGCTTTCCACGTGGACCAGTATTATCATAATATTCTTTGGCTAAAGCAGTTACTTGCTGTAAAGTTAAGAAAATAAATTTTTATTAAATATCAAATTAAAATAGCAAATTCATTCTATTTATGAATATAACATTTTCAGAAATAAAAGAACTGGATTTAAAAAAGGATTTGATTAACATATTTCTTGAAAAATATGCTTGTACTTACTAATTATAAATTATAAAAAGTAAAAAAAAAAACTCAAATCGTGTAATAAATATGGATTACTACGATTCATCTAAAATTATTCGTCTGCATTTTATTTGATAATTGCAAACGATAAATTTTAATACCAGATGTCATTTTCTTCTTCTTTTTCTTTATTCATTAGCAAAACGATTTTTTATTAATAGCTGTTCAAGTTGGAGAATTTTATTGCAAAGTTTTTTTTTTAATTCAATAAAGGAAAAACAGTAAGAAAGGAAATCAAATTTTCTTTTATATAGAAATAAATTTTAGAAAATTTTCATGGTGGACCATTTTTTTCAGTTTAGCTCCGGCTAAAGTGGGAACTCGGATCGTGTATATCATTATTATTATAAAACTTATTAATTAAGAAAATGAAAAAAAGTTCTTTAAATATCTTTTTATTAGTGTATGAAAGATCAGAACATGCTCCTATATTTTTTACCAAAGATTTGGTCGTCAAAAAATCGTAAAACCCAAGGCGTTTAAATTAATATTGAAATGAAAATGAAATTTTAATCACCTTTTTTATTATTTGTTGATCTTTATTTAATGTTTCTGAATTTTCTTTCTTTACTGTCTTTATTATGGCTTAGCATCTATATAGTTCTGCTTTCTAAGCCTCAAATTTTTAAGATTTTCTACGACATACAAACTTTCGATAAACAAAATTATTTTCTAATTTTAAATACCTTAATGAAAGTGTATTGCATTTTTTTTTCTAATTTTAGTCTTTAATACGTTTAAGATTTCCTTTTATAAGTATGTCTTATTGCATCTTTCAATCAATATTTTCTCAATTTCATTAACAAATAAAACCTTTCTTATGAAATCGAAATTTAACTAAAGCCAACCCTTTAGCACAAAATTAAATTTTGAAAATATTAAATTATTATATTGACATTGGAATCACATAACTGTGTTAAACTTTCAGAATTCTGATATTTGAGGAAATAAATGAGAAGTAATAATAAGTAAATAAAGTAAGTACAAAAAAGTAGTTTACAAATTTCTATCTTTACGTATAAGCTGAGCTAAATGTAAGCAGGAAAAATTAATCTGATCATTCATTCATTTATATATTTTAAGTAAGAAAAAAATATAATGCTACTTAAATTATTATCCAGTAATGCTTTTTATAAATTTTAAATAAAATTTTATTCCAAAAATGCTCTAAACAGGTTCAGGATTATATCATATAGTTTAAAATGCAATATCAATAATTTTTCTTATGCTTTTTAACAAAAAAAAATGCTTTAAAGGTTATTTTACCTGATCTTCGTCCGTAAGCGTAACTGCTGTCTCATAGAATTCGATTTCAAGATCTGCTATATGAGGAAAACCTGATGAATCTGAAAACGGTAAAATAACAAGTAAATGTAACATGATTAACTGTCAGAAACATAAATATAATTCCAAATAAAATAAATTTATTATTTCCAAAAGTGAATCGAAGTAAAACTTGAATATTACTGCAAATTAGTGGTAAAAGTTCATTATTATTTAAAGTTAAGGAAAGATCAATAAATAAGTACAATCAAACTTCGCATAGAGAGTAAAAAAAAAAAAAATGGCATATACGGCAAATGAATCTGCAATAGCATCCGGAGTAAACTGAATGACAGTCGTGACAACAATACTGAATCAAGAATTATTTTGAGACCTAGTGTTCATCATTGGCCATGGTAAACATCCCCCCCCTCCCGTAGGATGGACGACCCGTTTTCAGAATGGAAGTAGCTCTATCGTACACCATTATTTTATCCACCAAGGAAGCGAGAACCAATTACCATATTGGGAACTTTTGATTCCCATATCTGCAGTGGAGGACAATTTTGGTATAAAGGTTTCGTTTTAAAATTATCTAATTTAACTGAGGTTTTTTGTGACGATTTTGAGCCATAGCCTTCACATAATTACGAATGAACAAACCGACAAGTCATCAACCTGTTTACATATTTGATTGAAAATCTGGTATGCATCTTCGATTATAATTTTAATACAATAAGTCTAATTTGATTGTATCTGTTCTTTAGAATTATCATGTTCACATTTGCATGAATAGATAAAAAAAAATTAAAAAAAAGATTCTCCTTAGACAAATTTTGGTCAAGAATTCTAAAATATTGACTTAAAAAAATACTGTTCCATGTGTTTAGGAAAGTTGAAAGTATTATTGAAAATTACCTTTTTTTCCGTTGAGATATTTGATTCAAATTCTGAGAGTAATCTAGAATTTGGTATAAGAACCACAATCCAAATTTCACCCATCAAATTAGAAGCATTTGAAGACTTATAATGTTTGCATATGTAAAGATCGACAGATAGATATTATCCTAAGAATACTTTTTCTCTGATTTAGGACGATCTAAAATGTTAGATTCATAGAAAATATCGAATTGTTGTCAATTATAATAGTTTTTGCATTTATCTTATCACTTTAAACAAGCAATTCTTTTATAAATATAAATTAATTCATTTCTTGTATCACGGAAACGGCTCTAACGATGTGGATCAAATTTCACATTTAGATTAGGATTTGCTTATTAAATTTATCTATTAGATGACTTTCCTGAAGAAACGCGATTTTACACACAAAAAAAATTGAACTAAATATTAGAATAAGTATTTTCAAATTCCGCGTCGAAGTGTGGACAGTGCACTATAGTGATCAGAACAACATGAATGGCGCTTATGTTGCGGGTCGCAGATTCGAGTCGCTTTATTTTTTTATTTATGTATTTTTATTTAAGTTTTGCTTTTTAAGTTTATCTATATAGGTGTCTTTCCTGAAAAAAGGGGATTTTGCACACACACGCAAGCACACACACACATACAAAAAAAAAATTATAACTAACTATTAGAGCCTTCTTTTTAATCTGCTCTCATGCTTTTGCATGCTTTCTAGAAAACTACCCGTTTTCTTAAGCTTCAAACTATAGCTTGCAGAGCATCTTAAATTCTTAAAACTAAAATAATACTTCAAGCATTTTAGAATTCCATCGGCTTGTTTATTCTTTCAACTTAACATCATATATTACAAATATTGCCAGATTCCAGAAGGTTTACAATTGATCATCAGCCATTATACAAAAAAATAAACGAAATAATATTAACAAAATATGTTTATCAAAGAAAAAATCGTTTGCTTTTACCTTTTAATAATATTTTAACAGAAATAAAAATAGTAGCAGTTATAAAATGTCTGAAAAGGAATCGTCTGCTGAATGTCAATTAACAGATTTAGATTATGATATTTACCGGACACATGCTGACAATGTCATATAACGCAATCGTGAACCCAATTTTATCATGGTAAAACTGAGTGCAAGTTCAAAAATATAAGTAATGATAGATAAGGTGTAAAATGAATACTGCAATATAACAGATTGCTTCGAATAGCATGTTAAACTAAGGGCATTCGTGATTTTTTTTTATTTAAATGATCAGTTCATATGTAGGTAAAATTGAAAAAATTCATATGTAAGCAGTATGGGATTTGTATCTAAATGTTCTCTCTCTCTCTCAAAAACAACAACTGCAGAGTGAAGCTCGGTTTTCTAGATAATACTTTAATAATACTAAAAAATGAAAATTAATGACTACTTTTAATCATCAACAGTATTTTCATTACTTTTATATAATTAAAATATTCGTTATTAGATATATGTTATGTAAATATTATATTATGCAAAAAATAGTTCTTATCGCATTTCTTTTTGCTTGCTCAAAAACACAAGCGTTCGTTACTGATATCTCAAAGCATTATGTATTCCGAAAAAAACTGATTTGACTTTTCAAACAAGCACAAAGTTAAAATGCATGTTACAGTGCTATCACTAACGATAGCAATCAGTTAAGAGGTGACCTTACAATTAATTCTGACTTATCGACATTGAAAAAAACATTGACAAACTTCTGACAATATTAAAAAAAAAAAAAAAAAAAAAAAAAAAAAAAAAACATTTTTTTTTTTCATAGTATTTTATGGCAATTATGTCTGAAGGAGTATTTTCTAAGGATTAAATTGTATTGAAATGTATCTTTTTTTGTTGTTTGTTACCGTGGGGAAATATATTAATAAGGTCTTCGGATATGATCTCTCTAATATATAGGGTGTCCCAAAAATTGGAACAATAGTTATTTCTCTAAACATTGAATTTAGACATACATTTCCAATTACAAAGTGGCCTTGAATAATGTAGACAATAGTATGAAAGCATTTTAGCTTCCGTGAAGGCTGATGATCAAATATTAAAACGTTCATACTGCTGTCATAATGTAAAAGTGTTCCATTAGTTAAATATGTCTCTTACATTCATCTCTTCATATGCGAAATGTTATGCTTCTATAAAATTGTAAGCGGTATATTTATTTTTAAATTTGCAGGGTTTATTGTAAATTTAGACGGAGATATTTATTTTAGAGATATACATTTATTCAACATATTAAAAATTGTTGCATAAAAAAATACTTAGTAATATATCATAAAATCATAACGAATTTTCAAAAAATTCGTATCAATATTGTTGCAGTATTTAAGAAATAAACACACGTTCCACCTTGGAGACACCCTGTGCATGCATGTGTTAAATAAAAAATATAAATACTCTATAATATAAATGTCCAATATAAATAAAGCAACCGGTATCTTACATCATTTTTATTTAAACTGACAAGACACCCTACGCAACAAATAATTCTATTGCATGGGTTTTCGATTTTTTAAAACCTTTTTTTTTTTAATAGACCATCCAATTTTAATAAAATGATGGTCCATTGTTTTTATATGTTAATGATACCAGATCCCACATATTTATTTTAAATGGTCTGATAAATTAAAAAAAGTGGAGAATTTCTTTAAAAATGTGTAACATTTATTTTAATTGAATGATTTAAATAGTACTGTAAAACAATACTTGTGGTGTTCTTTCAATCTTTTGTTCTTTTTAATCAGAAAACTCCCCCAATTTAAGGTTCACTTTGAAACTATTGTTTGTTGTACTCCCGATAATATTCTATGAAAAGAAAAAGAAAAAAAAATCGGCCGATTGTTATCAATTTGTTTTATCATTTTTAACAACGGCGTTAAGCACGTTTGATTAAGAAATACTCTGAAGCCCTACGGAGCTTGAATTTTTCTAAACAATCTATTTTAACTTCAATGGCAAATTAATGTATTTGAAGCCTTAATCAATACACATTATGAAGCCCCATTTTGATGCGATGTTCAATTTAATTGCATATTTCCACATATTTTTTTAATATATGCTTTTTTTCACATATTTTCTGCTCAATAATATTGAAGTAATCATTCGGTATTTATAAAAATTCTAACAACGAAATGAAACTTAAGAACCAATTATATTTAATAAAATGGTAGCATTATCCTTATATTTCATAATTCATAGAATTTGTATTTTTTTTTTGTACTTATTTATATGGAAAATGGAAAAATAAAGTTTCGTAATTGATCTGATGGCAGCTCCCACTCAGCTTAGTGACCCTAAGTAGTTGCCTAATTTTCCTAGTCATAAATCAGCATCTTCTCTGATTCCTAAATGAGTCAAAATTTTCGCAGATTATATTTGACGAAAATAGTGCAATTTTATCGTAACGAATATCTTAGAAATCTGATAATACTGCCATTGGATCATATTTTTGAGCAAACTTTTTCTAATCATATGCAGAAGAAATATATAAAAAATATTTTTTTATGAATACAGTGTAATCATATCTCTTTGAACAAACATGTATAGTATTTAAAAATATCTGTAATGTTAAATTTCTGATGAAAACTCTTCTATGAGTTTAGCTTCACAAATGATTAATAATTCAATTTCTCAGATTTTTTGTTTTGTTTTCTGTTTTAGTATACTATAAAGTAGATATTCAGTAAATATTTTTATTGCATTATTGTTAAAGAACAAATCGGCATAATCGTCTAATTTTGTCGCCAATAATCGCCAAGTTGACACTAATTTGGCGATTATTTTGTGATTTTTTACTTTTTTGTATATGACAAATAAGAGTCTGATTAATTTATTATCAAACTTTTTTTTACCGGCTGACAGATCATCAGATATATTTATTTTTTTATTCAAACGGGATACAAAGATTTAAACACTAAAATTCAATCTATGTGCTATATCAGAGCATTTAATGTAAAATGTATGCATTATATATACTTTATTGTATGTACTGTAAACAAAAAATACAATTTAAAATTACGTTTTAATTTGAGATTTAATTTTTTGTAATTATAATTGCAGTAAATTGTACTGATTGTAAGTCAAAAAGATGAACTTATAGAAATTATCTCAATTGTCAAAAAATTCGAGTTCTAGATTGTGATGGATTTTTATACTTTGTGTTGAATTTTGATTGTGGTGAATTCGGAAACCTTTATGTATTTGAAAGAATTATTTTGAATCATATTTTTGCACATAATAACTTAATAGCTGAGTGAAATTTTGTTTGTGATCTTTATATTAAAATTAGAGATATTCATCAAATTTGGACCGAATATTTATAGAAAAGAAACTCTCCAAATACATACTTATGCCTTCACTATAATGCGATATTAAATAGGCAAGTGCCTTACATTAGGCGAAAATCTGAAGAAGAACAACCTCAGTGTTTTAGCTTAAATCTCATCTTGAAATAATATAACTTTCTTTTGCATTCGCTCCTGAAATAATAATTTTTATTGTGTCCATTACTTTAACCCTTTCCTGTCTGTTAGTTATGATCACATGATACGAAGCGTGGGGGGGATTTAGGATTCACATTTATTTCTCATTTCCTATTTAAAAAAACCCACAAAATTTCAATAACAAAGATAATGTTATTGATAGATATAAAACTCTTTTTAATGTTACTGATAAATATTGATAATTGCCATTATCAAATTATAGGACTTATTGCCAAATCGTTAAATATGTCATGAAACCTTGTTTTATAATAAATCAACACTTCACATAAAGTGATTATCAGAACAATTTTACTCTACAATCTATGTATCCTTCCAAATCAGTACGGATCATTAAAGCTTTATTTTAACGAGAAAAACGAATAAAGGTGACGTCACTACTAACCTGTGTCTTGCGCATGCGCACTGAATACGATGCAAAACAGGACGAAAATGCAAGAGATTCTGTTGAACCGAGCCTCCATTTTCGTAGCCTGAAATCTGAAAATAAAAAATAAAAAATGCACTTCAATTTATGTCCAAAATTGTATTAAAAATCATTTTGTATATTATTTGGCAAAATCAAACAGATTGAAAGTTTTAAGAAATTAATAAATATAAAATAAATAAATATAAAAGTGTAGATTTCTATTGAAATAGTTTTAAAAATCTTTATATTGGGTTAGATGCTTTATTATGATATATTTTAATATTTTAGTGTACAACTTTTAGAACAATTTCATTAAATCTGTGCTGATTTCTTACGATGAAATGTTAGTTGTTCTTAAAGTATATTTTTAATTTAATATAAAAACTTTTTTAATCCAATTTCCATATCTTTTTATGAAGTTCCAGATAGTTTTAATCGAATTTTAACGAATAAGTTAATTAAAAAATCATAATAAAACAAATTTTTTTCCCAAATTATTGAATTTTGTCAATTAATCATGAAACTTTTTAAACCGAAAATGATTCAAGATTATGTACAAAGTGTCCTAATTGTGGTCATATCGCTAATTTTTAAATATCTTTCCTGTGGCTAAAATTAAACGAGTTATGAAACTTTGAATGTCATTGCTTTAGACAATCTTAGACTATTTCAAATGCAGTCTTAATGCAATAAATCCGAGAATCACTGCATGTTGTTGCAGGCGTACACTGATTGGCCTAAAAGAATGTAATTGCAGATTTCAAGGTTCAATCAAATTTGGTCAGAAAAAAATAATTTTTTAAAATTTTACAGTGTAACAAATTTTTTTATTTATTATGATAAAATAAGAGAATTGTATAAAAACTCAGGTTTTGCGATTTTTTGTTGTAAATGAGGACTCAACGAAAATAATCCTTTATGTCATTTACAACCTTTCGCAATTTATATTATTAAAAAAATTAAATATCATTTTTTTAATTAATTAATTTTAAAACTTTAATAATCAAAACGGAGACTTAAAAAAAACAAGATGTTTCATTTTTCAAAATGGCATAACATTTGTTTTTAGGTGAAACCGCCTTCAATATAATGACAAATTTTTTAGTACTTACATGATGAAAAAATTATAATGTCGGAAGTGGTTTTGAGCTTTTTTTTAATTACTTCTAAATAAATCCTAATTTTTAATTACATAGTAATTACATACTTACTAAAAGTAAAATAATTATTTGTCATGCATATTAAATGAAACAAAATATTTGAATGGATAAATTCTAACAAAAAAAATTATTGTATTTCTTGCTACCTTAAAGTTACGCCATCTGTACTTCAAATAGTTTTTTTTTTGTGTGTATGTGTGGCAACTTATTTTTATCAGAAAAAGAATTTAGTGTTTTAATAGTTGTAAATTCGTAATGCAGCTACAGTTTTATAAAAAATGAAGCAATCAGCCATCACTTATCACGTGCTTAGTTTCGCAAAGTTAAAAAGTAAATTCAAAATTAATTTACTTCTAAGTCAATATAGAATATCACTTTAATCAAAACAGTGAAAAAAAGAATTAAAAAATAATATTATACTCTTTTTGAGATTAAAAATAAACATCTAAATTTTTTCAAGACGCCCATTTAATACATCACAAGGACTCTTTTTAGTAAAAATGTTTGTAATAAATTTTGCATCTGCTATTAAAAGTGAATAAAACTCTTTTTTCCACCATTCCTGAATTCGCAATACAAATTATTTTCAAGAAAATAATTGATTCGTGATAAAAGAAACTGAGAAATTATGTCAAATTAATTTAAAAAGAAATTGAAAGTATAATGTCAATTAACAGGTGATAATGTTTTAAAAAACAAACAAATTCTAGAGCTAGTCATTTAATTAACTGTGAATTGAAATTTTTGTATTATATTTTTAAAAATTTTCAATCCCATTTTGTAAGTTTTATAGTAAATATTACTGTAATGATAAGATGTTTTTCAAAGGGGCGTACGATGTTATCAGATAATAAATTTATGACAGTTCTTTTTGAAGGAAGATTGACGGTAGGGGGCGTATAAATTTCAAATATATGTCTTGAGAAATTGACAAAACATAAATATCATTAGAACAAAAATAAAATACCGTCTTTTTGCAGCGTTTCTTCTTTTTAAAAAATGCGAATAATGCAGCTAAGCATTTTTCAAGCAAAATGAAAACATATTTAAAAAGAATATGTATTTCACTACAATAATCAATTCTACAGTTTTTTTCTTTTCTGTGCAATTTATGAAATATTAACAATGAAGAAAAATAAATAAAGAAGAAATTTATTTAATTCTTCTTTAAATTAATTAATTCTTTTAAATTTCAAATTAAAAAGCATCTTTCCTTATTATTAAAGAAAATAAAATTTTAACATTGATAAATGTCCTATACATGTAAAAAGGAAAACTAAAAAAACTAAAAATTAAGAAATATATATTTTTGTGCAGATATTCTTCGATGTTTTTGACGACCTTTTTAGAATTTTTTTTTATATTTTTAACAAGCGTAAAGTAATATTTACAGATCATTTTTATAAATATTTTTCTTCATAATTTTTCCTTTAGTATTATGAATCAAATCCATATTAAAAATTATATAATATATCCAATCTTCGTTAATTTTTTAAAACATTCATCTGTTCTTCATGAAAATTTCCCCCAAATATTCTTTGACATTGCAGAGCCAAGTATTTGTAATACACAAGTAAAATTAAATATATTTTTGTTACCATAAAAAGCAATATTAAAATGTAAATTAAATAAATATAACATCTTTAGTGAAAGCAAAATTAATTAATTAAAATTATACTGTCACCAAACGATTTTGGAAAAGTGATGCAATAAAATATAATTTTAGTTTACAAATAAAAACAATTATATTCAAATTGAATATAGTCAACAATATTTTTTCTCAAAACAAAAACTAACGAATTAAAACCATACTCACCACCTCAAAAACAAGAAGACTACGATTTTCAGCTACCTAAATCTCCCAAGTCCCGGATCATGCACTCAAGCTCACAACCAGACCAGGACTAACTTCTGTTATCCCTATGTTCCACCCACCTTGAAAATATCCAGGACTTTGTAACCTGACCCAATTCAAACTATGAAACTATATTGTCTTCAGTCCTAATGCCAGAATATCTTATTAAAAAAACGATAAGATAATTCTTCAGAGGGGGAGTGAATTATTTGGAACCGATTGATAAGCCATTCTCTTCTGTAATGAAAATTTCTATTGTGGAAAAAGTTGTATGATGATTTGAGGTTCCAGAGAGAAAGAGATGATAAAGAAACAAAAGATAATTCTGTTCTTTTGATTTCACTAATAGATTAATGGTTTGTTATCAGATAAAAAAAATATTTTAAGAGAAAGCTGGGCGTGACTATTTTTTTTTTTTTGTATCAAATATTTCCGGATAAAAAAAAAACGAGAGAAAATTAATGGCAGTAATAATTCTACAACACTTCATTCGAAGAGCTGCTCGAAAATAACATATTATCGAATATTTATTTAAAATAAAAACGCTACATAATTTAACCATAGAATATAATGATATAAATTTACTTTTTATTGAAATTTTATTGCCATTCTAGTATATTAATGCAGATAATTTAAGAAAATATTTATTGAATTTCAGATATATTTAAATTTTTAAAGATTCAAGTTTAAAAGGATTGTACACTTGCTGATAATTATAACACTTCTATTGCAATAATAAGTTTTGTATAACTGTACACAGATATTTTTTCTTTGTTTTTTATTACCAAATGCATAAAGATTGCAATTCTAATTGTCAAATATATTGTAATATTTTAGATAATTTAATTGCAATGCAATTGTCTAAAATCTGTTTTATTGAAATGAAACATTTGATATTTATTGCGATAATATTATTGCATTAAATATCTATTTTATTGAAATAAAATTATCTAAAAGTTTATATAATTATTTTATAATAGTATTCAAGAAAATGCATGAATTTTTAGCGACATTTTCAAAAAGAATGTAATCAGTTTTTGTTATAGTAACATTTGGTCTTGAATTCTTATTAAATCATTGAAAAAAATAAGGATGAACTGAAAACAAAACAAAACCAGATTACACTAAAGAAAACCGATTGTTAATTCAATCATTATTATTAATTCAATCCCTTGGGTGAAAATTCTAAAATTATTTTGAAACTATCTTCTAAGTAGGCAAACAAATGTATGTAAATATCGGTAAAAAATATACTTCGTATTCATCACTGTGATTTTTTTGTATTTCTATTCACCATAAAAATTCAACTTCCATTTTTTTTCCAAATTATTTTGTAAAAATTGTACTGTTTTAGCAAGCTTACAAACAAAATTTTACGGGAAATTCTTCCAAAAATATAATTTAAAAGGCCAGTATTAAATTTTCTGCGTTTTTATTGCACAGAGGTATGCCCAAACCTATTTTGATAAAATACCTATGTAGCTACATAGATATTTATGTTATCATTAAATAATGCAAGTGATTTTACATCTACTAAACAGCTTGAAATTGCTGATACATATTATTAGCAAACATTCTATTTTTTAAAAAAATTTGCTTTCTTAATAGTTGTCTCACGTTGGTATACGGGGAAATGAATTAGCAGACAATCTGGCGAAATCTGCTACCTGTATATTAAAATCTCCTATTCCATTAAAAGATATAAAAAACCACGTTAAATCCAGTTTGCATTTCAAATGGCAAATCCAGTGGGATCTTACAGAGGCAAACAAACTTAAAACAATAAAACATCTAATCGATTGTTGGCCTTGTTTGCCTAGTAGAAAATTTGATACCATTCTTACCAGATTAAGAATTGGCCATACACGGCTCACACATAAACATTTGCTGTTGGGGGAACCCGCACCCCGATGCACAGCATGTCAGTGTCCTATGACGGTTCTTCGCATTTTAATAGAATGTCCACAATTTAACAATGAACGAATTCGCTACTTTCACTCTCCTCGAATTAAATTAAAAGATATTCTTCATAAAGTACCCCATCCCCACCTTTTTACCTTTTTAAAAATGATTGGCTTTTACTTTTCGATTTGATTCTTAAATAACTTTTAGATTCTGTTTTACCATGCTCTTACGTTTTGTAGATTTTACAGGTTGACAAGTTCAGGAAAATGATGCAATTAAGAAAGAAATTTTTAAACCTTAAAAATAGGATTAATCTTACCGTATGTTTGGGGCAGTTTAATCAAAAATGGTTCTTGCGCCAATAAACTTCATCAACCAACCAACCAACTTAATAGATGTGTATGAAGTATAAGAATATAGCATAATTGTTATTGTTATCATTTATTTGAAAATGATTATTATCATGCTCGCGAGTGAAATCTTCAGAATTTTTCGCCACTGATTTTACTTCTTGAAAATTTACTTTTTTATTAAGGTAGAGAATATTTGTTCTATTCATCGTTTGAAAAAATAATACTCTCACATGGAAATTTTCAAGCAAAAAGGAAAAAAAAAAAAATGTATGCAAGGTTTTAAAAGCATACACATACTATTTGACTTTAGTATGGCCCAGAAGCCATTTAATTGATTAAGCCGCTAGTTATTATATGACTTGTATGCGCCGTTATGCTTTTTCTACAAGGTGAAAAAATTATTACCGCTGGGAAAAATTGATTCAGTAAGAGCGTAGCTAGAATGAATGGCGCCTGGGTTATGACTTATTCATCGTTAGTCATCAACAATAACTTTCCCACCCAATGGTCGATTCCCGTCTTGTGAGACCAGCAGCTGTCTAGGGTTGACGGCGGTCGCAGACAGGTGGATCGAAAAATTTAATTAGTGTAATTCCGAAATAAATAAATTTGCAAAAATTACAAATTCTGTAAATTACAAAATATTCGGATTAAATGTATGCCATTTGAATTTTTAAAACTAATACCAATAAATAAAAGAGTAATTAATGATTTTTAAATAATATATATATTGGGATATTAATCAACCCAGAATTATTTATATTAATAATTAATAATCAACCATTTGAATTATTAAAACCAATACCAATAAATAGAAGAATAATTAATGATTTATATATAATTATATTGGAATATTAATCATTCATTTAACTGCTTATGTTATATTTCATTTGACAATATAATAATTTTTATAACATATAATTTTTACATATAACATAATAATCTTTACTAACATAATAATTTTTACTATTATCTTTATTTGAAATAATTATTCTTCCATAAATATTAAATACTTCTATTTGTATATAAGGAATTCGTTAACTAATAATTATGGGTAAACCCCCCAAACCTTTTTTTTATTTTAATATTTTTTCATGATATATTTATTAAAAAATTAATAAATGAACACACATATTTTTAGAAAATTAGAACAATTAAAAAATTAAAATATATTATTAACATATTGATTAAATTTTTTAAAAAGTGTTCAAATGTAAAGCAGCGATTTGAATAGTCATTGAAAGAGAAATCTTATAAGAGATATTACTTGGCGCAACAAAATGTCTCAATCCGCTGTTGCTAATAAGCCATCTTATTTTCACTTTAAAAAGTGGCCTAAAGGCACTAATATTTTCTCCCGTTACCTATAGGAGAATAATATGGAGTATATGCGACTGCTGTATAGACGTCCAATCACCCCTCGCCTAATACAGCACTGAGAAACAGATCTACAATGATGAAGATTGCTTACTACATCATTTTCAATCATTTTCCTTTCAATTAAATTTTGTTAATTTTGACTCTTTTATTTGATGAATTTTTAAATTTTGAATGATTCATAGAAAAATATTTCTTACATTTGATATTTAATGCCATTACTTACTTTTATTGCTGACATTTCATTTTTGCATTAACTCTATCAGTTCTAACAGGCCCCAAACGGCCATTCAATGAAACTAGGGCTGGCGCCCGAGAAGCTTGGATATAACTATGAAATTCTTCTCTTTTCGTCAAGTGTGATGGATGGAACATAACAGATGTTAAAGATGCTCGCCTAAATGGGTTTGGGAAACAAGTAGGTTTCTGAGAGCATTCATAGGATGTCTGAGGGCACATTTGCTGAATAGTTAAAGGGAGAGGTCCTTTTTGTATATCAATCTTTTAAGTACAAGGATGGTTATTGCAAAATGTGAAGGGGAAGTCGGAATTTTTTCTTTTATTTGGAGCAGAAACTCTAGCGTTCCAGTGTTCTGATTTATCTGAACTTGAATGATCTTAGGAATGGGAGGGTTAAACAAATATATAGTCTTATTTTATTTTGATTGCAGTAATTAATTTTTCGAATTTCTTATCTTCTTCAATTTTTTCTTTTATTATTATTTATATTCCTACAATTTGAGCATCACTAATTTTACGATTATGCAGTTAAAAAGTAGACTATTATTTTGACAATATTTATTTAATGGTTTTAAAACAGAATTAATTATTTCATTAGAGAATTTGATTATTTAATATTTTGTTAGAAAGTCAATTATAACTCCAATGCTTCTTTCTATTAACTCCTATTACTGAGTAAAGCAGTAATCGATTTCATTCTGTTTGGCATTCATCATTTCTGACATCCAAGATCCTTTTGTTTTCTTTCTCAAAACTTATTGAGTCCCTGTGTCCAGAATCTATTCAATGAGACTGTTGATTTTTTTTTTGATAGACAATTGTATGCTATATCCCTTCACAAAAGAGGGCTGCTTTCTGAAGAAAAATGTAGCTTTTATTGGATTATAATCATGTTTTGTTAGAGACACATTGTAAGCATGTTTTGTTATAATATTTATTTTGCCCGAAAAAATCCATTGTCACAGTGCTTTGTTTATTAACGTATGGTGGAAAATAATGCAAATAATGTAAATGCAGTTCTTAGTCAATAAATATAAAGGACTTATCTTCATCTGACATTTACTTCTCTCTGTCGAGCAGAAAGAACACGGTTAAACAGTCGCTGGCGTCGTTTTTGCTATTTGTGCCAAAAAAATTTGGAGGTTTGAATTTTCGCTCTAAAGTGAAATGCTTTCACCTTTTTTGAATTAAAGTTTTACATCACAATCCACTTCTTACGATATCCCCGTTCCCTGGAATAGAAAAAAAAATGTTGAAAAGTGAAAGACGAATTTTAATTTTTATATTAGGCAAATGGTGAAACATTCTTCGAAATAGATTATGTAATCTTGAATGGTCAATGAAATATTTTATGAAATCTGACCTAGGATAAATTCTGATTAATCTGGATAACCTATGCTGACGATAATTAGCTCATGAATGACATCATATAATAACTTCCTGAATAATAAAGACTCTAATTATATAGCTAAAAACTTTAACCAAAACTATTGCCTCTCTCAGAAGATAATATCAAACTCACGTTAATACAGATAATTCAATTGAGTTGTAATAATCAATTTGAACTCTAAATTGGCCAGTTAATCAATGCTATTGATTATCCATTGTTTTTCATACATCCGAGACTCAATATTTTATGCAAGACAAGTTGGCTAATCAACAGATGCCTATATACTTATATTTGTCATACATAGAGCATTTGTTCTGCAAAAACTCAAAAATCATTGCATAGATAATGATATTTAACATACAATATTAGAAAAGTAATCAATATCCATTTTGAAAATCAACTGCTTTATGCCATAACATTTGACAAGAGAACTTAATCTCTTATACCTACATCTTGTTATTTGAAGTCAAATAAAAAATTTCGTATAAAATGCATGCAAGAAAATTCTCTAAACGCGACAGAGTGTCTGTCAATGACGCCAATGCAGATGCACCTCCGGATAAAGAACTGCAAATAATTTCCAACTTCTTTTGGTTTGCAGGAATAACTTTCTCTTCCTTTGACACTTACTTTAGTCTGAAAGGATTTTCAATAATATGCTTTGATATAATCTCAACCGCGTGGAGTATATATTTCTTGGCAGCAACCATATTCTTTACGGCTACTTTATCTCCCCATGCAACGGGTTTCGCTTTTATATCAACATTTGCAAGCCTTATTAATCTCTGTATTCGATTTATCATTTTGAAGAAACGAGCCCAAATTCGAAGATGCCTTCAAATTATATCGAAACTCAATGCAGACATGTTGATTACCACTGATTCCAAATCTTTCCGGCGTTTCACATGGCTTGGATGCAGTATTTCAGTTCTTTTCCCAATGGCACTGCTGTCTTTTAACTTAATTTCAAGTGGTCTGCAAAAAAGTTCCAGAAAATTTAAAGCGCTTCTCTTCTTCTCTCGAAGCATTCCGGATGATGTAACATCCAAATCAATGATGCTGGTTATATTTTTGCAAATAATAAATTTCCTTCTGAGTCGATGTCTGCCCCTTTTGACAATGATCCTCTGCGTGTTCGTCTTCACTCGTCTTAGAGATATCAACAGGAATTTCTTGGCGCAGCTCCAGAAAAGTATGGACATGAACATGCCAACCAAGCTGTTCACGGACTATACCAAACTCTACGGAAGAATCACAACAACAATTGAAAAAGTGGAGGAAACATTTTCGTTGATCTCGTTTTTCCTGTACGGTTACATGCTGAGTTCTGTGTTCTCTATCACCAGCTACATGATCACGAGACTACCCGGAACTGTCAACACTGCAAGTATTTTGCAACAGGTGGCGACATTCATTGAAATTGTGACATGCTTCATCTTTCTGAGTCTCAGAGCAGCAGGTGTCAATGAATCTGCTGTCGAAGTGAAGAACCTGATCCACTCCCTGCCCGCCAAACGATTCGATTTCAATCCGAACCTGACAGCAACCCTTCTTCAACTGGCTAACAATTTTGCGAGTGAAGTGTGTGTCACTGGTTGGGGGCTGTTCATGATTAATCGTGGATTTATACTCACGACAGCTGGAGTTGTGGTCACTTATGGGGTTATTCTGGTTCAGCTAGGGGGTTAAGATAAATTATGAATATTTTAGATCCCTGACTCTCTAAAAGTAATTTAAGTGTTTGGTAACTAACTGCCTATCAATACTGTGAATATGTTTTTACGATATTGTATGGCATTCAAAATATCGAACATCGCACAATATCCTGGGCTAATAGGTAGCAATGTCTTCTCAACAATTCGGCTCTTTTGATATTTTTTATTGATTATATGTTATGAATTGTTTTCTTACAATGCTAAGGGAAGAGTTATTTTTTCTCAATGGACATCAAATGGCACAGAGATTATCTCTCAAAAACTCTTATCTCGGAATGAAATCATGAGAACTCGTATTACTAAGTACATAATTGTATTGTATTCCAATATGTGTGGTGGCTGCATTTATTATTAACGATGGGCACAAAAATAATAACCCCATGGAAAGTCAAAAGAGATGACAAGTCTTTTCTTACCATTATTTGAAATAAGAGATACCGAATTTCTTACACATCTTTCAGAATTCTCTTTTTAATCAGACATCTAAAGATTTTGACTGATGAACCAAATGTTTCTCATTTGCCCTCTCGCTATTCCGTTCTGAACAATGTTTATCATTTCATTTTAAATTTGGAAATTCCTCACAACTCTTGAAATTTTATTAGAAATGAGGAATTAAATATATTTAAAAGGAATTTATCTTAAAATGGATTTTTGACGATTTCTAATTGAATTTCCTTTCAATTTTTTTCAACAATTTTTAATCACAAAAATTATAAATTTGAAAGAAGAAGATGCTATAAAAATTCAAGACACACATCTGAAAAAATTCTGCTTTCAATTACATCATTTATGCGCTAAAGAATTAATTTTATGCACTCCAGGGTTTTTTTCCCTTCAATTATCTTGATTCAATAAAACAGAAGTAGAATAATTAGTGTATAAAAAATTCGCATTAAAAATTCTTGGCATATTTTTGAAACATAAAGAATCAAATATCTTCATGCTAGTTATTTTTTTATTCATTAATTAGTATCAATTGTACCAGATGTACAAGATATTATACGATATTTCAACGATATTATTTGATATTCTGATTACCAAATAATATCATAAAGACATCAAAAACAAAGCTGTCGGACATTTTGTGCTAGTAGGATATGCATGATGTATATTTTCAATGTATTATTGATAGTATTTACTCTTGTATAGAAAAAGTCATATCATATCAAATGCAGGAAAGTTTTTGAAATAGGGAAATTATCAAATTTACTTCGTTTTTAAATACGAACTTTCATTATTTTAACATTTATATTTTGCATTGATGTTACAATAACGCTTATTACGATTAACAAATGTTAAACTAATTTTTTGGTTCTTTCATTTCCCTTGAAAATAGCATTTTTTTTTACTGACAACATGGTTTTTTTTTTTTTTTTTTTTTTTTGTATGTTTGTGTGGGTATGGTGAGAAAGTCTGGGGAAGAGTGTATATGAGGAAAATGTGCATGTTTGGAGCTGGAAAAAAAGTATGTGTGCGAGAGAATGTATGGGAAAGAGTAGGTGTATGTGAGGGAAGAGAGTGTGTATAGGGAGATTCTGTATATATATGTGTAACAGAGAGTAAAAAAAATCTGGAGAGTGTATATATGTATGTGGAGAAAAAGGATGAATAGAGAGAGTGTGTGAATGTGTATAAGTAAGTGAAAGTGAGAGAGTGCATATTAGTAGGTGCATATTTCAGCAACCTTGAAAGACAAGAAATATGTACAACACAGGATGGCAACATTGATTATCTGGCTAGTAAATAATCTGTAATACGACAATATAAATAAGCAATCTGTAATATTTTAAATTCTACAAAAATTATAATAAAATAGATTGTGCAAGTTCTTGTTTGTATTCATACCTACTGAGTTCAGCCTTTATACAATGAATTTGTTAAAACATGAATGTTTCCAAATTTGTTTTAATTATATTTAAGGTAGAGTATATTTTATAGATTAATCAACAGAAATAGCTAGCGTACAATAACAATAATCGTAATAAATGATAAAAGTTTTTTTTAAAATATTTATTTTTATTTTTCTATTAAAAAGTAGGAGATTGTTTGTTTGTTTCTTATGGCACTTACCACTGACAAGCCCGCTGTTACGAAGACAGCGATTTAAGCCTGAGGGGGACGCCTCTTATTTTTTATAGCAGCGCCAACTAGGGCCAAGAGTACGACTTTGCTACTCACGCATCACTCATTCGCTTGCACAACCCCTTTTTACAGGAGGGCACATTCACACATCTCACAGATAGAACAACCATGCCCAAACCGGGACTCGAACCCGGGACGCCCAGATCACGGGGAAGACGCGCTACCCCTATGCCAGGACGCCGGCAAGTAGGAGATTACTTATTTATAAAAAAAAATCTGGAAGTCGAAGCAAAAATCATAAAAAAAAGTGAGAAATTGATATAAATGCTTTAATAAATTGGAACCTAAATCACCTATACTTTAATTTTAAATGGATGCTTATAGTTTCTTTCCTGTGATAGTCATTATGGCTTTATTTCCTAATCATATCGTTTTCGAGTCATCAATTTTTTTTTGTTTTTTTTTTTTTTTTTGCTGTTGTTGTTATTGTTTTTATTTTGAAATCCAGATTTTTAAGAATACAATTAATTCTTCCTTCTCAATATTCAATAAAAGGTAGCTTTTTTTCTCATTTTTATTTTAATTCGTTTTTACTTTTTAGTCATTAATGCATTCTATATTTCTTTTATGTTTATTTTAAAATCTTGTTATAAATTTTTCTAAAATTCTGTATCGAATAACCTTACATAAAATAAAAATCAAATTAAAATTTGCTGATTGATTAAAGTTTGCCGAGTTTCGAAAATATTACATAGTCATCAGGAATAACTAACAGAATTCCAGAATTAGCACTTCTGGAGATAAATTATTATTTTAGTTTAATTATATACTAAAATTGAAGTTTAAGAAAGCTCATAAGTTATTTTTATATGGACATTATTTTGATTAGTGATCAAATAACGACTATGACATCCGAGCTCACATTTCACTGCTATAAGCTTTGGACCAAGTCAGATGGAAAAGATTTAGCCGTCATTCTAGATTCATCTTGTTGAAGGCACGCAATGCCGACAAATCTTCAATGAAATCAAATTTCGAATCTACAGCCAAAGGTGAGAGGCTGTGAAAATGAAAAAGAAAGAAGAAAAATAAGAAAGAAAAAGAAAATCACCGCATCGACCCGAGAGGCTATGAGAACACAGGGACAGCCATTTATGTTTTAATATATAAAAAAAATTGTTGATCTTGCCCAGTACATCGCAGATTTTTATTTTCGAAGTCCAGTACGTGAGCATTTTGTACTTCGTAGTATAGCAAATAAAATCGAATATGCATTATGAATGTCTCTTTTGTCTCCGGTATGAATCAAAATTTGTAACAGAAATACAATTTTAATTATAAGATCACATATTAAATTTCATTTATTTAATTCGCTGACTTTTTAAGTTATCATGTTTACATGCATGCTAAAGTACAGAAGGACAAACGGACAACCCCTTAAACCCCTTAACGGATTTGTTCAAAACTGATAATTATTTATACATTAGATGTTAAATCTGTGTATCAAATTTTATCCACATTACGTTTTGTAGATACCGTGTTCAATTATACACAGACAACCAGGCAGGTAAATTTCTTGCAAATGGATTTCTTTAGAAATTTGACAGAAATCTATAAATTTGATGTAAAGCCCTACATATTAAATTTCATCTATTTAACTTAAACATTTTCTGTGTTATTGTGTACACGGAAAAAGACTCAAAAATTATTTTTGCAGATTCAGGGAGTTCTAAAATAGAAAGAGTCATCAAAATTCGAATTCATCAATCTCGAATTTTTTGACGATTACAAAATTTCGTATACGAAAAGATAGACAATTAAATTTCTGTCGTGCGATATCATGATAACAGTCGAGAAGATATTTTAAAATTAAAACATTGTTTTATAATCTTATTTGAAAATGTATCTTAGATATTCTACGTGAAAGTGAAACAATCTTTTAAATTATGTTGCACATCAAATGTTTAACACTAGAAAAAAGAAGCAAATGGAGACATATATTATAAAACAATGAATGATATATAAAAAACAGACAATTTTTAAATCTTATTCAAATGAAAATATGAAGATAGTTATATGAAACCAATTTTCAATAAATGGAAGAGTAATTCCTGAAATGTAGCTTTGCATTAAAAAGTGCAATTTATTAATTTGATTCCTATACACAGGAATTGTTTTAGTATACAAAGTATCTCAATAGTAATGCAAATTGATAAATTTTTCCACACTTTCTTTATCGGTACGTACAATGAAATAAAGAAGAAAACTAAAAAGTTAAGACAAAATTTTTAAATGTCTGGTGATGATAGTTATAGTTCAGTGTCACATTTTGATTTTAATCAATTAAGGAAAGACAATTAAAATGCTGATTCTGGTACTTATATATAAACTGCATGTATTAATAGAACGTCATGCTATATCAGAGTAAAAGCCTCTCCCTCCCCGCTAAAAGAGACCCTTGTATGTCATAAGATTAAGAAACTCTCCCCGTCAAAATGGCAAAAAGTCAAAAGAGACCGCTATATGTCATGCGAGTAAAAGCCCCTCCCCCCTCCCCTCACTAAAAGAAGTTGCATGTTCATAAGCTGTTTCGAGATTATTATTCACTAACAGATAACACTAATGTATTACAATGCAACTATACCAAGTACCGGCTTTATTTACTACACCATGAAACATTAAACATACAACTTTCATCTTCTGCGGGGCATTGAAAATAAAGTCTGAGCACTCAAGAGATTCACTGTCTTGTCTAAGGTTGACAATTTTTTGTTGAAGGAAAAGGTTAGCATTTTTATAAGTGAGTATATGAGAAAATTTCTGAAAATCTACTCACACTATATTTTTTTAAATAGGACTGCATACGTGAACCATTGGTATAATTAATTTCTTTATAATTTTCCATCTATCTTACAAAATTTATTTTAACAAAATAATTTGAATAATCAGATTATCATTTTAGTCTATAAAGAATGTGACTAATTTTTAAGCCCTAACAGAGGTTGCTTTTCATTTTTCCACTTTCCGTGGTGTATCAACATAAAGACATTCATTGTGTCCAACTTCAGATATTCAAAACTGTTTGACAAAATGATTTTTAATGTCACTGGTTACCATGACACCAGGATATGAGATTTGAACGTGGTTTAAATAGATTGAGATTTGACGGAGCAATGGAGAGTTTATGTTTGAATTAATTTTCCCGTATTAATTATCATGTCTTTTATTAAATTTTCAAAAGTAGGCTCAATATAATTCATTGAAAATCACCATAATTTATAAAGCAATCCATCCAACATTGCTTGAGACATGAGACAAATAACGAAGATTGATTTAATTGTTCTAGTGTGACAAACAATCGTGGGAAAATTGACTCAACTCAACTCTCTCAAATAAATAAAGCGTGATTCTGGCAGCAGTAAAACAATGTCACCAATGTGATTGACGGTTGACAGGCGTAAAGAAAATACGGTTTTGTTTTGGAACTGGAAGCATGAGAAGTAAGATTTGTCACCTATCGCTTGGATTTTCAACTGTTAGGATTTAAGTATTAGTTGCAATTCAAAAAGATAGTTATAGTTGATATTTTATTTTTTATAATTATGCGCAAAAATTTGTTTAAAGTGCCTTAGTTACCGATTAATATATTTATTTAAACGACTTTTGTTTTATTGTAATGGGATTCATATGAATCTTGATATCTTGATTTATATGAATTTTTCTCTCTGCCTCAGGTAATAAAAAAATATTTTTTATGCAAGTTAATCCGGTAATATTATTTACTTTTGTGATTAATTTAATTATCTTTAAAATGCCTTCTACTTCTTGCTGCATAATTTATTTATGTTTGTGAAATGCGTAGCAAAGATAATCTGCAATTTGTCATGATTTTATTTTTTATAGCAGTTTTATGTTTTATAAAATACAATCCACTATTTGTCTAAGTATTACAAACTCATACCGGCGAGTCTTGCGCATGTTTAAATATAACGTAATTCTGATTAACACAAGAATTTAAAATATGACTTTTGAATTTCATAAACATAAGTTATGTGCTGCGATTACTTTATTTATCCAGCTAATAAAAGTACAAGCAATTTACATTGGACAAATTCTTTTTTGTAAATTATTTTGGAATCAAGTAATAATTTTCTATGATAATAATTTTAAAAAATATCTTTTGGGCTAAATTAATGTTTAAAAATCAATAAATAAAGGAACTATCAAATTATTATTATATTAATAATGTTTGTATATAATTTTAATTTTTTAGGAACTGTAGCTTCAAATAAATATATTATACTATCAAGCCGTACTTTCTATTAATATATCATTCTTTCTATTAATATATTATTTAATATCAATTTTCAAACTGTATTTTATATCATTATAAGAGAATTATTTAATTTGTACTTACTCTTAAACTGCTGTAGCTTTATTTTAATTCAAAATTTTTTTATTTTAAAAATCCCTCCTTTTAATACTTATAGTAATAATTGTTTTTATCCCATCATCAATTGTTTCTGTGTTTAATTACTCTCAACTCTGTTAATTTATTTTAGTAGAAATTGTTTTTAAATTCTAAGAATTGGAATCCTAGCAATACTTGAGGCAGAATAATTTTAATAATGACTAATTTTATTTAGGACTATTAAATAGTAATTTTGTCTGTTTATTGGAACTTTTTTGTGCTTAATTATTTTTGTATCTTGTTATTCAATTATGTAAATTATCTATTATTCATTAAAAGTTTATATCATTAGTACATCTTTAAAAAATCTTTTTTTATTGTTCAATTAAATTATAATTGGGTACAGGTTTGGGTAGGGGATATAAATATAACTGATGCCTTTGTATTCTGACACTTATATCCATGCTTATTATTATAACATGTTTTTCTTTATATCCCTTTGAAAATATTTTTAAAAAGAAAAGAATAAAAAAAAAATTTTGTGTAAAATTTTGTTGGATTCTTTCTTGTTTCTGGTTGTCTGAATCGAATTAAAATCATCTTATATGATGATATTTAATCTTAATATTTGAAATATTATAATAAAAATATTAAATTATATCAAAAGCATTGTATAATATTTTCCTTTTTTTTCTCTTCTTTTATGCTAAGTGAGGAAGGTTTGCATGTACTTGTTTAAAAAATAAATCACAATTTACTTAAGTGGAAGATAAAGAAAACTAATTTAAAGCAAGAAATTCTTAATCATTATAACTGATAACCTTTTAATAATTCTTAATCATTATAACTAATAACAAAATTAATTCATTATTTTTTGCATAAAACTTAATAAAACAACATGAATGAATATATCTTGGATTTCTTAACTTGTTCATCAGTAAAGATATAAAAAATCCTGTAGTTACTAATGAAACTTTAAAATTAAAATTATCTGTAATAATTATTATAATATGCAACATCTAATTTTTACTACAATCTGTGACTAGTTACTGTTATTACTCAATTGATTTTTATATTCACAATTCCTATTTAGTCACCATGTTGTAATGTAATTAATTTCATATGAATGAATGAATGAATTTTATTTCCTTAAGTATGCCCAAAGAGTTATTAATAATATAAATTCTTGAGTATTTAAGAAAAATTACAGATTTGCTCTTCTAATTATTTAAAAAGAGGATACTTCTGTGTTTCATTGTTAAAATTCTTTATAGTGAGAAGTTTTTGAGTTTTTCTTAAGTGCAAGAATTTCAGCAGATGCAAAATAATAGTTATTTTCATGAAAAATTGCTCATGAATGTAATATTGTTTTTAAATTTGATTTGATTTTAATGATTTTTTTACAAATGAAATCTGGGGAAGGTTTTTAAATTTCAATTTTATTTTGGTTTAATGATTTGGAATATTAGTGATATCTTTTTACATTATTGCTAAGCAGACCAAAAATTATCTCATGTAAATGGAAGTTTTTTTAATCAAAAAACTGATCCACTATCTGTAATCTGTTAATATTAATTATAGTTAATTTTAATTAAAGTTTTAATTAAAAAATAATTTTTCTTAAATTATTTTTAATATTCTAATGTTTAGCTAGTTGTTCTAATATAATAATAATAAATTGAAATTTCTATTGTTTTTTTAAATTTTCTTTACATTTAACTGTTTTTAAAATATTTTTCATAAATTCTCTTTAAATAAATGAAAAATATTCTTTAAGAAAAAAGGAATAATGAAATGCTCAATGCTAAGTGTTTTGTGTTGTAACATTATATAATTTTCTTTTCAGAGGTTTCTGCATGCCAGTTCCTTCTTTTAGTCACAAGATGATTTCAGTGATGCTTTATGTTAGTAACTTTTGTGCTTTAATGTCTTTATATATTTTTTTCTAATTAAATAATGTTTTTATTATAATATTTTACTATAAAATGTTCATTTCTGCTCATTAAAAACCTTGTGTGCCATCCTAACAAAATAGTCAGTATGGAAATATAGATATTTTTTAAAATACTTTTTAAAAATATGAATTTAAATTAATTGCATTTTTTATTTCTGAATTTATTCTTGTTAAAAAAAAAGACAGACAGTGCATTCATCTTTCTGAAGCCTTTGGCTCTTAAAGATTGCATAAGTAAAATGTTTCTTTTTTAGTACTGGCATCTGAAATTGTATCTAATGGCAATTAAAAAACTGAGTTTTATATTCCTTAAGTGTTCTCCTATCCCTTTCCAACAGCAGTTTTTAAGCTGCAGCTCTGTTTCGCAACATTGCAGTGCTTCTTTTACCCTTGGTTGCACAAATGGCTTTCATCCAAAGGAATCCTGCACACAAAAGGGTTGTGTTTGGTTTTTTTTAAGTCATGGAATCACTCCAGGATCTTTCCAGTAGTAATATATAATTCCATATTTGGAATTAAAGATTTCATGTTACCTTTTGGTATTATATTTACTAATTTATTAAACTAATTTTGTTAATTATTTTATATTTCTACTTTTACACAATTTTTTTAGTATCTAAGGTATGAAAATGCTGAAATAGAAATTTGTTCATGGTTTCTTTTTGATTTCTTTTATAAGAAAAACAAACTTTAAAAGAAAAAAACTTGTTCTTATATTTTCAATTCTTGAAATTAATATTCTGTTTTGTATGAAAAGTTTTTAAAAAATATTACAAATAATTATATTTCAATACATTTCTTTATAAAAAATTACTAATTATTTAAATACAATTATGTGCTAAAATAATTACAAAGATTTAAACTTGATATGCATTAAAAATTTAAGCATAGCATATAATGGTATATTTCACTAAATTTTCTTGAACCTATTGAATGTTTTAAAATTTATGATGTTAAATATTAAATTAAACTTAACATCTCCTAATCCATTGTACTAGCTAATTGTGTCTAAAGTCATTATATGTAATTTTTAAATTATTTATATTTTTACCATTCTCTAATGTGTGTAAATTGTAGTAAAAATGAAATTTCAAATTTTATAATAGTTTATAATCAATAGAATAAAAGTTTATAATCTGATCTTGAATAAAAGCTTATAATTTAATAGTTTAAATTATGTTTTCAGATTTAAGTAATAAATTGCATTGAATGGCATGCAGTTATGACTGTAACTTACAGTGCAGAAGTTGCAACCAGTAGGGGATTTGGATGCTTCTGGAAGCTATTGTTCAGGTACTGTAATAAATGAAAGAGTGCTTTATTTGAAATACTTTTCTACCATAAATGGTTTTAGATTTGATGCATTATTTTATTTTAAGCTTACTATTTTATGATTGAATCAATGAAAATTTCTAAAATCATTAGATGTGTTTCTCATTTTCCCCCCTTATAATTTGTTTTCCACAGGAATGATCTGTTGAATTATAATTTTTATTATACTGCAAAAGTTTTGTTCATAATTTACAAGCATAATATGTTTTTATTAACGGGATCATGCAGCATAGTAGTTGGTTGTCATGACATTGGGAAATAAAGTTGAAAACTATTTAATGTTTCTTCTGTAATAATATTTGGTGTTCCGAAAATGTGCCATGCTGAAATTTTTTAATCTGTTTAACAAGGAATAGGTTTTCTGAAGATAGTCTTATCTAAATTCGTTTTAGTAGTTGTCCAAGAACTGCAAATCAATAAAAAATAGTCCAGAAAGCTTTTCATATATGTTATAAATGTTCAAATGAATGTAATTATAAACCAATTAAAACCCAAAAAAATCTTGATTTTTTTTTAAAGATTTTTTTAGTATATTTTTTAATGATTACAAAAATTGTGGAAATATTACAAAAATGATTAGTAGTTCTAAACTGAGAAAAAATACAAAAAATATTTTGAAATTATTTATCAAGTATTTAACTTGATTGTTACATATAAGTTAATAGTATATAATTGCTTTCATCTTCTTTATAAAAGGAAGAAAGATGTGAATTTGTCTTCAGTTTTGTGACAATTATTTGTTTGATAATAATTAGTCTATTTTTGACAAGTAGAGAATATTCTATACTATTAGTTGCAATGTAATAATGTAAGGTATTGTACAATAAAATTGTAGAAAATTGCAAAAAAAGAGTTTGTAATCATAGGAAGTGATCAAGGAGGTCTTAAACCTTAGTAAATTTGTTCCAAGGCTAACATTTGTGTTCTTTATCATACAGAATATATTTTAGAATTCTTGATTATTTATTTATTTATTTTTGTATGTTGTATGATTTAGTATCAATAAAAATTTCAAGTGAATAGACTATGTAAATTTTCATTACAACTGAAAGTATGTTTCCAATTCAAAAGTTAAATGTCAAAAGATAAATAATGACAAAAATATACAGAAATTTAAGTATCAATAAAAATTTCAAGTGAATAGACTATGTAAATTTTCATTACAACTGAAAGTATGTTTCCAATTCAAAAGTTAAATGTCAAAAGATAAATAATGACAAAAATATACAGAAATTTATTCTAAGTTTTTACATTGTAGCACAAATAACTGACTTTTAGCTAAATCATAAAGCCAGATATGGAAAAATGAACCTTGACTTCAAAGGGAAAGTTTAGTGTGATATCTTGCTTTAAAATAATTAGCTGCTCTGTCTATCTTTATTAGAGATTTGAATGCTTGACCACATCACTTGCAGTATAATAAATCCTGTATCTTAACATCTTCAAAAATAAAAAATGTTGTCCAAAGTAAGATTGAATATCATTTTTAATATAACTTGTATATCAATCTAAATGTCTAGTAATTTTTAATAGAAAAGAATATTTGAAAAAAAAAATCATACTTCTTATATTTCAAAATAATCCATGAGAAAGTATATCTAATTATTCAAAATGCTATTTGTAGGTGTGTTGCCAAAATAGTGGAAAGCATAAATAAAACCATGAAAATTGATTCCTGGAGAATTGTTGTTTAATGCTTGAATTCATAAAAAAAGTAATAAATAAATAAATGTTAACAAATAGACTTACAAAACAATTAAGTTATTTTTAAATGAAAAATTTTAATTGGGGATTGATGTTAATATGATCAAAGATATAATGTCACTGTCACATAAAAATGTCACATATTAAATTTTTGCCAGAACATTTTATTGATTCAAAATGCTTGTATAAATTAGCTACATTTGTTCTCAGATTGCTGCACATTATTGTAAAATGCCATATATTGCTAGGGATTCTGGGTTTTGCAACCAAATTTAAAATGTCTTGTTATTTTTTTTGGTATATGACAATTTGATATAAAAATAACATAAAATATGATCTGGTTAATAAAATTCATCATTTTTTTTTTACTTTATATGTTTTATTAATGTATGTGAATTTGGTTTCTTGATAAAAATTGATAAATTTTGTATTAACTTTTATTCAAATATACATATTTGTTTTCTCTTTCATAGTATGTTTCCTTTCTGTATGAATTTATAGTTCTGAATTCTTAGAAACAAATTTTCTTCATGTTAAATTCATTTTCAATTTATTTAAGTTTTTAAGTTATTAAGTGTATCATTTGACAAAACGTGCTTCTGAGATCTGCTTTGATCTGTTCGCTTCATACATATTATTTTTTCCCCCAGATGTTTAAATGTTCCTTGCATATTAATTGTGTTTGTTTCACTTACTACGGTTCTTTTGAAAATTTTAATTATATTTTTATGTTCTTACCTTTTTGTATTCTTAAAAGTCAATATCTTATGTTTTTGCAGATGGAAAGGAAGTATTTATAAGCTTTTGTGGCCAGATTTAGGATTGTACTTTTCATTCTACTATTTCTTAAGTATTCTGTATAGATTTGCTTTAACTGAAAGCCAAAGAAGGTTTGTATTTATTTCAACTAATGTTTATTTTTTAAGAGCAATAGATTTTTGCTATTAGTGGATAATATTGTACTTTTATGTAACAAGGCTTCAATATTTTATTAGTGCTTACATTTTATTGTTTCTGCAATGCAAAATCTATCTAGCGAGATACATTCTCCATTTTTTTAGTAACTTTCTTCCTGTCAATAAATAATTTTATATTAATATAACTGCAAATTTTGTAAATTTAAGTTTTGAAATATTTTAATAAATTTCAAAATTTATTAAAACTGTTTGAGAAATCATTTTTTTTTAATAGATAGAAGATTTAAAATATTTGTTTTAAAAAATTTACTCTGAAAAATGAAATTTGTGATATTTTTCAGCAGACATGTTATTTACTTTTACTTATGAGGAGTAAAGATGTATCACAGTTAATAAATAGTGAATTGATAAGACTTAAGTTTTAAAATCAAATAAAATGCATTACTGCATCTAATAAAATGAGTTTTATTAGATGCAGTAATACTTAAGCAGTAATACTAAAACAGTAATGCTTAAACTTTCTGGCATTAAATAACCTGAATTTTAGCTCTAAAATCTATAATGGCAGAATTAAAATTATAGGGAGAATGAGAGAAATATAAAATATTATGGTTAAATTGTGTTACAGATATGGATGAAGATGCTAGGAATTTTTTAAAAGGAGGAGAATTGAGTAATATACAATTCAATTATTTCTTGTCCATATAGAATAGGATAATGTTGTATATTTACTTTCGCCCTTAAGGTAGGAGGAAAGGGAGAGGAAAGTTATCCAGAATTTTATCTCAAACCAACTTGAGAAGGAAAATATGCAATACAAATGTATCAAAAACATGAATAAGAAGCTAAAATAACAGCATAGGTTTTTTTTTTCTTAAACATCAGGAATTAGCAATTAGTTCCATCTTTATTATAAACATCTTAAATTGTTCCATTTTGATAATTTTGCAGACTTATCAAATCTTATAAAATACTTTTTTTGAAAAACTCATTTATTATCAAAAATCATTTTTCAATTCACTTATTTATTTTTTCCTTTTGAATATGAAGAAGTTTTATTAGAGTTGTTTTTATTCTGTCTACTTCTCTCTCTCTCTCTCTCTCTCTTTTTTTTTTTTTTGTTGTTGTTGTAGATTTAGTTTAAAATAATTAATTTTGAGAATATATTCTTGATCATTCTTTGTAAAAATTTTACTATGATATTTATAAGATATATACTTTTATTTATAAGATATATACTGTCATTGATCAAAAACTATCCTTTAATTTTGCTGTATAAAAAGATATATTTTGGAATATTACAGCTTTTAGTTTATAATAATTTTAGATTTTAAGTTCCATATTTGTTTATGAGTAGCATATAAGCATATTTAGCCATTTTTCTTTTTTAAAAATTACTGATTTTATATTAAGAAGTGTTTTTTTCATCTTCATTGTTTATATAAATTTACAGTTATATTTTTCTTTTACATATTAATTTTTATGCATAAAAAAATTGAGTAATATCATTAATACATTTCGGATTTTCTAAGTTAAGTGATTCAAATTTTCTTGTTATATGATATAAGATTACTTATTTGCTTAAAATTTTTTTTATTTCTTTTGCAGATATTTTGAAAAAGTATCATTATATTGCAAAACATATGGAGATCTCATCCCTGTATCATTTATTCTTGGTTTCTATGTATCCATTGTTGTAAAGAGATGGTGGGATTCCTTCAACTGCATTCCTTGGCCAGACACCCTTGCTTTCTTTGTCAGTGCATATGTTCATGGCCAGGTGAGGCATATAAAAAAAATCTAACCATTTTTAGTCTCTGCACTAAAGTTATATGAAACCATATTCATCGTTTTTTTTTTTTTTTTTCTTCAAATGTTTTCTTCATGTTTAATTTTCATATAATAAAACTGATGAAAATTACCAAATATGAATTTGAAATAAGTTAATGTTATAATGTAATTTACAGCAAATGGTATGTTGTTACAATATTTAAAAAGTGATCCATTTATGTTCTGTAGGGTACCATATTAAAATAGCATTCAAACAAAAATACATCTGAATACAATCTTCAACTATATTTAAAAAAGGAAGTTTTAAAAAAAAAAAACTCACACAAAGTAACTTTTTTTTATAAATCTTGATGCAAAATGTAATTAAATTTCTAGCAGTTTGTTTTGTATTTTGTACAAAAAAAAAATCATTTTTTTGAAATCGGAAATCTACTTTCTTTTGTTGAAGTGAATTTATTATTTCAAGGCTTTCTAAGTTTGTCATTCAGTTAAAATATGCTTTCTGAAGGTCTATTGTCTTATGGTTATGAACACTGATAAAAAAAAAATGAAAAAGAAATGACTAGAATTATCAAAAAACTTTAAATATTTGTTCTTTTTTAGTATTTAGATAATTTATTCATATTTAGATTCTTAACCTTTTTTTTTTTTAGGATGAAAGAGGACGTTTAATGCGTAGATCTATAATGCGTTACGCCAATCTTGCTTTTGTTATAACTTTGACCTGCATTAGTCCATGTGTGAAGAAACGTTTTCCTACAATGGATCACTTAGTTGATGCAGGTAATAATATTAATTATATTCTTCTAATTAAAAAATACTGTTTATCAACTATTTCAAGATTTTTTTTAATGCCTGTTAGTGATAAATTCATAATACCTGTCATTTTTATATGTTTATGAAAATAGAATCTTTGAAAACAATTATTTAAAATAAAAGTCCCCCCTCCACTTTCTCATCTTACCCCAAAAGTTTCTTCACCAGCATATTAACTTCAGATACTGCTGTTTCTTCTCTATCAATCATGGATTATCATTGACAGTAGCTGTTTCTTCGTTATTCTATGTTGATATAAAATTCTTGTGAAATGCTGTTTTTCTTATAATCTAATTTAATATTTTTGGACAGAAGCAAATTTTGAATAAATTAATCAAAATATGTTATTCACTTTCTTTTCTAGTAACTATACAGTTGTATTTTGGTTTAAAAAAATAAATAATTTGTAAATTAAATTTCTAATTTTTTAATACAAACTTTTTGACAAAAAAAATATTGGTTTCAACTTTTTTATGGTTTTTTTTTTTCTGTTGCATAAATATTTTTAGAGAAACCGCATTCTAAAAGTGAAGGCTTTATGCATTCTATAAAACCATATTCTTGAATTTTAAATTTTTTTATTTCTTTTTGTACATTTAGTTTAATAGCAGATTAATGTTGCAGGTATACTTCTACCGAATGAGAAAAAGATTATGGAACAAATAAAAACAACACATTCCACATATTGGATGCCCTTAGTTTGGGCATCTAGTATTGCTATCAGAGCACGCAAGGAGGGACGTGTGAGGGATGATTTTGCTTTAAATACTTTAGTTGAGGTAAGCAAGTGATTTGAAAAAATTTTAAAAATAGTTTTTAAAGTAAACATGACTTTCATAAATTATGTTTATTGCTTACTTCAAATGCTTTCATTTGATTAATTTAATTAAACCCATTAATAGTGCATTTTGAATATAAATGAAAATATAACTTCCGTTTAATTCTAGGCTATAGCTAAATATCGAATGTTATGTGGTGGATTATTCAATTATGACTGGATCAGCATACCTTTAGTGTATACTCAGGTATTAATATTTTAAAAATATATTGTATTCTTTTTTTATTCTGTATTAATTCTGATTAACTTTTTTGTGTTATGTATGATAGAATAGTTCTAATTCCTGCTATTTATTTTTGTTAGAATTTTAATACATTTATTTAAAACTGCAAATAAAGTGATTTATAAACTTTATTTTCTGTTATAAATTTTGATAGAAAATATTTTAATTACTATCCTAAATTGCTACCAATCAAATTCATCGACTTTTCCAAGAATTAAATTTCTGAGGATTATTATTGGAATTCTTTTCTGTTCTGATTCTTTATTAGTGTATACTACTACACAAATTATTAAAAATACTTTGCAAAACTTATGTAGTTACAGTTATTAAATTAAACAGATTTATTGAACTTCCTTCTGTATGTAGATTACAGTAATAGTTTCTGTGCCACAATTGCAGTTTTTGCTTTGTCTCCACAGACATTATCAGAATTCAGAGTAATCTATGATAATAAATTAAACTGATATTTTCACAAATATTAATTAAAAGGGAAAAAGATTACTGTGAATAAAAATTGAGTTAACCTTTTTCCATGGAAGTAGTATGAAAATACTATTAACAAAATATATTTCTTCCAACTTATAACGCAAATATGCTAAAAATTGTAGAATACTGTTTAAAAATGATTTAGATTTATGAGATAAAGTGACTTTTAATACAAACAAAGAATCTATTAATGAAAGCATGAAAAAGTAAAAGTATTTTAGAATTAAACTATTGGGGGATTCACTCCATAAGTAATCAGATTAATAGTGATGTGCTTTATCAACTAATTGCTGGCTGCTAGTAAGATTTCTTTTTATGACAATATTAAAATCAAAATTAAGATTATATCTGTGAAACAGAATCCATTAAACAATAGATTTTTTTTATTTAAGTAATATAAAATCATATTTTCTAGAAATTTAACTGTCTTCAAGGAATTGTCAATGTCATTGTTTTAGTAACAGGGTAAGTGTTACTATATTTGTATCTAAGTTGTCATTAATATTTTTAGTGGACGTGACTTCTGCAGTAGACTTTACAGTTATAATATTTCAGATATATTTTTGTATTTAAACTGTAGCACCAAGTTCTGCTACAGTTTAAAATTTTTCTCATTGCTATGGATTTTGTTAAAATTGGCAGTGCACAGTGACATAGCACTTAGAAATAAGACGGATAAAATACCAGAGGCTTATTTAGGCTCCAGCCTAAAGTGCTGCACTTTAATAAATATGTAGACATTTTTACTATCTTATCATCCTAGAATGAAAAATAAATATGTAATATAAAATCACTATTGCCTTTCAAACAATTTAAATAAAACAACAAACAACTTCAATTGTATACTATTATGAATTTATATAAATTTTAAAATGTAGCATCAAATAAACGTTAAATAAATACTAATTTTTTTTTATTGATGAGTCTAAATTTCTGAGGAACATTTACATCATATTTAGCTATGATAGCACAATTTAGTTAAAATTATTGCTTATGAAATTTCCAATTTTTTTTGTTTCTCATTAATGTACCTTTTAAAGAAATATTTTGTTTAATTTTTATGCCATGGCTACATATTTATGCAGCAAGTTTTCAAATAATACAAACTTTTTATATTTCAGGTTGTTACTCTGGTGGTTTATACTTTCTTCTTGGCAACTCTTATGGGCAGGCAATACCTAGACCCAACGCAGGGTCATCCGGGTTATGATGTAGACCTTTATATTCCTATTTTTAACTTTCTGCAGTTTTTCTTTTACATGGGCTGGCTAAAAGTAAGTTTGTCTTACTATTTGAATTCATAGTTTATTTTGAAATTTTGATATTTCAATTACTATCAGTATTAATTTTATATTCATAAGTAGAGTAAAATTTTAGAAGTAAAGAGAATTGCTTAAAATTTTTTAAATAAATTATTTAAAATTGGAGTGTTTGTGACAATTCTGTGTTTTCATTCTTTTACAGGTAGCAGAAACATTAGTAAATCCTTTTGGAGAAGATGACGATGATTTTGAAGTAAACTGGGTGATAGATCGTGATATTCAGGTGAATAAGATAAAAGCTTTTTTAATTTCTTAATTATATAATATAATGCACCAATTTTAATATGATGACAGAATAAAGATGTTCTCATGTCTGACAATTTTTTATTGTATATATAATTACAAAACAAACTTTAACTTCTTTTAATACTAGCCAAAAAAAAATTTTACTAGCAATTCTGCAGTAAGGAAGTTCATTTCTGACAATGACAAATTAATACTAATTGTGAAAGTAATTTTTTTAAAGAATATTTCTTGGCAGCACTTATACTGTGGAAAAAAATTATATTTTGTTTAACAGAGATGATTAAATTAATCTATTTTAAATTATCTTTTTTCATAATATAGGTGAAGATATCTGCATATTGATGTTGCAAGGAATTTTGGAGAGTAAATGATGGGTTTATATTGTCAATTTCACTATCTGACTTCTTGTAAATTAACAAAGTTTGTCTCCAAACAGCAATTATGTAGTTTAAAAGTAGGAGGCTAATTTAGCAAGTTGTAATTAGCTTAACTATCATCATTTACTTAGTATTATTTTATTAACTTACATAAATCATTTAAAAGTTTTCAGTGGTATAAAAATTTAAATTCACGAAACTTTGCTTTTTATAAATAATTAGTTATTACTTAGTTATTTTTTCAAATTTATGTTAAATGAAGTTAGAAATATAATTTTGAACATTCTAACTATGCAGTGCTCCCAAAACTATGGGTAGAAAAGAAAATGTCCTAGAAAAGAAAATCAATGATGAAAAATTATTTCATTTAAAGTTAGGAAAGAAAAGAAAGAAAAAAAAAAAGTCAACAGAACAAAATGTAAATTGCAACTTTTGGAATATTATCTTTTCATTTTTGAATTAAAGTATTATTAGATTTCAGCTTTATTTTAATCTCTGCTTGTAAATCGGTTTGATAATGCAGTTTGTTTTGTCAGGTATCTTATTTGATTGTGGATGAAATGCACCAAGAACATCCAGAACTGATTAAAGATCAGTATTGGGATGAAATTATGCCTGATCTACCCTACACAGCTGCTGCAATGCCTTTTTACTCTGAACCACCCATGGGATCTGCTGCTAATTTAGTGTAAGTTGTTCAATGTTTGCAGTGATTATGTATATATATATATATATATATATATATAATAGGAGGGTTTGCTCCTTGCTCATTTTAGTTCACTAACATTCATGTTGTCCAATGCGGTACCCGATAGTCATCAGTTCCAGTTGGCAAGTTTTTAAGCATCATTGGCCATTCAATCATTATTGGAAGTTTAATCTTTCATGATAACAGCATATGTTTGCTGATTGGTCGGCCTACTTCCAATTCAAAACTTAAAGCCCCACAATAAGAGCACTCTTTGCTCATATCTCCAATATCTGAATATTGTTTCTATTTTCCACTCTTTGTCGTCAACATAGCAGCTCCACATTAGCTTTTATTTTCAAATTGGCAGATTCTCGCTCATTTTTTCTACATCTGATGTTGCTAGACATCCCATTACTATTTATAAAGATCATGCAGCATGAACACCTGAATTGGCTAGGTATTTTGTAATGTTCCAGATGATTACTAACTGAGGGATGAAAAATATCGAATAATCCAAGAATTGTTCATTAGTGTTGCCACAAACATTGTGTCTAAAAATAGAATTAGAAATAATATTGTTTTAGTTAAAGCTTTACTTTTTCTTTTTTGTCACCACATCAATAGCAAGTGCAATATATATACTTCCTATGACAGTAATAATTTTCATTTAATATTTCAAACACTACTGCACAACAAACCTCATATGTCATGAATCATGTAACTTGCTATCTACCAATCACTAACCGAATAAAATACAGCAGTTACATAAAAAAATTTTTATATAATGTATATATATATATAAGGCTCTGTATTGTTTACTAGACTATGGGTAAAAAGTAGAGACTAAAAGTTTTTTTCCTTACAAATTTAATTTCATATTACTAAAATATAAATTGATATCTTTTATAAATCAGTTAAAACTGTTGGTTGTTGCTGCTGTTTTTAGCTGGCTTCTAATAGATTTAACATCGGCTTTTAATGTACATCAATAATATTCAAAAAACATAAATGGAATATTTTTTTTAGCGATTACAATGCTTTTAGAAATTAAGCTAATATTAAACAAATGCATTCATATAAACAAATTGACTCTTTAATCTGAATCATGTAATATTAGAAAATAAGGGGGAGGCTCTTTGACAATGCTTTCATATTGTTAAAAGAAACAATACTTACAGAGATCAGTATCAATTAGATTTTTCACTTTTTGGTGCATTTTTTAAATTGTCAAATATGCATGTAGTATGATAATCATGATCCAAGTACAGATATATCAGAAACTATATTGTCACAAGATAGGCTTTTAACTTTATCAAAATTTATAATCATATTTTAACTTTTTCAAATTATCAATTTGATAGTTTTTGAATGAATTGAAATGAATTTCTTTTTATTTCTATTAGTATGAGTGAATAGCTAACAATGTTAAGAAATCATTTTTGTAATGTTTTAACTGAATTCATATTTTAAAAAGTTCTAGTTGCTAATATAATTATTTTTTAATTTATTTACCATTTCATGAATATTTATTGATACCTTTTTATTTCTAAACTTAAAATATTTTCTTCTATTTTTAAGAAGAATAAAAAGGTAGACGATATTTAAAACATTGTGAAATGATATGCTATATATTACTTTTGTAGGATCTAAAAGAATTTATTTAAATATTTTATGTTTGTGAACTTTAATCTGAAATAAGGAGAGAAATTTAACAAATGCAATTTTTAAATAAGTTCTATAAAATTTTTAATAATTAGAATTTATGTCTGATTTTTTTTTTTTTTTTTTTTTTTTTAGAAAAAATATTATTCTGTTTCAGTATTAAAAAAATACCATTTCTAATCTGAACTTAAATTAAGGAATAAAACTAATTTAATTGAAATTTATACATTGTTTATTTTTTCATTTTGTTTATTTATTAAATAGATTTTGTCAGCTTGAATTCAAGTTATTAATTCAACATTGTAATAATCAAACACTAAACTTTTTGAGAACTATAAGCAAAGGAATAAAAAGGATTTAATTTGCAGTTTCATTCAGATTAGATCTCATTGTGATATGAACATTTTGTAGGTTATAGTTTCATATATGTATGTACATATTTGTCATATTTTAAATGGTTTTGAAATGAAGAAAATGATTTATATGAGTTTAAGTGTCAATTTATTTTTTTATCTTCTAGAATTCCTCCCCATGAAGCAGAATTTGTGCCCTTAGAACCATTAGAAGAAAATGAAGATGAATTGGATGGAGTAAAAGTGGTATGCCTTATTTCTAATTTTTATTCAGCGTCTAAAAACAATTTCTCTAAATAAACTTATATATTTATCTTTTTTTACATTTTTTTATTGATTCTATTATTAAAGAAAGAAATTCTAAGAAAAAATATTTTATATGTAATAAAATCTGTATGAATAAAGTCATAAAAACACTTGAATAAATTGGCAAATTTAAAGATCTCAAAAAAGATATCTGGCCTTTTTTTATGTTCTTCTAAAGTTATGTTCTTTTTTCTGATCAAAATTTCTTTTAAATTTAATGCTTTCAGTTATTGCCTATTAATTTGTAAGGTTTTTTACTGATGAATGTTTTGTTTGTGAAAAACATATTAAATTTACTACTATATAACTATTTAAAGGGAGTTTGTGTGTGTATATTGTATTTGACAATTTTTGAAAATGTGTAACATAATGTATAACATAACATAATCTGACAGATTTTGATATGTGTTTAAAGATTTTCCTTAAATATATGAGGCAAATTCATTTTAATAGTTTACATTTTTTCTCCCTGAAAACAACCCTTGAGTAACCTCATTTTTTTATTATTAGTGATTGCAGCACTTTAAGTGTAAATTTGATTTTCTTTTCTTGATGATGTATGTTTTTTATATCTCATTTGTAGATCAATGGGATACCGTGTGAAACAGCTTCAAACAATAGAAGCAGATTAAATAGCCACCTATCTGGAAGTGCATTCAGTGGAATTTCCAAGCTTGGGCGCTCATTCCATCCAATGTCTTATGAAAAGAAAGGAATTTTAAACCTTATGCAAGATTTCTTGAGTCGAGAGTCATCTGGTATTTGTTTCATATTTAATATTAAAATAGAAAACAAATTGTAGATTTAAAAAATATTAATTGTCAAAATAACTTGTTCTCATTCTATGCCAATAGCTTATGCCTGAATTTTGGTTTTAGGTTTGTTCAATTAATCAATTAACCATTTTTCAAAATTTTTAAAGTTTTCCTGCCATTTAAAATTTTATTTTTATAAAAAATATTAATTTTCAAATTTAATTGATATTTTTTTGTTTCTATATAGTTTTTTTTTAATTTTAGAACATTACATTCTTTTTTAACTGAGGAAGAAAGATTATTTGAACGTTTATAAATACCCCTTCACATAAAGCTGTGTTATTTTGTCATTTTAGATTTTGCAATATTTTGTACTTTATATACGAGTAAGAATTTATGTCTCGTTAGAAACAATTTATATTTATAGTGCAATGAAAGTTATTGCATATATTATTATGTCCAATATCAATTTTTTGGATGCGACTTTAATGTATTTAAGAAAAGTTTTTACTTTTGAAAATTCAAACTCTAGTAATTAATATTCTATATAATTAATAAATATATTTCAAATAAAAACTAAATAAGTGTTAACCTATGATATCAATGCTGTAGTTGTTTGTAACCCTCTATATATTTAAACATAATTATTACTGATTATGAAGTACATTGGCAAATTGCCATATGTTAATCTTATTTTGTACTTTTCAGTCAGAAAGAAAAAGCTTTGGAAGGCTCCATCCAAAGATAGTACTGTTGATCAAACTGGATCTTGCGAGACTTCTGGACCTCCAACTCCAGATGAATTTAAAGATCGCAGTGGATTATTTAATGTAAATTTTGTTTTAATTTACTATATAGAATAATTATAAATGCTTGAGTATGCATATCTATTTTAGTTGTAGATATGTATAGTAGTTTAAATTGGAAAATAAATAAATGCTTTTTGAGGAGCAAATAAATAAATGCTTTTTGAGGAGCAAATAAATAAATACTTTTTGAGGAGCAAATAAATAAATACTATTTTTTAGCCATTTTTCTATTTATGTTAAGAAAAGTATTTTAATTTAAAATAATTTTGGACTTGCAACATGTTTACATCTGATTTAAGTTTAAATAACTGCTTGAAAAAATTCAAATAAACTCTGCTAAATTAAATTAAATTAAAATTGTCAGAAAGGTTTGCTCTTTGGTTTTGTATATGATAAGCAATTTTTCATAAGATCTCATTTTGAATATAAAAGTTTATGTAAAGTAAACGAATATAGATTCTATTTTAAAATATTTTTTCATGACAAAGTATGGTCATAATTACAAGTATCATTGCCATCAAAGTAAATGGGGAAAAAAGAACCATACACAGCCTCAAAATTAGAGACCAAATGCTATTTTGGATAAATGAAAGAAAACACCTATGTAAAGGTATAATTTTGTATTTGAAAAGATGCACAGCTTCAATAATGAAAATGTTTATCATTTATACAAAAAGTTTCATAGTCCTCTATGAATGACTGATTGGAGATCTTTGCATTGTGTATTAAATCCCTGATAAAACTTTAACTAAAACTACTTTCTAACATATATTAATAATGGTAACATATATTACAAATGATAAACTTTATTTCAGCTGCTCTTATTTACTGCTTTTTTGTATGAATGTCAATTGTCACCCACATCAAATACAAAATTTTTCTTCATCTACGTATTTTCAAATCATCGTAATAATATTCTGTTATTTTCTGAATTTTGTATCTTTTTGCCCAGTTTTGAATATGTATATATGTAGCACAATTTTATTCTCAGAATAAACAGAAAAATTGTGATGTTATTGGGAAAGAAAACTTCTAAGAAATCATTTTTATATATATAAAATAGTTTCAAATTAAAAATAATAAGAGCAGAAATTTTTTTCTATAATGTGAAAAGCATGAAACAGCTACATTTAGCAAAACAGCTCACTACACACATTTAGTCTCTTGTACTTCTTGAATTAATATTACAAAAAAAAAAAATTGATAATAAACATTAATATCGTGATATGCAATTATCTCTAAGTAAATCTATTTTTGTCTGTTTCTAAAATATGAAAATTCAAATATCCAAGTATTAAATTTTTTCAGTAAAAAATCAATATAAAATTTAAATCAACTGAACTTTTTTATTTTAATTATAATGTTTTCAACTGCAGGATGACATTTTTCATCTGTCAGACTTATCTTTGGCTGATTCTCGTGCTACATCTGCTAGTGGTACAGGTAGTGGTATGCACAGCCCTGGTTACTACAGCAACATGCCTGTTGAAGATATCTTTTGGCATAAGGGATCTAGACGTAGTCGTTATCTCCATAGATCTGTATCTAAAGTATCTACTCCTAAGAGTGAAGCACCTGATGACAGTACTCTGAGACTGCCTACTGTTATGCGCAAGAAAAGTACCAACAGCCTGAAGCAGTTTTTTCGGTCTGGCAAATATCGAGGCTCACAAAAATCTCTCATTGGATCAGTACAAGGCCGTAGCCGGTCGAAGTTGACCTTGAAGGGTGAAAATAGAAATGTAAGATTTTTTTTTTCTTTTTTTTACTTCAATTTAAAATGGAAGTGTTCTGTAACTAATGTAGTGTAAATGCATCTTCTTTATGAATACATATTTCATTAAGTGTTGTCATGGGTTTATAAAAATGTGTTAATGCAAAATAATTTGAATAGTTCATGCAGTTTTACTAAAATAAAATAAACTGAAATAATAACTTTTCAAACATGACACGAATAATAAATTATGCAGGAAATATTAGTTTTTGTGGGTTTTTTTATATATAGATAATAATGTTTTTTCACTGTGAAGCATTATTGCCTTTTTATAATTAGAAACAGTTTTAAGTCTATGTTTCAACAAGAACTCGCATTTCAAATAGGATTCTGTACCAAATACTTTTGTGTATCTGCCATTTTTGTATTTTAACTGTGACATTCCAATTTCTTATTTTAAAATAAAATTGAGTACTTATTGAAATTGTTTTAATTAAGTTGATATATGATCATCTTTTTTAACAGTTGTAATTTTTAAAATGAGAAAAAAATTTGCATTAAAATAGTAATTTTGTTTTTAAATTATTCTTATGACCACAAAGTGAGAAAGTTGAATCTTTTAAAAAGAAAGAAAAATTCTTTTTAAATTTTAAATGCATTCCATATATTTTACTGGTTGTATATTCTAAGTTCAAGCTTGCCTTCTGTTATAGTATTACTTTGAATATCATTTTAGGACTCGTAACTATGTAATATGTTGTTTATATTGCCGCATTGAAGAAAGACAGTCGAATCTCCATGTCCGAATGGTCATGGCACTGGTCTCATGATCAAGAGACCTGAGTTCGAATCTCGCTAGAGACAATGCGATTAATAGTACAGTACACTCCCGATTATCCGCTGAATTGGGTGGCGCGGCCCCCGCGAATAACAAAAATCGCGGATAATCCGAAAAAAGCTAAAAACGGGTATTGCAAAACAGAAAACAGTCATTCCAACTTTGAAAAATCGTTTTATGTACAATAAAACGTAAAATAAACAGCAGGAAATGTTTAACTAACGCTTAATATTTTAGTATATCACTCAAAACTAACCTAAAATGAATTTTGTCAATGAAAACAGAAAAGTGCTTTGTACTTACGAGAGGCGTCAAGGATGCACAGAAAAATTAATATATACGTACTGTTTTAATACTGTAATATATTATGTAATTACAAAAGCATAACTGTAAAACTACACCTTTTTGAAGAAATCAGTCATTTGTGTTTGCTTCTTGCTTTGGAAGCATTTTCTCTTTGCTTGAAAACAAACAAACAAACAAAAAATACTTAGTGCGACAGGCGCGGATAAACCGCCCGCGGATAATCGGGAGTCTACTGTATATGTAAATACTTAATTCCTTGATTTTATGTTTTCCTTTATTTTATGTTCCAGAAGATACTGGACATTTCTTTAGTTTACCAGACAAGTGTTCTGAACTTTTCTTACTGCCTCCAGAAGAGTATTCTGGAACTTTCTCTGCTTGTATAAAAGCAGAAGATTTGTCAGTTACTGTGTTCGGAGTTCAGTTAATAAATTGGTTTAGCTCTACCTCTTGTGTGTGTCATTGAGTTCTATACTATAGTTCTACGTGACAATATAGTTTAGTTTTTCATGTATATTTACAAAACTAATTCTATGATTACTGTAAAATATGAAATAACTTGATTAAATTAAAAAATAATATATATTTACTTATTTTGAATTGCTTTCACTTCAATATATTTTATTCTGTTAGTTGTTTTATGGTACATGAAAGCTGGATTTTTAATTTGCATTTTTTCCCCTTATATCTTGGATAGAATGTTTCATATTGAATTAATTCCAAATAGAATATTATCCATTGTTTTATTATAGGATACAGATAGTATTGCTGCATCTAAATGTGCAGTGAATAATGAGGACAAAAATTCTCTTTCTGATGAAGATATAACAGTAAGAGAAGCATATCCAAATCCTGATGTTATGAGTAAAAGCACCACTAATATAGGTAATGCTTAGTGATATAAAATTTTCTTTTATATATGTGTAGAATAGCATGTATTATTTTATCTAAATTGTTATTCAGTAACATATATATATATACAACATTATTTCATATCACTTCAATTTTGAAGTATGAAGTATTTCTCATTCAAATATTAAACACAAATACTGTTTTTAATTTTTTAATTAAATTTATCAAAGTAAACTTTACAATTACAAATATATTTCAATTTCTAATGAGATTAAGTCTTTTTTAAGATGTTGTTTGGCATTTAAGATTTTGAGCTAAAACAAAGTGCAAAATATATCAAATTAAATGCATTCTCTGTTTAGTTACATTATAGTCTATATAAGGTATATCAAATTCTTTTGCACTTGTAATTTATTAGTATTGCTGTTTCATATTAATAATTATAATAGATGTTCATTTAAAGAATTCTAATCAGAGAGAATGTCATGTGTTCATTTAAAGCATGACAATGTTTTTTGGAAAAATATATCTTTAAATATTTTGCTTTTTTATTTTTCATTTGTGTGTAGAAAAAATATCAGAATGAGACATTTATACTTATTATAAATTGCAATAATAGTTTAGAAAATTGTGATACTTGACTTTGATTTTCTTACACCATGCCGATTCTTGAGAGTACTAATGTCACATGGTTGTGCTTTCTATTAAAGATGCTTGGTGTACTTGTGTGAAAATAAAAAGTTGAGTTGTTTCATCATATAAGTGTGACTATCGCTGATTTGCAAGCCATGTCTTAAAATCTTGGTAATTCAGAAGACCAAAAAGTGAAAAGGCAACATATCTAAAGAACCTCCAAAACTTGCATAATATTTCTAAGAAATAAGACTGGTTTTTCAAGTAACAGCAAAAATATATAGAATTCATTCAATGATTAAAAAAAAAAACATTTTACTTGAAATGAAAGATTTTTAATCAAAAATGATTCCATTTTTAAATAATGTATACAGAACACATTTCCATATAACTACTGTTCCTAATAAAAATTTATAGTTTCCTTTTTTTTTTTAATACAAAAAAAAAAAAAAAAAGAAAAGAAATCTGTTTCAGAATACTTTAAATTGGAAGATCTTTTGAATCTGAGAGAAATTTTTTGAAGCTTGAACATTGTTTTTATAAATAATTTATTGGCTGACATTTTATTTTATCATAAAAATAATTCTCCTATCTAATAATCAGCGAAATTGAAACTTGTCTTTTAGTTTCTCATATTTATGCAAATGAATGCTTTTTTGTGTATGCTATATCTCAACAGAAAAATTTCAATAAAAGGTTTGACAAAAAAAATCATTACTAATAGCTTTTAATATCAATTTCTCCTACTTATGCTATCCAGCTGAGAAGTAAGTTAATTATCTATATTGGCACTTGCAATTGTATAGTCTCAGTAGGGAGTTTAGAGTACAATACATTGTTGGTTTTTAAATATAGAATTTTGTTTTTTTATATATTTAAATTAGCTAAATCAAGAAAAAGAGCATGGAATTGTGAAATGATTGTCATGATTATTTGCACTAGTCCAGTACTGAATAGCTGTGCACATCAGTAATTTATGGTTGTAGCTCACTTATAATTTTAATAATTTAGAGCTAGATTAACTGTAACAAAAATGTTTTATATTTTAGAAATTTGATAGATTGATGACAAATGTTTAAAGACCTCTTAAGCTATGAAAAATAATTTATATTTGTTCATTTCTAACAATTGTTTGTCTTTGGGGTCTGTTCATTTTATATATAAATTAGTATTTTTCTCAGATTTATGTTTTTAAAATTATTTTGAATTATGATCTAATATAAATATTTAGTTGAAATGTCAAAAAATAATAGTTTTTATTTTGCTGTTATTTTTTTATCGTAATCAATGGAATAAGTATAATTTAAATATTATTTTAGAATTTTAAAAGTGCTTGGGGGCTTTCTTAAAGTAATTTCTTTTTTATCACAAATTATGTTTATTCAAAGCACTTATACATTATTTTTTAATAAAGATTTAATCAATATTTGAAATAATTCTGGTAAAGAATAGCTTTTACTGCTTTCTTTTTTTATTAAATTTTTCTAGATTCTCTTATGCTAAATAAGCTGAATATAGCCTTTTATGCTAATAGTAGTAGGTAAATTTCCTGTTTATATGGAATGATTATTTTAATCATATGTTATAGAATAATTAATCATATGATATGGAATAATTTTATTAAACTTTAATAATTAGATTGCTGTATTAATTTTTAAAGTAAAAGTAATTAAAATATGTTAGATATCTTTGTATGGACCAGTTGTTTTATTATTGTTAATGTTTTGATTGTTATAATTTCAAAAATATTAATGAATTAAAATGCTAATTCAGATTATTCATTCATTATTTGTCATCATTATTTTTCAGTAATTCCCATCTAAATATGAATATTTATTTGGTTTGGAATCATGTATATGAGCTTTTCCTGTTTAATATCTTGAAAAAGAATGCTAGAAAGATAACATAGCAGAATACTAGAAAGATAACATCCAGATATTGCACATCTGATTACAATGAAAAATTGCTTCACTTTTTCAATGGTATAATGATGATAAATGATTCATAGATTGATAGTATTATTTTTTTAGCCTTTTTTTGTGATTTAAAAAAATTTCAATAAATGCTCTTATATTTAGTCTTAATAGCATCTCCTGTATTATACTCGAAACATAGGTAGACTTATCACTACACTACATCTTTACTGAGTAACTTTCTTATCCTTTCAAAAGGGGAAGTTTACCAAATAAAAATTCCTCTTTGCAAACTGGAAGGCAAAGGTAGATTCAAGTTAATGTTTTGAAATTCCTTGTTGTATAATACAGCATTTATTGCAAAAAAAAAATATTAAAATAACAAATATTTAAAAAATAAAACATATACAAGGACAAATATTATTCAAATTTAATCAAAATTTAAAATATATTACTAAAAATTAATATTTCTAAGTGCCATAAGATTGTATCAGCGTCTAAGAACTAAAAAAACATTGTTTACATTTTAAACATATCTTTAAAAAAAATTAATTATCATTTGCTGTTATTATGTTTTCAATTAAATGGAAGAAATAATTTATGATAAGAATTTGTCATTTAATTTTTCAATTTACATATGGGAGAAAAGATCTTGGCTAATTCTCTTTTGCATATTTCAAATGCAAGTATTTAATAGAATAAAAATGAATCCATTATCTGATTTTTTTTAACCTACTTGTGTTAAAGCTATAATGCCTGTCTTTTTTAATACAGTATATGCTCAGGAATGCTACAGACTTCAGGATTGTCAGGTTAACAAAATTTCCAGATAATGAGGTTCACTAAAAATATGCATTTAAATAACAAAATTTTAATGCACAAAATAATACAGAAAATTATTCTAAGTAATAAATAATACTAATTGAATAACTGAGCAGCAGTGTTTTTTACATCTTGAAAAGAATGAGCATCTTTATTAAATTGGTTGATCACTGTGGAAGTCAGATTCGTGATAAACATTTTGTTTTTGATAATAAAATATTAATGAAATTTTTCCAATAGTATTTTATCATATTTAAAGAAGTCTACTACTCGAGAAACACTTGCCGAATTTCAAGTGTCCTAATGGTTAAGAAGATTCCATTATCTGTGACTGAATATGTTATTTTTATGCATGTTGCATGAAAAAAATGCAATTTTAGAATATAATTTAGATTATTTTAAACAGTGAAATAAGATTAGAAGATTTTAATAAAATGCATTAAAAAAACTAAAGTATGTGCAGCTCCTGGAATTTCTGATGACCAAATTTACAAAATGTTGCCATAATTCTTTGTGTTCTTTTATACTTATTAAATTAACTTTCTTCAAGCTATTGAACTATAATTCTTGTGCATTTAAGTAATTTCAAAGTTTAAAAAAGTAAGCTTAGAGATTTTTTTTTTTTAAAGTGACATTCATGTTGAAAATAGCTTAAGTTAATGATTAAAAATCTCTTTTAGCCCTAAGCAATTGTAGCTATAAAAAAGATTTTAATGCCAAAGTTGCAGATTTTAAAGAGATATTCATTCACCTAATATGACATTTTTTCTTTAATTGTAAGGAATTATGGTGGGGGGGGGGAATAAAAATTTCCCATATTCCATTTCACCCCCTTTCAGGTGGTGAAAGGCCCATCTATGAACTCATTCGAAATTTTCATATTCCATGCAATTTATTCCAGGTCTGTTAAAATCCAAACGAAATTTCTTTTAGTTATCATAATCGCAAAATGGGCAAAGCATTAACGGCATGCTCACAGATATACATAGAGAGAAGTGAGATAGGTTGATATACATATTTGGAAGTGTGATTGCCATACTTGGATGAATTGGGTTTCCCATTATCATGTCAAAAGAACCATTGCAACAGGTAGTTTTCCTATAAAGAATATGTTTAAAAAGATTAATATATATACATTAGATGATATATATTAATCTTTTTAAGTATATTATGGCTCTTTAAGGGATGCATATTTATTTATCTTAACATTGAATTTTATTATATTTTTGTTCTATCTTAATATTACTCATAAAGGTTTCACATGTATTTTTTATAGCAGTTAATATTTATAAATTTTATTAACATTTGCTACTTTAGATGTTTAGGTAAGTTTGGGTTCTTGTTGTTTTGATATATTTATACATATATTATATATATTAATACATATTGTATAATTAAAAGCTGGCTTACTTTTTTGGATTGAGTGATTGGTGTGCTTTAATTTAGGAAAATCTTTTTTATAATTTGATTTTACTTTGAATTGAATTTGTAAGAATAAATAAAAATAGTTAAGGGTTGTTTCCTTCCTTTTTTTAAAGTTTATCATTTAAAAAATAATAAAGAAGGGGTAGAGTATTTGATTTTATTGCAGCTTTATTACACAATTTCATCTTGGACAGATTCAAACTCATTCTTTATTATTAATATTTGGTTCAAATATATCTTTAATAGAGTTATTATTAATTGAATCTATTAAACATTTAAGATTTGATTGTTTGCTTGATCCTTTATTGAATTAATGTTTTTGTAGTTTTCAACTTGCAAGTTCTTTTTATGCTTTGTGATGTTTTTTTTTCTTTCTTATTTGCATATATCTATAACAATATCAGGCATAATGGATAGTAGAATGGGTGATGAAATTCTTTTTATGGCTATAAATTTTTTTTAATTTAAAATTTTTATTTTTATGTATTTATATATTTTATATTTTACATTGCATAATTTTAGAATCTATATGTATATATCTATTAGAATCAATATGTATATTTATATATCTACATTTTGTATCTACTGATGTCTATTACAGATTTATTCTGTGTCTCACTACTACACATTCTAAATTTTACTTAAATCAGATGATGTATTTTTTTTCTTTCTATTTTTTTTGAGTGTATTAATGTTCAATCTTTATCTATCCTTACTTTTGCCTTAATTGCTTTAATGAATATCTATAAATTCTACCTTTTTAATAATGTTTATTATGGAAGATTTATATTAAAGCTTTTATTTTTTTAGAAAAATTTTAATTGTTCAATATGTAATGTTGAAACTGTTGTGCATATTCATAAATATGTCCAGATTATGTAACTCATGAGTTCCTTTTAATTATTGATATTTGCTTAGTTCAAAGGTGAATATTTAGCTTTATTTCATTTGTATATTTTTTATTTCAGATAATGAAATGAGTCCAGGAAGGTCAGCACCAATATCTTTTAGTAGACCAAGAAAAAGTCTCCCTCAGGAATTAGAATATTCACCAGACAAATCTTCGTTAGGTAAGCTTGCTAAAGAATCCAGCACATCTACCCTTGTTCCCACTGAAGGCTCTTTAGAAGATACACCACCTAATGAAAAATTTTCAAAGCCAATAGAAGAGCCAACTGTTGCACAAAAACCCGAATCTGATGAAACATTTAAATCAATTGACAACATTGATATTAATATAGATAATAGTTCTTTAAATGACAATATCAAAAGTAATCCATCTCTTGCAAAACCTATGTTTGTGTCCATCCCTCAGAAAAATGTTTTCTCTAAGCTTCGTCCAAAGAGAGCTACGAGTCTTCATATAAATGAATACCGTAAAGATTCGGATTCTCCAAGTATGTCCGGATTGCAGAAGTTTTTTGATCGTCACAAAAGCCACAATTATTTGCGTACCATGAGTCAACCTGTTAGCCCAACTGACAGTGAAGCTCCAGTTTTAAAGCAAAAAGTTTCATCCCACAGAGGCTTATTTAGTCGAAAGTCCAGTAAAGATAAACAAAACAAATCATCAAGCACTTTGCAGTTGGGGAATGATTCAGATATGTCTCCATCTCAAAGCCTTGTCGAGCAGAAAAATCTAAAAAATCTTGCTTCGAAATCTGTAGATGTATAGGTTTCTGTGAGCTTTTTTCTTCTTTTTGTTGTTGTTGCGCTATAATATTTGCATTTTTAATTAGGGTGTCTACTAATCACATAAAATTCCTGCATTTCCATCTAGGATTTAAAAATGATTTGTATCTGAAAGATTTTCCTAAGAATAATTTCATGCAGCAAAAAATGTTGTTTGTTTGAAAAGAAATACTTGTTTTAAAAATACAATTTAATTAAAAGCATTTCTTTGGGGGGGGGCTTGTATGGCTTACCTTATACCTAACTGAAAATCATTATTTAACTAAAAGCTTCTATCACTCCAGAATCTTGTTCTTTTTATCTCTTTAAGAACTAAGAAATATTCTTTTTTAATCCTGAATTGTATATAATTTTTTTATCATCCTTCATATGAACTTATGTGTTACTATATTGGCATCACAATTTTTATTTCTTTTTAAGAATATTTTGAGATACATTTTGTCCTTCTAAAAAAAGTGTTGAAAAAATTATGACAAATATTTTGTGCTCCAGACATGGATATTTGCACATGGTCATTTTTTCAAAATAAAATATAAAATTCAAAATCTATTAAATGAAACTCTTAGCAGTTAAATTTAGATTTTTAACTATTCTTGCTATTTACTAATGGTTTTTTAAAAAATTATTTAGCTTTGCCATTTAAAAATAGTGAAAGAAAAGGATTGCAAAAACTTTGCTTGAAGCAGTTTTTTTTAATACATAAAGATTAGTAGACACCCAGTTTTTGCTATTTTAGATTAGTTTACTTCGTGCATTTATTTTTCCTTGCAAACATGTCTATGTAATAATTAAAGAATTATGACAAAGGCATGTTTTGTCCACAGCAAACATGTCTATGTAATAATTAAAGAATTATGACAAAGGCATGTTTTGTCCACATCAACATTGATATCTGAATATCACTAAGTGTGTACTTGAAGAATGTTTACTTAAGAATGTAGATTTAATTGCTTAAATGTATATGATGTTATTTAAATGATATATGACAGTATTAGAGCTTATGCATTGCTCATAGTATAGATTGCTCAAATCTAGAATATTAGTTTATTTCATTTTTCACACAATTCCTGTGATTGATGCATAAAATTTTTCATATTGTACTTAGTATTATTATGACATTCTTTTGCAAGTGACAGTTTCAAGTTGGCAGTGCTTAAGAACCATAAATAACCACATAATGAATAAATGATTTATGTGTTTCTCTGAAGTTCTGTGCTGTGTACAACAGAATGGCAATATTTCAAATGGAAATTTTTTGAAGTTGAACAAATACTTTTAAATATATCAGAATAAATTTGATAACTATTTATTTTGCTGTAATGTTTCAAGTCATAGATTTCCTGAGATGCCAGCTTTAATTAACAATGACTAAAATGCATTTTGGAAATTTATGATAAATTATTGTATTAATTTGTGTAAATTTATCAGAAAATTATTAAATGATTTCCTGCATTAGAGAAATTTAATTATATATTAATTAGATATTAATATTGGCTTGTCTCATTTTCACTAATGAATTTCTTTATTCAGTTCATTTAAATAAATTCTTTTGTTACTTTTAAAGAAGATTCTATTAATGTTATTTAATCATATCTGTTACTTTTATATTTATTTCATATTTATTTAAATACTATAAATTTTCTATTTTCTCTGAATATTTTTTTAACTATGCTTTAATTTAAAAATTAAGTACTTGTGGAATTACTGTGAAACTGTCACATATTATTTTTTAAATAATTGTGTTGGCAAAGAAATATCAAATAATTAAAATATCATCCATTTCCAAAAATTAACAATCTTAGAATTATAGTTAGTTATTTTTTTAATTATATACATGTACTTTGATTTTATAGTTCATTAGATTATTTATGTTTCTTGTGTGTTTATGAATTATATCTGAGTTTTAATTTATCCTTTTTTCATTTATGTTATATTTTACTGAACAAATTTTTATTATTTGTAATGGAATCATTTTCATGCAGTACCCTGCTTGATAAATATTAACTTTGCCATCTAACTGCATGTTGCCCTTTTCTTCCTTACAAGATGCACTGTAATTTTTAATTTTGATTTGCTATTATAGCATGTGTTTCATGAATGTAAATAAAATTTTCTGCTCACAAGAAGCATGATTAAAAATAAATATGTAAATCAAAAATGAATTGAAAATTTTTATTAAAATAAATATATAAATCAAAAATTTAAACTTTTAAACTCTATTCTATTTGAAATCCTTAACAACCAACTGTTTAGTTTAAATAGTTTAATAATAATTTATCAATACATAGTGTAATAAAGATTTCTAATTATTATTAGCTGAAGAAATTTCTTTGTTTTACCTAAAACTACAAAATACAAATTTTGACAAATGTATAAATTCAAATTTAAACCTAGTTCATATCAATTGTGGATTGTTTAAATCATAAAATTATTATGTGAGTAAAATTTCATTGCAAAATTAAGAGCTTATTTATGAGATGCAAGATTTCTGCCTTTTTTTTTTTTGTCAGTATTTTTACAAAATTTGAAAAATAAAAATTTATATTTAAATTATAATGTAATAAATATATATCATGAAAATTTTAGGTGCTTTCTCTCTCGGGCCACAACAAAAGAAAAAAAATCCCTTGCTTGATATTTTTTTTTCTTTTTATCTTCTAATATGTTATTTTTAAAAAGTGTTTCAGCCTTTGACTTAATGCTCCAATAGGTTAATTATCCATGAAGTTGGATATGACATTTTATTGGTAATAAAACAATATTATATTAAGGGATATGACATTTTATTGGTAATAAAACAATATTATATTAAGGTATTAAATGTTTGATTTATAATTCCAAGAAGGTCATTTGAAAATTTAAATTTTATGAAAGCCAAAGGCTGTGAAACAAATCTGAAATAAGAATTATTTGTCGCAAAGAAATACCAGGTTATATATTTAAGACTTATTTAGTTCACTTATTCATTTTTAAAAGAACTTTAAAAGGAAGCTCCCCTTTGTCCCTGATTAATTTAAATATTAGGATATTATTCAGAAATTTTTTTCTCTTATATCTGAGTGTAAAATCATTTAAAATAATCTCACTAAAATAACTACAATAGTATATTTGTAAATAAGTATAGGAGAGTCAACTAAATGTCAGGTGATAATTAACTTGTCATTTGGAAATATCTTTCCATGTCTTCAGAACTGGGACTCTTAAGAAAATATGATCTGATTTTCCTTGTCATTTGCTGTTATCAGCACAAATCACTGAAATATTTTATTACATTAAATATTGACTGTGCTTCATTGATCTCATTTTGTGCTTGTATGAATGCATACAGCTGTATATATATATATATTTAGTAAACATTGCAAGTAATTTTGTTTTCATTGTACATCTGTCCATGATACAAAGTAATCTTAAATTTTACAAGTATTTTATCATTGTGATAAGTTAATGTCTGCATTTATTTGTCAGTCACCATTTTTAAAGAAATAATAGTATTAGTATTAATATATGAGTGTTATTTCATGATATTAGTATTATTGTATTATATTTTAAGCATTTTCTTCTGTTTATTTTATACTGGAAATGTATTTACAGATAATGCAAATAATAGATCTTATTTATATTAGAACAAATTTATATTTTAAATCAGTTTTGAAATTTAAAGCTAGGAACTACTCCTGAAAAATTAATTATAGAATGCATCTCTCATGTTACAATATCAATGTCACTCAGTCATTTTTACCTAATTTATTTGTTGTTTCTCTTAATGGAATTAATTCCTTTTACTACTTTAACTGTAATTTTACTAACATTTTGTGCCTTTAAATAGACTTGCTAATGAATAATAATGTAGTATATAGTATTAGATTTGATTCTAGCATTACAAGTTTTTCATATAACTTCTATGTGAATATTTCATTTTGGAACTGAACATTTCAGTGAAAAAATCATGTTCATTAGTTTGATTAAATAATAAATGTTATGTCCTTAATTTTTTTCTAAACTGTGTCTTTTTTAAAAAGTACACTCTAATTTAAAAATTCTTTTAAATATTATCTCCAGTGACTTTTGAATGATAACTTCCAGTTGTCCTAAAATATTTAGAGATGATGCCTTTTAATACCTGAAGAAATATAAAAATTATTGTGCTTTAAGTTGTAAAGATAAAGATGAATTTTTTTGGTTATTGTTATATGTTTATTAATTACAACTTGTCAGTTATAATGAAATCATTTGTGAAGAAAATTTCAATCTTTTGAATATCTTATTATTTTTAGTGAAAATTACCTTCACTTATATATTATAATTATTGTTTGTGAATCTTAAGATATATCTTGAGCTATAGAGTATAGTTTAGATTATGAGATAAAAATATCAAGATATTTATAGATAATATATTTATTTTCCATTAAAATAAACTATAAATGTGTTGATTTTTTTTTATGAATTTTTAAATGTAGGTGTTCTGATCAATTATTTAATCACATGAAAATCGAAAGAAAAGTTCTAGTAGTATAGTAGCATTATTTGATTAGGTTGATTATTTGATTTATTTGAGCATTATTTGATTTGGGTTTTTTATGAGAATTATACTATTATATATTCTGGAAATTTTAATATTCAGTTATATAGAATTATCACAGTTAGTATTAATGCTTTTCTACTTAGTTCTGTAATATAATATTTTGTAGCCATTAAGAATTATTATAAAAATATAATTACTAATTATCTTTAATATTAAACACATTTCTGGAGTCCTATATGATCTTCCCTTTGATGATATGATTTGATTGTGTTATTAAATTATCAATTTTTGATATCTAAAATAACGAATTTTTTTTTTACTATTTATTGGTATTATTATTAATATTACAAGCAAATAATTTTAGTTTAAATATACTCCAGTTTAATTAATGAATAGATTGTACAAGCAAACAGCATTCATGCATATGCATGAAAAGAATAATATACAATTTTGTATCTGATACTTCAATTTTGTAAACAAATGTAAATTATTTCTACCCACCAATGAAACATTTTATGAAGAGTTTTAAATCAATAGTTTTCTTCATTTTTTTTAAATTTTTATTATTTACTTCATTTTTATATAATATTAAAAAATATATATAAAATGGGGAAAAAATATATCTGAAAAATGAAATAATAATCTGTATTCGAAAATAGTCTGTGTCTACCTCTTATGTCCGTATTTACATCTTGCCTTTTTACCAATGAACTTGGTAAATTCTATATTTTTGAATGGTGCATTATTAAATTAGTTTTGAAAATGATTGTCTGGAAAAGAACCTCTATAAAGTGAATGTGATTTATTTATACAGTATTTTGGATGAGTGATAGTATATTTTTCTGAAGTTGGTAATGGTGCTGAATTTATAAAATATTCTCATATTCAAATTCAGCTCTAGTTGTATTGTATGAGGAATTTAGAAGTGAAATTTAAAGAATGTTTATAAAGAGAACTTTAGCAATTGTATTGGGAGTTGCATATATTTATAGATATATGAATTGAAAGCATTGTAAGTTTAATATTGTGATATAGTATGTGTGATATTTCACATATTGAAGGTGGTGATATAGATATTGTTTACAGTGATTCAAATACATCTAGCAGTGACACAAATATTGTGTTTGGTGTATACTAATTTGTGATGTATTTGCAAAACAATTTAGAAATTTTTGATGACACGGAGTTTTGCTAGTTTTTACTATATTCAGATTTTTAGTGTTTTAATTTTACATTTAACATATAAAATTTAAGTCAAAAATAAACAAAATTAAAGCTTTATACTTCTGAATGTTAAGAAATCATTATAATTTACAATAATGTCTTAATGCAGTGATTCCTACTTTTCAATTTGCTATCCCTTAAATCTGTTTATATTGGTTGTATGTTGTACCCATAATTTTTTAAATTTTTTAAAAACATTTTTGTTTGGCATGTTTGTGCTTATCATAATTTAAAGTAGTAAAAATAAGATGATAAAGTAATAAAAGGAGTCTTACATATATTATTTTAAAAAAAGTGGGAAATTATATTTAAATGTGGGAGCCATAAATACAATTTTCACAAAAGTCATGTTTGGCTGTTGTTACTAATAATCAAATGTGTTTGGATTTTTAATGCATAGTAGAAAATAATCTGTGTTGTAAAAAAATTAGCATTAATGTGAAATTGTACATGTTTATTATTAAATTTTTCAAAACCAAGTTTGGAAAATACAAGATATAGTTTTAAATTAGGATTTGTTACAAATTTTTTGAGTGCATTTATTTTTAGAAAAATATCGAAGAAATTTGTTACCCTTTCTTTTTAATAAAATTAAAAAAAAATAATAATGATATTCCAAAACAAATATTTTCCTTTCAATATGCTTCATTGCTGTCTTCAGTGACTTGCTAACAAATGCTAAAAATGAAATGCAGTTTTGAAGATTTTATGTTAATGTCATTGTAGTGTTAAGGCAGCTGAAATGGCCAAAACTAATCTGAATGTGGGACCAATATCAAAGTTACAAAGAGATTTTTTTTAAAGTATTACATGTATTTAGTAACCAGTTATTCTCCCGCTGTATTAATAACATTTATTTGTAATGCCAACTTCAATGGCTCACACCTTATTGGATATTCTGATTGGTCAGCTATCCATGAAAATTAGTGAAGTGGGTTCAGTTATTCAGATAGGGGGTTGTGTCAAAGTTTTTTATTTTGTGGTATGCCTTGAAAATGAAAGATGGGGAAGGGGAACAGATGACTATAGGTTTTGAGTAGGGGCTTAAAGAGTTTATTAGTTCCCCTCCCCCATAGAAATATTTTTGAGATTTCTATTGGAAGTTTGTGATGATAGGGTAAAGGTGGATAGTTGATGGCATATCTAGTGGCTTTTGAGCTTTCAAATGAAATAAAAGTTGGATCTATGGTTAGGAGCCAGGTGATTGGTCTTGGTTTTCCTGATCATTTTAAATATAAAAAGATAATGATTTAAGAAAAACATTTTATGCTTCATAATTAATATCCTTTCATAATATGCTGTGCACCTCCCCTTGCTATGACTCATGATAATGAAAGGAATCTTTTGGGAATCATTGCCTTAAGATTAAAAAAAAAATAACAATACATATATATAACTTTTTTTAGTGACTTGATATTTCATATTGAAGTATCTTTATTTTATCTTAAACTAAATCAGATAGAAAAGAAAAAATTACACAGAATATCTCATATAATTTCCTGTTAGAATGAACACCTGTGATAAATTAAAAAAAACAACACTTGATCTGAAATCAATGCATTTGCAATTTTTTTTTTAATTACAATATTTCTGAAACATCGGTTTCTTTTATTTAAACTTTAACTTTCATTAGAAAAATAACAGTATTTTGTTGAAATGTGTGTATTAATATGAAAAAAATATATTGTGTTTTTCGTTGGAATCATTTATATTAGATCATCTACTAGTCTTTCATGCTTCGTGATATTGTTTTACACTCACCTTCAGCCATCTAATTTCTGTGATTAATATAACTGTTATCTTAACTGAAGATTTTGAATACGTATTTCTGAATGTATATTTTAAGAAGTATTAATGTGTGTGTCTTAGATGTTACAGATTTTACTCTTATTCTCCGGTTTTGGATTGATTCTTGATAATGTTTTACTATTTCAAGACCATACTTAATTCTAGTCCTTTTATTATATATGCAGTTGTTATTTGTTTTCAGATGCCATTTAAGTGCCATTATGCTCGTATTTTAGTTGAGTTTAGTTGTGTATTTTGCAACAATTTTGAAAATGATCTACATATTGCACTCTGTTATTAATTAATACATATATGCTTTTGCAGTTTAAATAAAGCCTTTTATTTTGAATCTATAAATTTGTATCTATTATTTATTCTGTTTATTGTATGTCGTCATTTTCTGCGCATTTCTCACACACATAACCAATTACAGTTATATACAAACGTTTAGCAAATTTTAAGGTATATGACTGCTTTTGGGGTGTATTTTTTGAAAATTGTTATATAATATGTATATTTTAGAATATTTGTAAAAAGAAAAAGGTTGAAGACATTTGAAGTATGAAATAAAAATAAAAATTAAAGCCAAAAGTATTTTAAAAGTTGAATGAAATAGTCATTTTTCATCTTGGCTGAAAAGAAGTATAAAGTGAAAAAATTCTAATTCAGGAGCTATCAAATGATGTGTTGAAAATATTGTAGATAAATCAAGAAATATATCACCTGTTTTCTGGATGACGAAAAATAAAAACAGTTTTTTATGCAGGAATTAAATATTAATATGCAATTAGTAAATAATATGACTTTTTCAATTTTTCATATTATGAAAAACTAAAAAAAAATTGTAAAATCTTTTGTAACAAATTGTTTATTCTGTAATTCAGAAAATACAGAACATATAGAGAAATTACTATACTAAATTTGAATTCAAAAAAGGTGCATTAAATTTTAAGTTTTTTTTTTCTAAGGTTTTACCAAAATTTAGGATTTGAAAAATAGTATTGAGATGTAAATAGCACTAAAACATAAATTACACAAATAAAAAAAAAATCAATTAATCTTTCCAAAGGAGGGACAGAAAAAAAAAATTCCAACGGCTTTATAAAATGGGTATCCAGAGATGAAGAATGTCTAATAATAAAGATGTATGTGTTAGCGCTCTTCAAGCCTGACCGTTTGACCTACAGCTACCAAATTTGGCTTATGATTACATTGGCGGAATGCTCATCATCATGAGTTTTGTGCACCTCGGAGAGATTTTTTTGTTTGAAATTTTAATTCGAATTTCGGTTAATTAAAAATTAATCTAAATTTCAGTTTTTTTTTTTTGTTTTTTTTTTTTCTTTTCCGATAATTTTCAAAAATGTTATTGCACAAAAATACCTCCCCAAAATTTAAAAAAAAAAAAGACTTTTTAATGATATATATATTTAATAGTAGTGCGACTGGTTACTGAATTTTTGCAATTTTTTAAAACTAATTTTTTACCTGATTTCCAACATTAGCTTACATTGTTGCTCTGAAATTCAAACCGTTTCCATTGTTTCATCAAATACTTAATCGCATTATTTTCTTCCGCTGTTGAAAGCTAAGCTAAAGTAGGATTTTAAGACAAATAAAAAATCGAAATGACAATATCGCGAAATGTAGAAGCTAGATTAATCGAATATTACACACTATTTTATATGGGAGGGGGGGGGGAGAGGCTGTGGAATGAGACTTATTAGAGAATATGCTAGAAAGTTTTGGGGTGGCTATTCCCTCTGGTTGCTGTTGTAACCACAGATTGTATTTCATAGATTCAGGTTGCATTTCAGAGTTATTATATTCACATGGCCTCACCAAATTATTAATTTTTGAATTATCGCGTTTATAAACAGACATACATTTTTTTTTTTCCCCATATTCCGGGATGGGGTGGGGGCTATAAAAGATGCAGTCATCAAAATCTCATTAAAAAATTGATGTTAATGTTTGAAAATTACAATATAATCTCTTGATATAGGAAAAAGTAAGTACCGGGAAAGGATCGTCCCCTACACTTATCGCGCGTTCTCCAATAAGTGTAGCTCTTTACGTTTTGCAATCATCGAATTCGCTTGTATTTAAACAGAACTTTAAATGAATTTCCTTCAAAATTTAACAGAAATCGACAAATTTAGTCTTAATTCCATATACTAAATTTTAATCGTCTAACTCGGAGCATTTTCGAGTTAACTTGTCAATAAACAAACAAATATAATGCCATAAATGTGCTTTTCGAATCGAGAGAGATCACAAACGAAAATTTCGTCGTGTTTTGAGACGATATAATAACAACTCTCTATACTTTGTATATGAGAAAATAAAACTCAGTAGCGATATCTTTAAAATGCAAATAATAAATATTTTTGCAGTCGTAGCAATTCAATTTTTAAATGAAGAAAGGTTACATTCCATTTTATTCACGCTTTGCTTTAAGTATACAGATAGTTAGTAGATAAACTTATTTCGCGAGCTCAATAGAAACGTTGATTAAGCATTCTAACTGGACTTCTCACGAACTGTGAGCTTTGATACAGAGACATTCTTTTTTTTTTTTTTTTTTTTTTTTTTTTTTTTGTGCTCATTTAAAATGGTCATGTCTGAATCTGAGTGTCTTTAAGTGAAAATTTTTGACTGAAAAACGCAGGAAAAATCGAAGTAAAACGAGTATTGCTGCGAATTATTGGTTCTCTTTGTCTAAAAATAATTATTCAACATATGCAGATATTTTCCGAAATTAAAGAAAATACTTTTTATTTTCTGGGTAATATATCTTTTTAATATCAATATCTTTGACATCCATTTCTACAAATTTCAACACGACAATAAAGAAATAAAAACGATAAAAGTGTTTTCGTATGTTAAAAACTACTTCTAAAATTTTATTAGTAGGTTGAAAGTATAAATTTTCTTGTCAGACATATTTTATCAAAATCTTGAAACTGAAATTTTAATTGATGGAATTATATAATTTATTTTTTAGTGAAACTGTTGGAATTTTTTAATGGTGAAAAGTGTGGCTTAGTTTCTATGTAATATTGTCAGCGTTATGTCATACTATTTTCTTTTGATATCCATATTTTTGATTTAAACAGATTACTTTTAGTAGAATATAAAGTGCACTCAAAAAAGTTTTTTATTTTCTAATAGAATAATAAAAGAATTTTTTGTAAACTTAATTTTTATTTTGTTCTACCTTTTGTTTTTAATATATTTCATTATATTAAAAACTACAAATAATATGAAAAATGAGTCGTATACTTGTTAAAATTACGATTTAAAGAAAACATCTCAATGGCATCACAGTGCCATTCACTCTTTTGCAGTCAGGTTTATTTAGCTTTTAATTTTTGTTATATTGTAACTTCATTTTCTTATTCTTGATGTAAATTACACGGATGTGTAGCAAAATATTTCGTATTTAGCTTTTAATAATAGAGGAAAATAGCACGACAAATATGAAACGAGAGAAAAAGAGTGAATTTCATTGCAAAAATAAAAGCTATTGTTAAAAAATGGCAAATTTTTTTAAATCGACAAAATTTAGGAAAGATTTGCAAGTTAATTAAATCAGTAATATCTCTAAAAAAAGGTAATTTTTAAAATTTTAAAATAGTGCAAAAATCTGTTTCGTGCAATATTATTTTCAGGAGTTATTGCGGGAAAACGACAAAATCTCGGTTAATGTTTTATTAATCCAAATTAAAAAAAAAAAAAAACCGTCGCTACGAGACGAACATTTCCAAAGTAAATCTGTTAGTTATTCCAGATCAAACAGTCAGTCTTCTAAAGGTCAAATAATCAAACAGAAATTCATATAATTAAATATTCGATGATCCTATTAAAACGAATTGAATTTCATTGTAACAAAGAAATCTATTATTAAAAATTATTCAAAAAATATTTTCAGAAATTGTAAGTTCCACATGGCAAATAAATCAATATCATATAAAAGGTATTATTTTAAAAACACAGTAAAAAATTAGTTTTGTGCAATATTATATACAATATTTTTGTAATCATGGAAAAATCATGGAAATCATTGAATTTTGTAATCTTGGAAATTAAATATTTAGTATCATGAAAAAATGTTAGATCTCACTTAATTTTTACTTAAATTTTAAATAGAATTTCTAAAATAATAGCTCTCCTTATCGCAAATTCCAACCTTCCACAGTATATCCATGCTAATTTTCGTAACGCTGAGTTTAAGGTTTTGTCCTATAGAGGCCAACACATAAATAAATATGCACACACACATTCTTTTTAATTATTTGTAAAAATGGAGGAGAAATATGCCTAACGGTATATTTAAATTATTAAAGTATAAAAATACGAAAAAATAATTCAAGAATAGAAATGCGGAATATTTAAATAATTCAAGAATAGAAATGCGAAAAATGATTAAAGTATAGAAATGTGGAATATTTAAATAATTCAAGAATAGGAATGCGAAAAATAATTCAAGAATAGGAATGCGAATGATAATTCAAGAATGGAAATGCAGATTATTTAAATAATTCAAGAACAGGTATGCGAAAAATAATTCAAAAATAAAAATGCAGATTATTTAAATAATTCAAGAATAGAAATGTAGATTATTTAAATAATTAAAGAATAGAAATGCGAAAAATAATTGAAGAACAGAAATGCAGATTATTTAAATAATTCAAGAATAGAAATGTAGATTATTTAAATAATTAAAGAATTAAAGAATAGAAATGCGAAAAATAATTCAAGAACATAAATGAGGAATATTAAAATACAATAATTCAAGAACAGAAATAACTGAATAAATCTTGAAGTCTAATAATAGACAAACGTGTGAGTTTCATAGAAATTTTGATTATTACTTTTTAGCATATAAAATTTAATATCTAATAAATGAAATATCTTTAATTTAATTTACTACGTAAATAGAAAATGTCGCAACTGAATGTTGTAAATAACAGAACGAAATAATATCACCGAGTCTCCTCTGCCACTAATTATGCGAATTGAGCCCCTAGATAATTAAATTTGCAGAATTAATGAATGAGTAGACGGAGAAATGAGCCTTTGGTAGTAATTAGTAATAATGTTGTAAAATTACTTCACCGTTGAATTATCAGAGGATTACCCGCAAGCGAAGATTTATTAAATTTAAATACATAAGAATTTATTGCTTTTGAATTATTCACCTTCAACAAGTTGCGAGTGGAACAATTTATTATTAAATCTAATATTCTAAATCTTAAATCTTCACTATATTATGAAAAACCAATGTGAAATGATATCGAGATGATGTTATTTGAGTAAATGATGACTTTGCGTTTAAACGCAAATATTACCAAGATTGAGTATATCATTTTTAAGCTGTTTTATTCCATGTCTGTTGAGATGGAATATTAAAGTAAATTTTTCGGTAATTTCCTTGTGTGCAAGAATTCTATAAATTTGTGCAATTGCGTGTCCTGGATTATAATACACTATTTTAAAATATTCATAATTGCCACTAAATTGAATAATTGTAATTAAATTTTGTTTCTATACTAGTGGCGCCATCCGTGATAATAAAAGATAACTAATTTTAAGAGTCCGGATATTTATAATAATGAATAATAAAATTAAAAAATGGAACATTAGAAATTATATTTTTTAGTGCACTAATAAAAATTTTTTTTAATAATTTTATTTTATAATTCATTTTTTTATATTTTTCTTTTGTTCGTTATAATTCTTTCCTTCTTTGTTTCGTGTATTTTAAAGATAGTAATATTAAGTAAGTAAAACTTTATAAGACATATTAAGTAAATAAATAAGGCAGTAATAACAAGATAGTAAAGAAGACCGATTTGACTTCATCAAAAGAAAAAAAAATGAAGATCAACAATTTTTATCTCATTATGTTAATAACCAATGCGGCAAAAAAAAAACGGAATTCACACTCGTTTCCAATGAATTTTCCACAAAATTGTTAGTAGCTTGTAGTTCGTAAAAAAAATATATATATATTATCTAATTTAACTTCCCCGAAAATTCAGTTCATATTTTGAATAAAATTCATCGATTAATTTATTCCAATTCTCATTTAGTTCAATTAGAATTTACTTTATTTAGTACTAGCCATTTTGGCGACTAGCTGGCTAGCCAGGATTTATTATTGCTACAAATTTTAAATAAATATTTTATATAACTTAATATGAATGACCTTTCCAACAAAATATTTTTAAGCTTCAAATTAGGGCAGATATTTAATTCATACTATTTTAGAAGCCTATTGCCGTTCTGTTCATTTTATTAAGCATTTCTCTTACTTTCTGTCAAATTCCCTGAAATTCTTAAAAAAAATAGATGCACTCCGCTCTTTTTAGCCTTTTAACAATGCAACTTAATATCTATTATATAAAGATGTAAAATTTGGCATTATTTTTGTGTTAAGAGTATTTTAATCTATTACACATTTTGCTCAGAATTAAGTAAATATATCATGTGTTTCTGTGAACTCTGCTTTGCCAATAATGACTTGTAGTAAGGATAGAAATTTTGCTTCGCTATTTAGAAAAAATAGAAAAAACATTTTTCAACTTTAATAGCAATATTTATCAAGGACTACGGTTTCCTTCAAGAATTCAGATATTTTTTATATCATTGTTCGTGATATATTTATATTCGTTCAGAATTCTTAATATTCTTGTTGAAAAATATGCTTAAAATAATTTTAAAAAGAATTGATTAAATATAGAAAAAATTTATATAATAAAAACTGATAGCATTGAAAAGAGAATTTTTTGAATTTCAAGATGATGTACAATTTATTTTTGCACTGAAATATTTTCAAAAATTATAACAAACGTCAAAATTTTGCTTAGTTCTTAATAAGAATTCTAATTAAAATTAATCTCTCCGAGGTTTACACATTCCTACTCTCCAAAATATTAATGTTTCTAGGTTTGATAGGTCTGGGTTAAACAGTCTAGCTTGTAGAGGGCCAACACACACGCAAAAAACGGATTTATCTTTATTATAAATATAGACAAAGATTGGAAATTTCCAATTTTTGGTGATTCAAAATATCGCTAGGTGTCTGGCAAAATCAAGTACATATATTACGGTCAATACTATTAATCAATTATCACTGTCTCAATTAATAATAAAGTAGAAAGATCAAATTTACTATCAAATTTAATGCAGTTATATGAATTAATTTCGTCAAAAATTTGTAATAGTTTTTATGTAACGATCAGGTACAAAATTTTATTCTTCAAGTTCTGCTTATTTAGGAATTATCTTAACAATGTGGCATAATTCGAAACTAATTTCGTTGGATCTAGGAAAGTCTAAAAAATAGAGATTCTTAAAAGTCTAGATGGCGAATTTTTTTGACATTTGCAATATTTTCTATTTGAATGCTTCATACACGAGTATTTAAACGAGCTTTTCCAATAAAAGTCACGAATAGACATTTATCTTCATTTTTCCATACTTCAGTGATCATTGTGTTATCCATTTCACCATGAGTCACAAGCGCTGAGCAAGATTTGACTTCCCATTTATGGCTTTTGTTCCGTTTTCCAAATCGCAGGATATTTATTGCTACTCACAAAATATATCGTTTGCTTTTACTGTCGCTTCCGCCTTCGGGACTATTGAATGGCTTGTCTCAAGCTTCAAACACAAAAGAATGCTAAAGTTAAGATGAAGCGATTAGGGAAAGTTGCATTGTTTGATGCTGACCATTCCCTTATTAACAGAGTTTTCAGGTTAAGTTTAGAATTATTAAACTCTAGTGCTTTCATTCCAATTAAAATAAATTTTAGAAATGACAAATGCGAAACACAGTACAGTTGGCTTTGAATTGGTCAAAAATTAAATTTTCAGTCGTTGTTGTTATGATTTTGTAGTTACTCTACAATGTTTAACGTAAGCATTAGATTCAGATTCATTTTTAAAATAATGATTATACTTTCATCTGTATTCTACTTGCTCCCTCATTGCACAGCATAATATATATATATATATATATATATATATATATATCAAACTTTTTTAAATAAAAATTATTATTTAATTAAATATTGCAAAATTTCGATTAAAATATTTCTCATATTTCCGTATTTGTGAGAAAACATTTCTGCTTTAATTGAAACTGAATTGAAAATTTGAAATACACATAATTCTATAAAAGCACTCTAAATATTTTATATATATTAAAAGAACTCTAAATATTTTATAGAGGTTAAAAGCGCTCTAAATATTTTATAGATGTTAAAAGCACTCTAAATATTTTATAGAGGTTAAAAGCGCTCTAAATATTTTATAGATGTTAAAAGCACTCTAGATATCCTATAGATGTTAAAAGTACTCTAGATATTTTATAGATGTTAAAAGCATTCTAGATATTTTATAGATATTAAAAGCACTCCAGATATTTTATAGATGTTAAAAACGTTCTAGATATTTTATAGATGTTAAAAGCACTCTAGATATCCTATAGATGTTAAAAACACTCTAGATATTTTATAGATGTTAAAAGCATTCTAGATATTTTATAGATGTTAAAAGCATTCTAGATATTTTATAGATATTAAAAGCACTCCAGATATTTTAAAGATGTTAAAATCATTCTAGATATTTTACAAAATATTAGTGTAGCAATCCACATATACCGATACGTTTGATTCACTAAATATATTTTTACTTTCTTTTATAAAGAGTTCCTGTAAAAATATTTTTATAAAATATTTAACACTATTTAAGAGTACAGAAAAAAACTTTGAATAAAAGGAAAAATTATATAAAAATCATATTCATCATTGTATGAAATCGTACAACACGAGAAAGAATTATATTAAAATAGTATTGTGTTTAAAAAAAACAATCCCTTTAAATCATTATAGTAAAATTAATTAATCTGTTTATTTATAAAAATCATACATTTCTGAAATTACATAAAAAATATATATATATTTTTTTATAAATTAAAATATCTTTAAAAATTCACGTTTTTATCGCTAGATGATATAAAATTCACACTCAATCTGACAAATGATTTTTGTGAATTATTTTCCTAATGATTGCATTTTTCTGATTTTGATATTCTTTTTAAAATTTATTTATAATTAAAAGAGTAAAGACTCTATAAGGTAATAAAATTTATTTCTAATGTGGTTAAATATAAATTAGGAACCTAAATGAGTTTCAATAAAACATGAGATAAAAATGCAAATTGAAGTGGAAAAGAATGTTCTAGAATTCTTTTTGCAGTGGAATCTTAGAAATCGAGGCAAGATTATTGAATGCATTCATCTGCCAAGGCAAACCAGGCTCACATCTGGATCACGTTATTGTGACATTAGACCTTGAATGACAGCGTGTACTTACGCTTAACGGTAAACTCCTTTGCAAAATGGGACAGACTGTTAATGAAAACCAGAAATAATTTAGACATATAGCATATTATTTTTTCTTGTCTTTTAAAATTTCTGGTTAGTATTAACTTCTGAACTTAACTTCCACATAAATTAAGAGAATGATCAACAAAGTGAGAAAATTAGATTGAATCAACAGATGTCTTAACATGAATAAAATGATTTGGGCCAAGTCAGTACCATATGTACTAAATGTCCAGCTATTGTGGAATTGTTGATCGCAATCTTTCCAATATTTCTTTTACTTATTAAAATAGTTGCTAATTTTTTTCTTCACATTTTTCCACGGCAATAAAAAATTTGTTCTTTTATAAAAACTTTAATTAAGATTTTTTGTGTTTTTTTTTCAACGTGATAATGTGAATTGGATAATGTCAGCAAATTGCATGGTGCCATATATACAATGCAAAAATCGTCCAAAACACTTTATAGTACATATCATTCCATCTAACTAAAATACCAAATTACATAAGTATTACCATAAATATTACTTACTCTTCAAGAGAAGATTTTTAATACTTTATTTAGTTTCTTATCAAAAATTAATAAAAATTTTATGCTTTCCTTCGTACTGATCGTAATGCCTCATCTTCGGAACAGAAAGTTTCAAATTTTACGCTTGCTTCTATTGAAAAATCGCCGTGTAAGCTATGGTGTTCTTCCTCCTGAGTGGTGCAAAAGTTTGGTAGAGGAGCTCAAGTGTCGTCCTCATCATCTGGCTGTGGTTTAAAATGACGGAATAGCCCTAGTGTTGCTTCCATATGGGAAGCCCTTAACCCTTTAAAGGGCCATTTTTTTCTAGTCATATTATGTAAAAATATTTTTAGACTTGAAATTAGAATAAGAAAAGGGATTCATTTAGCTTATTAGATAAATTTAATTAATTAATTAATTAATTTGGTTAATTAATAATTAAGTAACAAATCAAGACACATCATTTTGTGTGAGATAAAGAAATGAAGCATCTAAGTTTCTGCCTTTCTAAAAAAGTGTGTCAGAAAAACTAAAAACGTGTGCCAACCTACATAATTTCATACAAAGATTGATAAATTTGGTGGAAAGCATACTTCCCACGGGTTAGGGAAAGGGTTAATATAAATGAACTAAATTTATGTTTTCACTCAATAAATTCAGATTAAATAATCGTACAAAAACTATTTTTATACCATTTTCAAATCCGAGCATTAGCCTTTCAGTGATACCAGTCTTATTTCGTAATGTGTGTTCTCTAATTTTAGTGAGTATTTAAAACCTTTTGAATACATTTTGTAACAATAATTTTCATTGTTTTATCAATTGGATTTGTGTACTCATGATTTTAGATATATTTTTTGTGTGCGTTTATGTTATCATTACTATAAAATTAAGAGTAAATTTTTAAAAATAATACAACAATAAACGAATCATCCTCAAATATTTTCATATTATGCTTTGGACTAGAAGTTCGAATCTCTTTTAAAAATTCTACAATCACCTCATACCCATGTTTACAGTAGGAACAAAATAAGGATATATACGAATTTCTATGTATAGTTATGTCGATAATTACATGTATCAGCTTCTGTTTACCAGCCTCAAGGAATGACCACACAACTATCCATCTAAAACCAATACCGTATATTATTTCAGATGATTAATTACTCGTCGTGGGTAAATATCCAAACTCTTTATGCTAATAATTAAAACACAGTTATATATTTAGAACAATGGGTGTGTAACCTTGGGGATGGAGTGGACGCAATGGATATTTGGCTTAGAGATATATAGTTTTCCACCTGCAGTCAACAGCTGGGTTTGGAAAAAGGAAATTTAAGACTTTTGATCGTATCGAATTTTCTGAGTTTCACTTCGGTAACTGTTTCCCTTTCGCCCTTAACTTTTTTACTTTTTACGACTTATTTATCTTTTTAACTTTCTCTTTTATGGCATGTAAAAAAGAGAAAGTACTGTAATAATCATCAATTTCAATTTTGATGGAAACATCTTTTTGAAACCTTTGCAGTTTTTGAACTGTAGAAGTCTCTCTTTCTCTTGGTTTAAAATTAAAATTCCTAAAAAAAAGTTTTTTTTTTTAATAAATATGCTGCTACATCAAATATTTCACAGACATTTTTTATTTATTAATTTAAAAACAGTTTCCCAAGCGCAATCTGGAAGTGAAATCCAAACCAAAGAAAAAGCGTTAACCCTTAACTGGGGAGGTGTAATTTTAGGACTTAACTGGGGAACCGCATTTCATTTACACTCAAATTAAATTTTCTAATGAATGTATTCGTATGAAAAACTGCCAATATATTTTGAGATATTTTTCTTGATATATAAAAATGTTTTAGAAATTTTTCAAAATATATGATCATTGAAAAAAGTAAATGCGTTGGAATATACATTTTCTTCTCAAATTACATGTTACAATAAATAATATTCTTGAAAAAAACATGTTACTTTTTAAATCATATTTTTTTTTACAGTATATGAAAGTATATAGAAGACAATATAATGTAAAATTCAACAATTATATGAAAAATAAAAAAATTGACAATGGGTAAAATTGGTCCTTTTTTTATCGGCTTGTGTGACTTTCATAGCGCAGTTTTCTAGGGCATTTTAAACATATAGGCTAAGAACTAGTATAAAAATCAACCTATAAATTCTGTCTATATATATCTTGGTATATTAATATATTTTACAAATTTTTCAAAATACATTATCACTAGAAAAATTAATTATGTTTGAACATACATATCAGAATCAGTTGAATGCGAACTTTCATCGAAAAACTCTTTTGTACAATTATCCTAATCACTAAAATCACTTTCTGCTTCATTTAAAAGTGTCTGGAGCACTGCTTCATAATAGGATCAGTAAATTGGATGATATTTCGGGGCCCAAGTTTTAGCGCCATCTGCTAAGCCTTGTTTATCACTGGGACTCTAACAGGGAGGTGCGGTCTTAGAGAACGCACTCAAAGAAATAACTGAATTATTTTAAAAAGCATCCACTGAAATCGGTTGAAAAAGTACACGTGTATTGAAGGTCACAAAACAAGAAGCTACAGGGTCAATCCATTCAATTGAGCTAAAAATGTAATAGGGGTGATCGAAAATCCATTGTTAGCGGTCTCACAAACCACACGTCCCCAGTTAAGGGTTAAGATTTCATCGCTTTAAAAAAACAAATATGGGAGAAACAGTTTTTAAAAATATGATGTGTAGATCATACTGTTATAAGAATGATTGTTATAAGAATAATATTCTCTCCCAGAAAATACTTCTGGAATTATGCAGAAAATTTTATCAGATAGCAAAAAAATGTATTTATGCATATTTAATAATATCTGATATTTTACAACGACAAAATTAAATGCATTTCAAAAATAATTTACAAAAAAAAACACATTTCCAATATACACTAAGTGGATATAACATATCAGAACAAGCATTTAAAATATTTTATTTTGTCCGTTTGACGACATTATTTCGGCATATACTGGCGACTTGAATTGTTGAAACTGCAACACTTTTAATTAATTAATTCTTCTAAAAATGTGTCCTATAATATTAAAATAGCACCTGCTTTGCAAGAATGCCGTTAGAGGCACAATAAAATGTTACCAAATTGTTATTCTGCTTTCAACATAACGGTAAGTGCTGCCAGAAAAAAAAAAACTTAACACCAGGAGAAATTTATAATTAAACATTCATCTTTGCACCTTAAGCTGCTTCCAGTAACCTGTCAGCTCTCTTTTCACTTGCGAGTTCCCATAAAATAGAAAAGGCTTAAATCTAAATCCTTCAATCACTCGTAAACTTGAAAAGCGTTAGAAGGTCAAAAAAACAAAGTTGCCCTTCAAACGCAGCAAAAGCTGAGCAGATGGTGATGGGTTGTTGAGTGAAAAATTTCCCTCTTTCCGATAAAGGTTTCGCCCGCTTTATTTATCCCGGTGGTTCTTTTATCAGAGAACAGGTGCCGGAAAAGAGAGCTTGATTTAAAAACATAGCACTCTGTGATCCTTTACTATCTTTTCGATGTAAACCATTTAAGCTTTTCAGGTATTATCCGGTTGATATATAAATGCTATTTTGTGTTTAAAAAAATCTCAGCATGTGAAATGCGCTTCTTTGACGAAGAGTAAGAAATGGTAGTGATGGACCGCAAAGGAAGGAAACGGGGGAAGGGGGGCAAAAACTACCCTCTGATTTTTTGGAAACAAAAATAAAATTGGTTCGAATATTCTAGCTTCGAATTTTTTGCATAATAGGCTTGTTTTGAAACTCGTTCCATACTACTTTCTGGCCGCAGTAGCCTAGTGTTACGGCTTGTGAGCCGTAGGGTTTCAGGTCCGAGACTCCATTCCACCGAAGAACCGACATGTAAGGAGGTCTGCTGCAAGATAAATCCGTCATGACCAAACGTCCTCCCGTTGGTTTGGTGTGGTGTGGAGAGGGGGGTGCCAGCTAAGGTGTCGTCCTCGTCATCTGACCGAGGTTCAAAATTACAAGGTCTGTCCCAAAATAGCCCTAGTATTGCTTTAAACGGGGCGTTAATATAGCTAACTAACTAACTAAACTAGCCTAGTGTTAAGGTCTCGTCTTCGAACCGGGATTAGTCCAAGTTCAAAACCCGATTCCTCTTGTTCTAAGACCTGGAGTACGTTAAATCTGACATCGTAGCCAAAAACTCTCCCGTTGGTGTGGTGCAGAAGTTTGGAAAAGAAGGCATCAACCAGATGTCCCAATTTGAACACGCACTCAGACAGACATACTTCTTGTGAATGGATTTCATGACTTAACAGAAATCTACAAATTTGCTTTAGAGATCACGTATCTAATTTCAACTGTATAGCTCAAAGCGATTTTTGAATAAACTTATTTATAGAGAGACAAGCAGAGTTCCAAAAATTTGTTTTTCGGTCTCAGGGAGAACTAAAACGTGGAGATCCGACAAATTCTCGAGATAAACTTTTTTTTTTTTTTTTTTTTGAAAAATACAATATTTTCTCTTTAAATATTTCGTGTACGAGAAAGTAAAAAAAGTCTGGACCCCAAATTTTTTATAGACTATTAAAATAACATAGCGACTTGAAGTCTAATGCGTATGAAGAAAAATTGTAACTTTTTAACCAAAATTTGTAAACTTATTTTCATATTAAATGAGCTAAAATTAATCGAAAACTAAATTGTGACTTACCTGTTTAATATTTTGGAAACATATGTTATTAAAAGCAATTAAAAAGTTGTTATTCCGTTCAAACAAGTAAACGGCAACCATCGTCATCTGTTTAATTAATATATCACTGTAGACGCAAATAAGTCCGTGTTTCCTTAACCTTTTGTTCCCCTGTAAATACGCACATATACGTACAAAAGCACCTGTCATGTTACGCTTTCTCATAATAAGTGACGATTCGAAAAAACTGTGACAGTGATTGGTGACTTGTAAAACATCCAACAATCGCTGCTGCACCAAAGCAAGGATGGATCACATTTCAACTGACCTTATTGATTCCTACTGCGAAATGATGATGCCAGCGATTGAAAAACCCTGATATCACGGCTGATTTAAAAATTAATCTATCACCAATGGAATGCGGCGATTTATTTGAAAATATAAACCTAACTTTTGAACTATTAGGTCTTCAAGCTTCCAGATTTCGGTAACATATATTAAGTTCGACGATAACATCTTTGTATCACTTCGCTCATTTCTTTTAACACTAAGAAAAATACTCAATTAAGTTGACTGTAAATTTATTAATTTTCATTTATACTCATGATGGACACTCTCTCAAGAGATCACTGAAGATTTAGGTGTCACAATCAAATCTCCAAACAGCGGATCCTAGCGACTCTATACATTTACACAAATAAAAAAACAGAGACAAAATTTGCAATAAACACTCTTTTAGCCAATCACAAGAGCCCAACGCCCCGCTTTCGTTCTTATTAAGAAGGGTTGAACAAGCTGGGCTTTCTGTGATGGAGAATCACATGTCATTTATCGTTATTACTAAACAATATTGCCACATTGAAAATAAATAAATAATGAAACTTCTATGAAATAAATTATACAACTTCTTATATAGAACATTATTAAATGCATGTGGACTGAGGTTTAATATCTCAAGCCTCGGCCTCGTCATCTGGCCGCAGTTTGAAAACCGCGAAGTTCATCCCAAAATAGTCTTCATATTGCCGCATTGAAAAGAGGCAGTGGACTTTCCATGGCCGAATGGTCATAGCACTGATCTCATAATCAAGAGATTGTAAGTTCGAATCCCTCTAGAGACAATGCGATCCACAGTTTGTGTAAATATTTAATTCCTTGATTTTATGTTTCCCTTTATTTCATATCCCAGAAGATTCTGGACATTTCTTTAGTTTACCAGGCAAGTGTTCTGGACTTTTCTGATTGTCTCCAGAAAATTATTCTGGAACTTTTCCTGCTAGTATAAAAGCAGAAGATTTGTCAGTCACTGTGTTCTCAGTTCAGAGTTGAGTTAATAAATTGGTTTAGCTCTACTTCTTGTGTGTGTGTGTCATTGCGTTCCACATTAAAGTATCTATATATGGCTGTCAAAAAGGGCCCTTAATATAACTTGACTAAACTAAAATAAACTTACTTTCCAAGTTTTCATTTTTTATTCAGCCACTTAAGTTCTATTCTAAAACACAAAGAAACAAAAAAAAATCTGCATGTAAATGATGCAAACGATTTTGTCGATTTAATGTACAGTAATTAATCAATTATTGATTAGAATCAAAATCTCCTTTACCAAAAAGATAATTTTTAATATGGTGGCAGTTCTTGTGTGCATCGAATAATTATTTTGTACAACAGATTCCAACAAATGAGCGGGAAAACATTCATTACAGCAGGTATTATTATTTTTCGTAACTATCAAGTTGGAAATTGCAAAAAAATTTAATATATTAACGAAAATATTCATGTAAAACCGAAATCCAGTCTTACGGAGAGTAATGCCAATAAATTGAGAAAATTAATATATCCGAAAGAGCTGACATATAATCTTTTCACAAGAGAAATATTTAATGAACTGAGAGATGAATACTTGGGCTTAATTCACATTATATGATAATTATACAAATCAAGAAATTATATGTTTTAATTGAATAATTACAAAATCAAACAATTTCAATCCTGTAAATCTCATTTTGTTTATAACACTGACAAAATATCATTTAATTTCCGAATTTGTTTGTATTTAATACGGAAATGTTAATTGAAGTGTGCTTTTGGGAATTAAATTGTGAACTCTGGCCAAAGCAAGCCTTGTTATGCCTTTTAGACACTACAAGTTTTGAAGACCCTTTCATCTCTTTCGAACTTCAAAAATCAGAATTTTTAAAAATTTTAATCTAACAAGCGGTTTTTAAATAAATATTGCTACAAATTGTAAAAACAAAATATTTAATTAATGATCACCTTCAAGAAGTTTGATTTCGCTTTGAAAAAAAAAAATCGAGCTTGAAAAAAAAAAAAAAAAAACAGTTTAAACAAAATGGTACAAAATACAAAACTATTTTTATACCAAATTTTTCTTTAAAATTTATTTTTAATACAAAATTTACTAAAACTGTTGACTTTTGAGTTAGTCAATTAGCTGTAAAAAAATTGATCCGTACAAATCCGAAAGCAAATTTCAAAGCAAAAAGAAAATCTTAAAAATAATATTCTGAAATTAAAATGACATTTGATTTTAATCTGAAAAATATGAATACACAGTCTTTTCTTTTAATCAGATGAAAGCACGATATTAAATTATCAAGAAAATACTGAAAACAATATCTCATTATTTCCTAAAGTTGCGGAACTACCAAATAATCTCTTATTTTACCTGTTCGAAAATCCGTCCCATAACAGTGCATATGCCGCTCATAATGGAGGTGCTTAGTCAGAATTTCTTTTGTGTAGAATCCAGTTTTATCCGGTTTGGGATCACACTATAATGACCTGAAATTGGAGATGAATGGCAACTTTTCTTCAGGCCACGGCCATTCAGAAAAAAAATTGGTAAAAAAAAGGTTTATTTCACTAAAATTCCCTCATTGTCTCAAAAAATAAAATAGGCATAGTGCAAATCATCATTCTTATATTAGCATTTGTGATTCCACATTTTGAGTGATAATTTACTAAGATATTTTCGGAGTTTTTCTATATGTTTTTAAAATATGCACAGTAAATGCAGTATAGCAATTTAACATAATAAAGGTTAAATAGAAGTGAACTATAGCATTATTTTTTGGAAAATGAGAAAAGATTTTAAGAATAATATTTATATAACTTTATTCAAAACTTCATTTCATATAATTTTCTCTATTTCCTTTTGTACTCTTTAAAAAACACGTGGTCTAAACTCAAACAAATAGAAATGTCAATTATGTCAGAAGAATATCTTAAATTATGAGGTAAATATTTTCGAATTCATTTTGGTCATCGAAAATTCTGTGAACTTTATTATGGTGAAGTACGTTTTTGCAAAAGCAATACACTTTTTCAAGTAATCCATTTTGTCTTTTGGCAATAATAACCAAAATTACTTCTATTAGAATTTTTAAATTACTTCTGAATTTAAAATAAAAATGCTGAAACAAAACTGAAGCCGTAAAAAAAAAATGTAAGAATGAGTTACTAAGAAACAAATAAAATTATAACTAAAAAAACAAAAAAAATATTCCACAAACTAAAGTTTCACATTTTTTTTTATTTTTTTTTCAGCTTAGAACAATTCTTTTTGTCTACACTCATTTTTCATTGCAAACGATTTGAAGAGCGCAATCCCATTGGTCATCGATCCATGAGAACAATGACTTACTTTTCCTTCCCATGCGCAGGCGCTTTTTAGGAGATCGGAAGTCGAATAATGTCACCTGCTTCCGAGTCCTGATGTTCGTAATGGGAGTGACGCAATAATTGAGATCGCGACCGAAAGGATTATTTTAGAAACACCTGGTGTGGATTGAACACGTGAGTGGGTGCCACCACGGGAAAGTGGGACGCTTCTGTTCTGTGTTTAATACCCCTATTATCCGCAGCTTAGCAACCTTCCCAGGTGTAATTTATTTTCAGAATATTCTTTTAGAAATGAAAGAATATTCTGAAGAAATGGATGTGGAAAAGAAGAAAATGAACTATAATCTTTTTCAATAAGGATAATAATAGCATAAGTCCAACCATTAAAAATTCATTATCATTGTGTAAGAGTTCTATTTAGTCTCCTTTTTTTTTGTGGAAGTTCTTTAATTTAAAACTGTTTGCATAATATGAGGTTTCAAAGATTATATTCTTTTTTTTATTTTAAAGCTGTTCTTTTACCTTTTATTAAACTTATTATTGTTCGTAAATACAATAATTGTCAAAAGTTAGATGCCATTAGTGAGCAATTCGTAATTTGTTCTTTTCTACTTAGAATTCAAAAATGAATTCCTTTTGATATATGCTTTTTAAATTAATGGAATCAAACCAATTATTTAGATATTTTTTTGTGTTTTGAAGAAGTAGATTAGAAGTATAATTAGAATTTAATTTAAATAGCTGAAATTCCAGCGCCATTGTTCAAAACAGGATTGAATTATTTCCTCCTTTTTTGGTGAAATTATGCAGTTTAAAATTATTTTATCACATTAATAATTTGGCAACAATTTTTTAAATGCGAGATGAATTATAGGAACTTCTCCAAAACGCTGATTTGGATTTGAATGTAGCTTAAGGTCAGTGTTAAATTACTTTTATTGCTTTATGCATATGATAGACAACTTGAATGTAATAATTTCAGGAAATTAATTTTATTATTTATTTGGAATAGTAGTGATGTTTTGATATTAGAGGTTGATAGATAACTTGCGTTAGCAAATTTCTTCCAAATGTCAGAAGAGTAACTACAAGTGAAAATTTCAAATAGGAATAGACAAAAAATTTGACGTTTAAGCCTACATTAGAATTTGAAAATTCTTGTATAAGTGTTCCCAAAGAATAATCAAAAGAGTAATGAGTAAAGAAATGACATTTATATTGACCATTATATTTATACTGTCATGTACTTATTTAAAATTCGAACTTGCCAATTAAATTTTTTAAAATGTTTTAAAGTGTTTATACTTTTTATTTTATCGCATTTCAATTTCTTAATGTATTTCTTAATAATGAAGATGACAAGAGAATTCTTATGTTGCAAATATTGTTTTATATTCCAGCTCAACATAGCCTTTATTGTGTATATAGAGTGGAATCAATTCACTTGCAGTTACAGTCACAGGGAAAAAAGTAACTGCTTATGCTATCTGTCATCTAATTGCTCACTATATTATGTTGAGAGGTGTAGTCATGTCTGATTTTCTTTTCCAAAATGTAATGAATTACAAAATTAACCGATCAAAATGTTGGAAATATTTAGAACATTCATTTTGGCGGTCGTTTTGGACAATGTTTCTAAGAATCATTTGATTGAAAGCAGGAAATAAATAATTCGCTTTTGTGAGCAGCAAAGGATTTCACACTTTAATAAACTGATCATTACGTTTCCCGGCTGCATTTTAAAGCGATTTTTTTACAGCATTTTTGATATTGCAGAACATTGAACTCAATAAGCGAATTTTTATTAGGCCTGAAAATATATTACTGGTGTTATTTGCATAATACGATTAGTTTTAAATAATAATAATATCACTTTTAATATATATAACTTTATATTTAATTTAAATATTTCTTTATATTTAATATATATCTATCACTTTTTATTATGTTAGTATATTTAATAATTATTCGACTTTTATTAGTAAAATTTGCTTATTAGAAAAATACGCTGTCATAATCGAGTTCTGCAACATATATTTTTCCTTTAATTTTTTTGTATTGATTTGAAATAATTACTTTATTGGGAAGTCTTTTCATAGATATTTTAAAATTTATTTCTTGAACACAATTAGGGATTGCAATACCGGTATACCGGGATACCGAATACCGGTATTTTGAGCCATTTTACAATTTTGTAATACCGGTATTCACAAGTTTAAATACCGGTTTTTCGGTATTTACTCGAAATTTTTTAAATTGTCTAAACTATATGTTCAGGGATCGCCAACATAGCAAAATAGTATACGTTTTTGTTTTTATGCCTTCCTAACGGGCTAAATTAATTAGCTAATTAAGGGCTTAATTAATTGCTTAAATCTAAATTAGAGAAACATGGATTATCCCTGAAAGAAGATATTGTATCCATAACGACTAATGGAGCAACAGTTATGAAAAAATTTGGAAAGTTGATTGGTGCAAATCAGCAATTGTGCTATGCTCATGGATTTCAATTAGGAGTAATAGATGTATTATTCCAAAAAAATAAAGAACAGAAGAATCCAAATATTGTGGATATAGAAACTTCGGATTCCGACATTGAAGAGAGTAAGAGTGAGAGTGATATTGACAATGAAGATAATGACAATGTAATTGTGGAAGAAGATATTGCTAATGAGGATGAAATATTAACCCATCAAGAATTGCTTCCTATAATTTATAAAGTTCGAAAAATTGTTAATATATTTAAACGTTCCCCTAAAAAAATGCCATATTACAAAAATATATACTAACTGAAAATAAAACAGAATATATGTTAATAATAGATTCTAAGACACGTTGGAACAGTTTACTCCTAATGATGGAACAATTTTTGAAATTTAGAAATCCAATCCAAAAAGCAATAATCGACTTAAACCTGTAAATTAATTTTTCAGATAATGAATTCGACTTAATATCCAGAACTATATCAACTCTACTTCCAATAAAACTGACTATAGAGGCATTGTGTCGGAGAAATTGTAATTTATCAACAGCTAATGCAACAATAAATTTCATTTTGCAATCATGAAAGAACAACACATATCACTATCTGAAGAATTATATATTACATTGAAAAATCGCACAGAAGAAAGGCATATAGAAATAGAATATGTATTATGGTATTTACATAGTTATAATGATTTTAAAAATGAAAACGGAAAAGAAAAGAAAATAATAAATTCAAATCTGATTAAGTTTATAGTAAATTTTCTTATAATTTTTTACTCACAAACCTATCCACATACAGAAGAATTCGGTTCAATTATCGAAGATTATGATGTCACTACTGTCGATAATGAAAAGGATCTCTTGGACAAAAATTAGAATTAGCGATAGATAAAAAAATTTCAACGAACCAAAATACAATACAGAAATCAGCTATATCCAAAACCATCCGACGAGAAATCGATTTATTTGAAGATGAGGGATTTAGAGGTAAATACTTGGAAAAAGTATATCGCGCATTGCTAACAGTACCACCAACTAGCGTAGATGGCGAAAGAGCGTTTTCGACAGCTGGTAATTTTTACACAAAATTACTTTTCAGGCTTAATGACAGTGCAATTGATGCATTATGTTTTTTAAGACCACATTTCCAAAATTTGTAATAGTACCACAGACTGAATAGTGATATTTACACTTTTTTTTGTGATTTAAATAAGTAATTTGTTCTTTTACTTTTTTGTAATTCTTTATATACTGTTATAATTTATAAGTTACATATTATTGTTTGTGATATTTACACTCTCTTATAAAACTGGCAAATAAAACAAAGAAGAAACTCCTTGTTTTCTTTCTTTTTCTAAAATTTCTAATACCGGTATTAAAACCGGTATCCCGGTATTCAGATTTAAAAAATACCGAATACCGGTATTGAAATTTTGGTCCGGTATTGCAATCCCTAAACACAATATAATTTTTAAAAATCATTTACAATTCTAATATTATTTATTATATTTTATAAAGAAATGTTTATTAAAAGAAAACATAATCCATTAATTTAAAATTCTTCGAATTATTAAGATTGCCTATCCATTTGCCAATCTACTCTTATACAATGGGAAAGTGATGAAATTATCGAAAATATGACCTCGAAATTTTGATAAATATCTATGGCTTAGACGTTTTTGAATTAAAAACATATTCTTAGAATTAAGTTTGTCGTTATGCCTATTCTCACATTCTAAGTATATTTATAATAAATTTGGTAGTTCTAGGTCAAACAACCTGTCTTGTAGAATGTCTATACACAAAGAGAAAAATATAAAAACGCATTCTTTTTTATTAGTAGTAGAGGCAATGCATTATAAAGTAAAAACTAATAAATGAAAATAATAATAATAAAAACTTCCATTTTAATGGACGAGTAAACGAATGTTTTTAAAAACTATTTTTCTGAGCTTGTTACGCACACACACACACACACACACACACACACACACACACACACACACAAAACGATGCTTCTGACAAAACCAACCACTAACTATTTCTTTTTCCTCAATTTCACGATTCACAGCGCATTGAATAGGAATATCCTAGTTATAATTGGCAAAAACCCACTATCCGAACAAGAAAGAATTTCCCGCCGAGTCCCATCATCATCCAGCACGACACTGTGAAAGTGACCTTTACTGACTGGCGACCATGCGTGTAAGGAAACCAGTTTCACAGAGATTAACGGGTTTTGCAATAGCAGACATGTTGCTTCGCCACCGTTTAAAACGCGTGCTTGTAATAAAACTAAGCCCTCGGTGACATTTGGTATACAACGTGATGTGTCAGTTTGAGTTTTGCAAATTTATGTTTCGCATTCTCACTTCCAGAGGAGAGAATGGCATTTTTTGGATGAATTCAGTATTTTGTGATTCTAAATCATGCATATCGTAAGGCTACTATTTTAATAAATGGTCAATTTATTCAACATGTTATTGATTTATAATAATTACTTTCTTTATTTTGATAGCTTTATAAAAATATATTTTCATTTATTTAAAAAATATTTATTTAAAAATAAAGTAATATAATTCATGAACAACTAACTATAATTATTTATAAATGATTTTCTTATTTCCTGTTCGGCTTTTCTATGAAATGACATCAACTTCAGTTGGTTTTACGAATTAATCGTTTGGTTCTTATTTTTAATTATTTAATCTGGTGCCACAAAGAATCTCGAGAATATCGTTTGGTGCTTTCGAATTTTTTTAAAAATTTTAATTATCTTGCTTTTGTAATATGCAACTTATATTTATTCTTTTAATAATAGCTTCAAATATCAGTATTCAAATTATTATGACCGATTATAAACAAAAATTAAATTTCACTCAAATATACTAACAAATAATTATTTTGTAGTATCTGTCAAAAATCAAATGATTACCAAAATGAAAAATAACTTAGTTAATTACTGAATATTTAATATTTCAATATATTTTTAAAAGCAATTATTTATACTATAATTTATTGAATTAATGATTTAAAGAATTCATTGTAAATGCACACTGCAATATTAATATTTAATTATTCATAAACTGTACTTTTTATTTTTTACAAATTTATTTATGTGATAACTAAGCTAAAATCATTTTTTAGGTGATTTGTCTACAAACCTCCTTCAGGGTTTAGAAAGTTGAATACTTTACTTAGTCAGAAATTAAGTGTTTAGGAAATGGTTTTGAATATCTGTTGAAAATAAAACGGATGGTTTTTATTACCGAAGAATTATTTATAACAAAGAAATCGAATATCGTTTTAGTTAAGACTTTAATATTTCATTTAATAAATGAAGTTCTCACATTTTTTTAATTCAAAGAAAATATTTTATTTTGAAAAGATTATTAAAATTCAATTTTAAATGTTTTCTTGAAACATTGCATATTCAGGTCTTGTTTAAAATTTTCGTACAAATGTTATATAAGTGTAATGTAAACGAGTCTTCTAATAAATATAACTTCGAAAAGAATGTATTGTAATAAATACGCTTACCAATCCCTTGGGAATTAAAATTTACATTATGTTATTTAAAAAATTTAGCAACAGACAATGCAGAGCTATCGGAAAATTGTAATGGTATGAGAAATTTTAAAAAAATTATATGAAAATTAGAATTTGTCTATAAAATAATACCAAATTGAACTCAAAAGTAACTGTCATAAATGAATAGCAGGGTTTCTTTTATTTGTTATCAACCAGGATTTTCCATAAAAATATAGAAATTTGATATGTCGCTGAAACTTCATAAAACACTGTCATAGAATTGTTTTTACACTTTTGTATATGAATAAACAAAGAACTTTTGTAATCGTCAAAAAATTCGAACTCAAGATTTTGGAGAATCTCCATGTTTCATACCTCCTTGAATTCAAAAAATACATTTTTTTAAAATTATATCTGACTTTCTGTTTGTAGCCATGATAATTCAAGATGCTTTGAGCTAAGAGAATGAAATTTGGTGCTTGATTCTTAAACAAATTTATAGATTTTTTTTTATCAAATACTGAACACGAAATCCATTCGTAGTAAATCTGGTTGTCAGAGTAAAATAGAATACAATAATTACAAAACGTAAAGAGCTAGATGGATAAAATTTGGTATGTAGCTTTAACATATAAAATGTAAATACGTATCAAATATTGAACCAAACAATCAATGGATAGAAAATCTTTTGGTCTTTACTGTTACATGCACATAAATGCGATAACTCTAAAACAAAATGATTTAAATAAATGAAATTTGATATGTGATCTTTTTAAATAAAATGGGGTTCTCTGTTCAATTTTGGTTTCAATTGGTCGAAAAAAGTGACAAAATTACGTATTTGATTTACTTCTCTGTATTACGAAGCACAAAACTTATGTTCGAGAATTTGTAAATTATGATTTGCATACGTTAGGTGTTGATGATTCATGTTTTATTTTAAACAGTTGATATTTACAAACAAACATTTATTCTTCCTAAGTATATAAATGTGTCGAATTTTGTAACTGCATACATCCAATCATTGCAAAAGCTCATTTTGATCATTTCTATTATAAATACACAGTTCGAGATATAATAATAATAATTTGCTTTATTCTTAATACTTTGAGGTTAAAAAATTTCGGCGAAGTCATTCAAACGATTTTCCATTTTTTGTTTGCTTTAATTGTTCTCTTTCGTCTTCTATTTAATTTTTCAGAACCCAAACGATTTTTTTTTGTATTTTTAATAGCACTAATATTTAAAGCATTTCAGCGATCATAACGAAACGGGCTCTAATAATAAAAATTATTTTTTTAAAATATCTGTTTATTTCATTATTTATTGTATTAATATTTAAAACATTTCAGCGAACATAACGAAGCTAGCTTTATAAATAAAAATTACCTTTAAAAAACTTGTTATTCGTTTCATTCTTTTTCTGTGTTCGTACTTATTTTTCGAAAAGATCATTCCTGTCGAATTCTCGGTATTTTATCCCGAAACGTTACCTTTTCTTTTCCCCGATTCACTGGCACTCTGCCTTCCATTCAGAGCGCGGAAAAGGGGTCGATGCCCACCCAGATGAGCTGCGGATCAGTCCGCTTGGAACCGGTTCCCGCCGGATCTTCATCCAAAAGGTGGTGGCATCACATTTACTCGAAGAGCAATTCACAAGGAGAAATGGGGAACTTCATTGTGCTCCCGCGTTTCGGGAGTTTTTGGTGATGGCGTTCGACATTTTTTTCTCGCTTTTTTTTTCCTACATAATTTTTTGCTACATTATTAGAAGATGGTTTCTTTTGGAAATAAAGGAACCTTTTTTTGATAAATTATGCTGTAGAAATTACCTATTAATGTTTTTGATAATCAAATTTAAATTCTAATTCTCAGTGTCAGATTTAAATGTTTCTAATTATCAACATCAGATTAATGTATTTATTAAGACATTTATATTCGTTGTTTGATGCAATATTTACTTACAAAAATTGATTATAGAGGAAATAAAAAACAAGGGTTTTTCATTTCCGGGAGAAATGAAAACGAGTTTTAAAATATCAGATTTTTTTTTATAATTCCTTTAATGTTTTGGATTTTTTTTCCTTGTGGAAAATATAAAAAAAGAAACAAAATGTCACTTACAAAATAATTGTGCCATTTTTTAAGAAATAATTATCGGATACGGATTTTGTTTACGGATACACTATTGTTTACGGATTTATTATTGTTTATTATTTTTTACTTCTCATAATATAGCAGTATTTTTAACATCCTGACCAAATTATTACATTTTTAGTATTTTATGGTTGAAAGTTAATTATGATCGAAAAATATTTATTTCAAATTTATTGCATATTTTTTAGATAAGATCAACAAAATTTTACATAGATTCCTGCATTAGAATAAAATGAAAAATAAATAAATAAAACAGGAATTTATTTATGCTTCAGATCAATTCAAAATTAGTCAGAAATTTCATAAAAATTCATATCGAGTTTTAATTTAAGAACTTAAATTTTTTTTATTAAAAAAAGTGTTTAACATCATTTCGGGCTGGTATTTTTTCTGCAAATTATATTTTGCATTAAGCACATAATAGAAAAGTAAGATTCAATCAAGTTAGACTGATCATGCCTTGTAGGGTTGATCATCTGTCTGTCTATATATTAACAAATATGTTAATGTGATAAAAAATAAAATTAGAAAAGTAAAAAATAAATAACCGAAGCTCAAAATGTTGATTTTTCAGCAACATTGCAGCCCTACATGAAATTTTGTACCCAGGTGGTAGAAAAGGAGACACTCAAAATCCATACTTTGTTTTTTCACTGTTCAGTAAAGTACAAAATGGAGCATATTGTGTAAGTATATGAGAGCACTCCCGCTGTCATTTTTAACTTTTTGTATACTAAGTACACAAAGAGAAAGTAATGAAATACTCTAAATATATGACAGAAAGAATTTGATTAATCTTCGCATTTCAAATTGCAAAATACATTTTAGGAATTATGTCTCTCTATGAACACTATTAATAAAAAAATTTTTAAAAATAGCTAAATGGATTAAATTTGGTATGAAATCTCAATATCAAATTTTTAGTTTTCGTTCAAATTTTGAACGAAATCAGTTCAAAAGCAATTTGCATGTCTATCCAAGTGCAAATAAGCACTATAACTACAAAGTTTAAAGAGTTAAATGAACACATTTTTGGGATTTTGCATGTGTAAATGTAAACAAGTAAACTCAGAAAATGTTTTTGTTTAGAGGGATAAAATTTAAAATGTGGCCTTAAAACAAAATGTGTAAATTTTTTTTCAAATTTTGAACAAATACATTTTATAAGAAGTTATCTGTCTGTTTTCTATAATCTTTAAAAAGGTGTAAAAATCAGTTTTATGCGAATATATTTTCTAGATTTATTGTATAAAGAACAAATCTCACATAGTTTTATTTAATTAAAATTATCATTAAAGTTTCTAAAACATCGCTGCGAAATACACATTTCCCTTCCAAAGTATATCTGTGCCAAATTTAGCAGTTGTAAAGCAAATAGCCGTCAACACACATACAATCGTAAATTCTCTTTCATCTTTCTTTATTCAATGTATACACACATACTTTTTCATTTAATTATCACCACGAAGATATTCTTCATTTAAAAGAAACACAAAGTAAATTTGATTCAGAACTTTTTCGATGCACATATCAGTAAATACGAACAGGAAAATGAAGAAAATGGCAACCCAAAGAAAATTTATTTCAGTTAAATAAAAGCAAAGAAAGTAAGTTTGTAAAATTTTTTTTATTTGAATTATTTGAGCAAGACGAACTAAAAAATAAAACATTTTTATTTCAATATTTTCTTTTCAAAATTAATAGGTATTTAGATGAATGCCCTTAAAAAAACATTAGAAAAAAAGTTTACGTAATTTTTCCATTCTAGAATTCACTTGTAGTAATTCTTTTGCCCAGACTTGCGGTATAAATTTTGCTGCTGCCAGGTTTCATTTTGATTGATACGATCTTAGAGTCCCCACGGTTTTAAAATTCCATGCCGCTAAGTGGGGCAGAGTTGCCATTCCCTTACCTGCTAATCGAAAAACTTGCCCTACTTTGCTTCGTTTCCATTCATGACGAATGTGCTGCGAGGAAGTAACTGATGGAAAAGAAATGTAAACTTCCTAGAAAACACGCGGAAATCGTAATTGGTAATAACTAATCGGTGAATTTCTAGAATACTCCAATGTTTTTAAATATTTACCGTAATTTTATTGCTATTGTTATGGTTAGATATTATAAGTTCACACTATATGGCCAAACATTTTATTTTTTCTTATGCAAAGAATCAGTGGCAGATTTAATTATTTTGCTATTCTAGGTTGTATACATTATGAACCCTTCTTTCAATAACTGGTCAGTACAGTTTTACAATTCAAAACATTTTTAATTTACATGTTGATGATATTGATGACATTTTTTAGTTTAAATAAAAAATTAATAATAATAATTAAAATATATATATTAGAATATTATTAATCTTAACTGGATATTAATTAATAATTTTCTTTATTAAATATAAAAGCTAGAAGGAATGTTAATAATATATAAGCTAGAAGAAATATTAGCAATATGTAATTAAGCTAAGCTATATTAGTATATTATTAATCATTAACTGGATATTAATTAATTATTTTCTTTATTACAAATAAAAGCTGAAAGGACTTTTAATAATATATAAGCTATAATTAAGCTAAGCTTTTCTTTATTACAAATAAAAGCTAGAAGTAATGTTAATAATATATAACCTAGAAGGAATGTTAATGATATATAACTAAGCTAAGCTTTTCTTTATTACAAATGAAAGCTAGAAGGAATGTTAATAATATATAAGCTAGAAGGAATATTAATGATTTATAACTAAGCTAAGCTTTTCTTTATTACAAATAAAAGCTGGAAGGAATGTTAATAATATATAAGCTAGAAGGAATATTAATGATATATAACTAAGCTAAGCTTTTCTTTATTACAAATAGAAGCTGGAAGGAATGTTAATAATATATAAGCTAGAAGGAATATTAATGATATATAACTAAGCTAAGCTTTTCTTTATTACAAATAAAAGCTGGAGGGAATGTTAATAATATATAAGCTAGAAGGAATATTAATGATATATAACTAAGCTAAGCTTTTCTTTATTACAAATAAAAGCTGGAAGGAATGTTAATAATATATAAGCTAGAAGGAATGTTAATAATATATAAGCTAGAAGGAATATTAATGATATATAACTAAGCTAAGCTTTTCTTTATTACAAATAAAAGCTGGAAGGAATGTTAATAATATATAAGCTAGAAGGAATGTTAATAATATATAAGCTAGAAGGAATATTAATGATATATAACTAAGCTAAGCTTTTCTTTATTACAAATAAAAGCTAGAAGGAATGTTAATAATACATGCTAGAAGGAATATTAATAATATGTAACTAAGCTAAGCTATATTAGTATATTATTAATCGTTAACTGGATATTAATAATTAACTATTTTCTTTATTACAAATAAAGGCATATAACTATTATGATAGATTAGAAAGAAATATTAAATTTCAAACAAATATAACATTAAAAATTATCATTTTACACGGCATGTCTAATGAGATATAATATAACTAAATAAATACTATTAACATCGCAATTTAATATAAATAAATAATTTATTTAGTAATGCAATGGAAGTACACATTCTAGTCCTAACATTTCATAATTAATAGGATTTCTGTTTCTTTTACAAATGGCATTTTTTTATTCGACCTACCTACGACCCCTTCTCAGCCCAGCAGCCCTATAAAATTTTACTGTTGAAACAGCTTCATTCAGTGGTGGGAGGGTGGTCTGCTGTACATAAGAAGAAGAAAACGATAATATGGAATTTTAGATAGCTATTTAATCAGAAATTCATCGCCGTGAAACATATGTAGAAAGAAAATATTAATTAAGTACTATCAACCTGAGGATTTTATTAAATCTCCTCATCCCATTATAAAAGATTTTTTTAATGTGTCTGTTTCTCGGGTTTCCGATATATATATTAACTTAAAGAGATAATATTTTTTTATTTTTTAAGACACACTTTGATCTTAAAAGACAAAAATTTGATATGCAATTTTTGTATCAAAATTGTATACTCCCTCCACATTTTCGATTAATATATCGATGAGAATTCAGTTTGCCCACCCGCGTGTGTACATGTTAAAACCCTAAACAAAAAAAACAGGCAGTGAACTAGATAAATGAAATCTTTCGCGATATTATATAATTTCATTGACTGTAGATAAAAGGACTAAAAATTACAGAATTTATCATTATTTATTATTAAAATCATTATTATATTTATTATTATTAAATTATTATTATACTTATTATTATTAAATTATTATTACCTTATTATTAAAATTTGTTATACTTATTATTATAAAATTATTATTAAAATTATTTGAATTTTGAATCCAATTCATCAATTTGTTTATAGCCTGTCGGTGTATCTGTTCATGCTTATATGGATGCAATAACACAAAAACGTAATGAATTCGATAAATGAAAATTTAGTATAAGGCCTTGACACCAAAGCAGTAAATCTGTGTCAATTTTGGATGCAATAACTCGGAGGTAAACGATTCAAAACGCACAACTGATGCTCATGCTTGATGTTCATGATTTATTCACCAAAAGAGGAGTTACCCTAAATGATATCATATTCCCATGATTTCATAGTGGAATTTTGAGTAAATCTGTTCAGAGGAAGTCCATCTGTCCATCTGTTCGAATATAAGTTAAGACAATAACTTTAAAACCAAGAGAGCTAGATATATAAAATTCGATGCACATATTTAGCATCTATACTGTATACACACTTATCAAATTTTGAGCCAAATCTAGTGAAAAGGTTGAACGTCTGTCGATTTATTCTTTCAGAAGCATATAAAAGCGATAAATCAAAAATGCAATGATTTGAATATATCAAATTTGGTAAAAGAATTTGTGGCTACAAGTGTAATTCTCTGTCAAATTTTTGTTGAAATCAATTGGGAAAAACACATATAGAATATAGATTCGAGTTTTAGATGCTATTAACCGCATGCCAGGGATTAATCGCCAAAAAACTCGCCAAAGATGACACGATAAATTCATTAAAAATGCTAAATTCAAAATTCTTAAGTCAAATATCGCTAATATAGCTGGTTGTTTATGAGATACGGTTTCACGTGTATACAAGTGGATTAAAATACAGATTTTTTTATGACGTGTTTCGGCCAAAGGTATGACGTCCATCTATAGTTTTCGTGCCAAGACTTCGAGTCAAATTTCAATCCATTTTTGATTTATCACGTTCAAAAACAGGCAGATCTATTTTTTCCCCTCTATAAAGGGTAAGCTAAATTTCAAGGCCAATTTTTTTTAAAGGTTATAATATTTCCTTGTAGACGATAGCAATTATAATGATTATTTCTAGAAAGAAAAACATATTGTTAGGGATAAAAGAAAAGAAAGAAGCAAAAATTTGATAAAAGAACTGCAATAAATAGCATATAAGGCTGGGAGAATAGAGTATCAGAAGCTAGAAATGAGAATTAAAACTGTTCAAACATCCTACAGCTTCTCAAAATGCGACTTTATTTTGCGAATGCGAATAAGTTTTCGCACAGAAAGTTTTAAGAATTTTGGTATTTATATATAACTAATGTTTATACATTTCTTATTTAACTATTATTTTCGTTTGTCTCCTTTAGCACATATTCCGCACTATATGAAAGATTGAATTCATATTATTTTTAAATTATGAACACGAAATTCTACATGAGTGGATTTTACCTATTGCAGTAGTGTCAACTGCTAAAATGTCACATTAACTTGACTGAAATTCCACATTTGATTTCACGATGTCTTACAAACAAAAGAGGTTCTTATTTATTTAATAACTATTACGCAAATGTTTGTTCGGACATCTTTTGATAATTCTCATAAATTGGGGAGCATATCTAACAAACAAAGTATGCACTTTGAGTATCATATAAACATACCTAACGAAAGGAGGATAAGTTTCGCAGCTATATCTAGGCGTCTCAGGCGCCCACCATAGTTTCATTGAAAGAGCGTTTGAAGCCTTTCAGCATTAATGGAGTTAAAACCATAACAAACAAAAAAAAATTCAGAAGAAGGAAATTCTCACAAATGTAATAAATTCAAACAGAGTTCTTAACATAAATTTTTCTCTAAACTGGGCATTTTCATCCAAATGAAATTTAAAATTGCACTAGGATTAATTACTTTATCAGATTCTACGCGGCAGCTAAAATTATATATCATAATCATTGAACTTAGTTATCATTTAATGAAATTATTATCATTCAAGTTTTTTCCTTTAAATGTTTAGGCTAAGAATTAAAACAAAAATAAAATAAATTTTTTAAAATAAAATAAAAAATAAATAAATTTTTAATTCTGACAATTATTACTTTGTAAATCATATTTTGGTTAGAGTTAAAATCAAAGTGAAGCTCCCAAATTTGGCATCAGGTTTAACACGCTAAAGATCTAGTGGCTATTTCGATATATTTCATACATTAGTTGGAAAACAGCCATCGAAAAAGGTTATCTAATTCCCAATAAATTCATATTTTCAGTCTTATCAACAATGAAGGATTTCCGATTAGGCAGTCGCGTAAGGTTACAAAATTGAAAGTGGCCGCAGGAAGATCAATTAAAAAATTTTATTCTAGTATCAAATAAATTATAAGAAAACATATTTTTTATTTATAAATTATTAAGATTACATTAAGTGAATTTAAGTGAGTATAATATAATTATGGAATTAATAATTCCATATTTATATTTATATTATTACATCGAATTATTAAAACCATTGATTAAAGAATAAACAATTAGTCTTTCATGATATATTATAATGTGAATTATTTATCAACTAGATATATTAAATTTCATTAATAGGACCTTTAAAATAATAATTTTGAATATTATATTTCTCTGAATTTTATTATTTCTATATAATCTTTAATAATAATTAGATTCTCTTATTTTATAAGCTAATTTTTGAAAATTTTTATTTTTTTAGTCATTTTTTCCCATGATATGCATATTAATATTATTTAAAGAAAACACAAATATATAATTCATAAAATTAATAAAGTTAGTAAGCCATCAATCATCAACACCATCTCCTTAAACCATCAACATGCTGATTCATTAAAAAATGTGAAATTAAATAGATTGATCATTAAAAAAAGGGCCTCATAATTCATTATATGGATTGCCTGGGGCCACAGATTGCCTAAATCCATCATTGCTTATCTAACAACAAGGGCACAATTTAAAAAAATTCTAAATTCCATATCTATATTTAACAGCAAAGAAAAATCAATATTTCGTTAAAAACTAGCAGCAGTGGTCTTCCCAAAACTTTCTCGCATACTCTCTAATAAAGGTGTTATTCCAAAGAGAGCTTTACCTAGCAATGGCGTTTAATAGATTAATATTTACGAAATATTAATTTTTGGCTTTAAATTAGCATTTTTACTGAATGTATCGCGCCATCTTTCCCGAGTTTTTTAATCCCTGGCATCGGTTAATAGTATCGAAAATCGTGTTTGTATTTCATACACGTTTTTCCCAACCGACTGAAGCAAAAACCAGATAAAAAAAAATTACATTTGTAGTCATAAAATCTCATACCAAATTTGATATATTTGAGTCTATGAGTTATCGCATTTAATTTTTTCTGTAAGCGCTGACCGACAGACGGTTAATCTCTTAATGGATTTGGCTCCAGATTTAATAGGTGTCTACATTATAGATGTTAACTTTGTTTTACAAATTTTATCTATCAAGCTCTCTTCGTTTTGTAGTTAATCTGAGTTAACTTATATCTGAACAACCGGACAGACAGACTTTTTCTGAACAGATTGTGCTGAAGATTTGATTGAAACCTACAAATTTAGTATAAAGACCGTATATCGGTATATATATAATATAAATACCGTATATATATAATTTTATCTTTCTATCTCAAAGCGTTTTAAGTTATATTTGTCAGAGATAGCAGACAGACGGACGGACATTTTCCAAAAATGTGTTTTTCGAACTCAAGGAGGTGGAGTTGCATTAAAATCACAAATTCAAATTTTTTGACGATTACAATATTTTTATGAGAAAGTAAAAAAAAATAACTAGTCTTAAAAGGCCACTAGATAACATATAACAATCAAAATGCCCCAAAAGAAAGCAGCCACATAACGTAAAAATTCTGAAAGAATTTAAAATTTCATTGGTAATGTCAAATATGAGATGTAACTTCACATATCTCAACTTCAAATTTTCAAATAATAATTAAACCCATTAATTATAAGCTATTTGCAAACAAATTTAATTTTTAATGCGTCTTTTAAATAATCAATCTATCCACCTCATCAATTTGCCGACAATTTGCTTAAATGTTATTGCTTAATGTATTGATAATGTATTTGTTTAAATCTCATCTTAAACTGTCAATCAGTCGTAAAGAATTATTCCTCTAAATATGTGAGTACAAAAAGAAAACGATAATATTTACACGGATTTTTCCTTGGGAAGATAAGTAGCGGAAGGATGTGGTTTCCTTCCTGATAAAAAGAAACCGCAGCCCTCACCAGACAAAATACTTCCTGGTAACCGTCATCTTGATTCCCGTGAGCGCAATACTCATCAATTGTGAACATTAATCATTATCTTAATTTGTTGCATTCATCGAGATTCAATTAATTAATTGCTTTGATTCATCGAAATCCAATTAATTAATTGTTCTCAGATTAATTACATTCATCAATTTGCATATGACCGTTAAAAAGATTTAATCAGCGAGCAAAGAATGTTCCAGCCTTTTTTGCCTGACTACATTATCAGACTGGTATTCTTTCCGTGAATTGTATCGTACAAAAAATCCGTTACGAGCACAAGGCAATGACTGTTTTGTGTAAAATAATCTGAATGAATGAATATATTAATGTTCACTATTTAATCATCTCACTTTCGTGTGTGTTCTGTACTTTTTATTCAATGTTTGTTCACTGAATAATTTTGTGGAACGCAATTCTTAATTAATAAAAAATTAACTATTGAATTAATTGGTTATGATACATTTACTAAAATCTTCTTCATGCACCATAGCTTATGTGAGCAAAATTTGAATCAAATTCCTTCCGCAATTTAAATTTCTATAAGAAAAAAAATGTAAGCATTTAAATTTTTTTATAAAGTTTTGTAAGACAATGCGAATTTAAAACATGTCCATAATCTACTATCACGTATACTAACATAATATGGCGCATTTTTGTGGCTTCATATTTAAGAAAAGAAAACTGAATATGAATTTTGGATGTTTGCTCTTTTACCGATTGGATGAGGAACTTCTTTAATGTTGATGATAAGATCGAATGGCAAATTTCAAGTGTCAAAATGGATGCGTTTTCGAGTAACTAAAATAGTGCATTGTTATCGAGAATACACAATTATACAAAACTTCAAATGTCTAAAAAGCAGGAAATGAATGAAAAATCTATTACGAAAAAATGAAACGAATTAAGTTTAATAAAAGCATTTAAAAAAAACTATAGACAAACTAACATCTATGAATATGTAGTCTTTTGAGTTTTAATATGGGTTAGTAAAAACTATGTTTTTAGGCATTATTATTTCTGGAAAATTACGAAATTAAGAATCAAACGATTCTGACTATGGAAAATGCAATTTTGGACCCTTTTAAAGTAATTTTGTGGATCCTAGTCGATAGCACTTGGTTGTCTAACACATAGACACAAAAAAATTAATCATATGGCATCAGTGCCATATAGAAAATGAATGGAATTATTGAGAATGAAATACTTAGACACAATTCAACAACACCAGACACAATTTTTTGTGTCCTAAAAGATATACCACTAATATCAAAAAAGTTTTGATATTTTTTAAATATTTTTCGAATAGAGTGATTTATGCTTTTTCCCGATAAGCAAGAACCCGTTCCATTCCATTCAAATTCGTAGAACGCACGTGCATAGTTCATGATTATAAACATTTAAAGCTCAATTTTGTGGAGAAAAAAATGTCGAGTTTTCTTCGACTGTAAGTAAATTATATGCAAGAATTATGGTCATACATTCACTAAAAATGAATAAATATGAATCTTTAAATGTCTGTATGACTTGGCTAGACACAGTTACTTCGTTTTTGGATAAAAAGACGCTTTGAGTATCACGACAAAGTCCTCACAGATTCCTCCTGATGTCAAATAACTTTTCGATATAACATATTTCGACTCTTAATCAGCTTATTCAGCTGGCTTCGTTCCGTGCGAGTTTTGCGCAAATGAAAAATTCGTTTAAATAATAGCGATTCAAGTTCCGAAGCAATATAGAGACTAAAGCACTAGAGGAAAAAGCAAAATATGGTTTGAAATCCGCATTTTCAATGGCGAATGGCAAATAATTGCACGCGTTGTTGGTAACAAAAATAATTGTATTATATAGCTGCTATAATTATATTTTTATGTAATATAATTCTAAGATGCTTGGAAGAAAAATATCAAACAACCAGGCTCTACAATATTCATTTTCCAAAACTAAAATTAATTTAAGAACGTTTTACACGTGGTATGTTACTGCCTTAAAAAAGGAAACGAAAATTTTAAATTCAGTACACTCCCGAGTATCCGGCCTAATGTGGCGGAAAGACAAGCCGGATAACAAAAAAACCGGATAAGCCGGAGTTCTATAAACTCATTTCTTTGTCCACCAATACCAGAAGACAAAGTTTTTATACCAAAGCTCACTGTTATAACACGTATTTTCTTGCTTCTTATTGAGTACTAAGCCCTCCATTTATTTCAAGCCATCTAGAATGTGAACGCAGCCACTTCCAGGTGAATCGTAAAAGCAGTTGCCGATAATGTGTCGAGTTAAAATAGAAGGCTCTGTACTGTTTTATATATAGTTATACACTGCAATGCACGTTTTAAGAATTTATTAGAGAAAAGGTATGTTAAAGGATATAAACTACTCACATTTTAACATAAATTCCGTAATGTCTAACTTAAATGAAGGAAACATAAACAAAACATTAACGTAAATCGTAGGCCTAGTTCTTAAGAAAATTGCCTCAAACTCATTTTATTTTTCACAGACAAATGATTACACAAATATGAAATGGTATCTCTAAGATAGGAGTCAAAACTTACAATTTTTAGTTTTTGAAAATGCCTATTCAACGTTTTGCCTTCCTTATTTAATTAGGATAAAAGAAAACTAATCCGGATAGTACGGAAGCTGGATTGTCACGGACCGAATAATGAGGCGTGTACTACATATTACTAACTGAAGAATAAAAAAAAACATTTTTTTTGTATATTTATTAAAAAAAAAAGAATATTTCTAAAAAACGAAAAGAAAATTCTGTCCCGGATTCGTCAGCCGCAACTCTCATCAGCTTCTGATTGTAAATCTTTCTTTTAACAAGGCAAGTTCATCCAACCTCAATTAATTAATTTCTCTCAGATTAATTACGTTTATCAGATTGCATGTGTTTGTTAAAATAACTTCATGAAAGCTCAGTGAACTCTATTGCACGCTTTTCGACGACTTCTCGTAATAGTTGTATAAATAACATCAATTAAGTGTTGTTGTTGCCAAATTATCGCTTCATCCATCGGGTCTTCCGCATTTCGGAGACACCCCAAGATCTAAGCGCCCACGTTAATTTTCTACGCTTCCATTTTATTATTTTTTGGAAAGCTTAAAGTCATGAAAAAGAAAGAAAAATTATCAAAAATAACATTGTCGTCTGATACTTGCTTCCGTAAATAAATAAACTATCACAGATCTTTCTTTGCCATTCGTACAAAATTTTATTTTGAAATTTTAGTTAAAAAATCTAGAGGGCAAAAAGGCAACTCGATTTGGATTCTGAAAAAAAAAAGGAAAGAGGTTTAATTTAAACTGCATTCCGCTATCAAATGGCCTACTTTTAATTTCCCACAAACTATTTCATATAAGCTTTTCTGTTTCAAACAACACTCAATACAGTTTGATGCCAAAAAGAAATTGAGAAAATTATGAAAAAATTATTCTTGCCAAAATATGTCTCCTGAGATTTTACACATTATCTCCTGGATTCATGGTCTGGCAATTGGATTTTTTTTATCAAAAATTAATACTAATAATTAAGGTCATATTAGGTTTGCCTTTAGCAACACTGAATAAGCATTTAATCTCTTTTTTAAAATCTGAATAGAAATCTAATAGAAAAAAGTTCAAGTTGGTTCGCTTTTAAGTAGTTTTTTTAAACCTGTTTTCGGCCGATTATTTTAAACGATTCTGTTTATTTTCTTAGTGTTTGATGCATTTAAAATTAAACATTGTTAATGAATCGATCTGCTCACGAGGAATCTGAGAAAATTTTGTTGACAAATTCTTGAGATATTGCAAGAATTTGTAATGTCTCAAGAATTTGAGTAATCATATCATTAATCATAATATAAAAAAATGCTTTGTTTCAGTAAAAAATATTATTATATTAATTGCAGATTAATCATTTCCATTTTAATTTAAACATAAATTCTACGGGAGCTAACAGAAAATTAGAGAGATGCATATTACGTTATAACTGAAGGTCTTTATAATATTATGAGTGAATTATATGACTATCAAAATTTGAAGTTTTAAAATATTTTAATGAAGAAGCAATTAAAATGGGAGTTCTATAAAATATTTAATTATTAAAATTTTAATGAGCATTAAGATTGGCGAACCGGCTGGTCGCCAAAGGCGGCTAGTAAACCAATAAGGTTTTGATATATATTTAATTTGTTTGACGATGTTTCATTATCTTTAAGCTCTAAACAGTCGATTTTGAAATTTTTGTTCTATAACACCAGTAACTACATAATCTCTTTTCTAAAGGAATTCTTTTTTTTACTTCACACAGAGGAGTTAAATACTTTCAGGTTGTACAATTAAATTTGCACAAAAGAAAGAATTTTTTTTTCTTCAAAAATATGAGTTTTTGTTTTCATGAAACTTAATATCAGCTATTTATTTTTTAACTGACTTACTTTTTTTCATTCTAATATCCCCCCCCCAAATGCTTCTGATGATTAGTGGCGAATTATCAAACGAAACAAATTAGAGGTACAAGCAAGTAAATTATAAAAAAAACTTAACCCAAATAAAAAAGTTTGTAAAAAATATAATTTCAAAAAATTATAAAATATTAGGATAATGTTAACACTTTATTATGTATAATTGATAGGGATTCTATAAGTGTCAGCATAATTATTCGAATAATTATAAATTTGTACATCTGCTTCAATAATATTGGATGTTGGGTAGTTTGGAGTCATAGCAAATGTAAAAATAAATAGATTTATAAATCATTAATATGTTAAAAATAAGCTGAAATGTTAAACTAAATCGATCATTTCATTGAAAATGGAGAATCATCATGTGCATTGCTTAAGAACGCGACATGTTTACATCCGCCATTACAAACGATTTTATTTGGAAATAAATAATATTATATGCGATCTACAATTCTTCTTATGAAATCTTTGATATCATAAAATAGTCATTTTCCAAAGTTTTCATAAAAACAAAATCCATGGAACGATTTTTTTTTGTTATAACAGAAAAGAGAAATTATACAAAAAATTATACATTATTTTTAAAAAAATCCCAATTTTACAATTGAATTCTGACAGCTTGATGTATAGGTGAAAATTCCTTTTGTTTTTATAAACCAATTTTTTTTAACAGCCGACAGTTGATACTGTTAAAAAATCGTCACACAACATATTTCCGAAAATAAAAATTGCTAATTAAAGCCATCTGATTAAACATGATTGTTATAAATAAAAATCTGATAGATCTTAAAAAATAAGAAATAATAAATGTATTCTTAAAAAAAGTAAGAAAAAAATCCCTCAACAATTCAATGTTATGCTTAAATGCAAAATCATAATAAAAATACAGACAAAAAAAGTGTGGAAAAAGAAAAAAAATCTAGTCTAGACTTACACATTGAAAACTTGCTCAAAGGAAACTGAAAAATTTCCAGCCTTTTAAAATCTGGCAATAAAGAGGTAATTTCAAACGCCAAAGTTCAACTTTCCTGAAATAAAAAGAAATTGTTAGTGATTTGGCACAGGTGTTCGCAATTTCGAGTTGAATACTAATTCAAGGTTGAGATGGTAAAATCTATGACTGCCATTTGCTTTCGCATTCTATATTCACTACAATGCAGTTTGCTTTGTCTGAGAGATCTTTGAAATCTACATAAAACTAGCCGCCTTTGGCGACCAGCCGGTTCGCCAATCTTAATGTTCGTTTAAATTTTAATAATTAAATAGGTTTAACCGGAGTTTAACCCCCTTCTTCGCCAAGTTGCGATAACGCACCAAAGCTGGCAATCTTTATTATGCACTATAATTGAACATCTGCTTCTTTGCTTTTGAACATTTCGCAAGGCCGTTGTGTGCGATTTTTAAAAATTTCGCCAAGCAGGGGATAAAACTCCGGTCGTACCATTAAACATTTTACGCAATTCCAACTTTAATAGATTCTTCAGCAAAATATTTTAAAACTTCAAATTTTGATAGTCATATAATTCACTCATAATATTATAAAGGCCTTCAGTTATAGCGTGATATATATCTCTCTAATTTTCTGTTACCCCTCGTAGAAATTATGCTTTAAATTACAGTGTAAATGATTAATCTGCAATTAATATAATATTTTTTACTGAAACAAAGCATTTTTTTTAATAATATGATTACTGATAATAGAGTCACTGAGCGTTTAAACTTTATGGTCACTAAAGAATATCTTTCTTAATTTATGTAATATCTCAAGAATTTGTCAACAAAAATTTCTCAGATTCATCATGAACAGATCGATTCATTAACAATGTTTAATTTTAAATGCATCAAACACTAAGAAAATAAAATGAATCGTTTAAAATAATCGGTCGAAAACAGGTTTAAAAAAATCTACTTAAAAAACGATGTACTTAAAACTATAAGCATATACAAAAAATATATAACTAACATAAATACATTTTACTTACAAAAGCATGCAACTAACCTAAAAATAATTTAAATCGTCCGTTGGTTGTCATGCCAACAATCAGAACAATGCGCATGCGTGGATTTTCTTCGCCAGTTACGTCAACGCAAATGCGTAAATTTTTCTACGCCAGTTGGGGTAACGCTATGCAGATTAGACATTTTTAATTTCCTTTATTCTGTGTTATTTTAATTCAAAAGTACTTCAGAATGAATGTGAAACATGGATTAATTAACAATGTTTAATTTTAAATGCATAAAACATTAAGAAAATAAACAGAATCGTTTGAAATAATCCGTCGAAAAATGTTAACCCTAGCCTAATTACTGTTGGGAGAAAAAAACAACTGATGCCTTACTTATTTGGCGATGGGGAAAATGGAAGATTTTTTTGGCGGGAAAGTTAGTTTTTAATTAATAATGGACTACCCCTAACATTTAGGGGGATGAAAAATAGATGTTGGCCGATTCTCATAGATACCGGATAAGCACAAAAAATTTCATCAAAATCGGTCAAGCCGTTTCGGAGGAGTATGGCAACGAAAACTGTGACACGAGAATTTTATATATTAGATGAATTAGGAATTGTCGTATGTGTTGCGAAGGAATGTTAGCTAAATTTTGGATTTTACCAGAAACAAAAAATTCAAATGAAATTTAAAACTGGTTTTAATCAGATAAATTTTCTGTCGCAAGGACAGTGCTGAAGACATTCATTTGAAATTATTAACCTCATTTTCATTATTGTTTCTGGTGAAGAAAGAAGCATCTTTTGCTAAACATCCTTTGCTGAACTTCCTGTCTGTGATTCTTACATCATATGCACTTAATTTCCTTCTTCTTTGCCTGGTAACCAATTTACTTTTTAAAAATATATAAACTGGAATTGTGAAAGCTTTAATTAAACTTGATATTATTAAATTGAAAATATCTTCACTTATAATAATAACTTGCCGTTAGAAAAATGCAAACGATAATATTAAAAAAAATTATTCAAAACAAACACATAAAAATAAGAAATCCAACGTTATTAAAAATAGTTGTATTAATCGTCTGCGAAGAAATTTTCATCTGAAAAAATGATTTCAAGCATTCGTATGTTCGTGTAAAAAAATCTGTAATATAAAGAATGCAAAAAATTATATTTAGAAAATTGTAAATCTGATACATGAAAGCATATATTGCTGTGATTATCAGCCGTGTTTTGCTCAAAGTATAAAAGCATAAGTAGCTTGAAAATCTTCTAACATCGTAACATTTTCAGACGGATCAAGTTCTTATTGATGAAAAAATCATGAAAAAGTTTGGCAAGGTAGTCCATTGGACTGGAGCTGACAAATTTGGCACTTAGTTACTTTTATGGGTATTATGTGGTCATTAAGAAGTGATTTTCAAAATTTTAATTGGATTTTTAATTATTTCCATATGACCGAAAATTTAAAGTTTTTCCTTCGTAACTTAGAACCATATTTTCATACAAAAACAATTTTTAAACCACTTTGAATTTTTTTTAAAAAAATTAACTTTTTCATAATATTTTGGTCTAAATTTCTTTTATTTTAATAAATTTTTCGAAGTGTGACTTCTGATGTAGTACATTTTTCTATTCAAATGCTGTTGAAATTTACAACTCGATAGTATTTTAAATTGTGAGTTGTTTTTCACATTATAGCCTTCAAGTTTAATATAAAAATATTTCATTTTCCTATAGTTTTTTTTTTTTTTGCTAATTTTTCTTAAATTAGAAAAGTATCTCGCATTTCGTATTATTTTGATAAAAATTTATGAATTAGTAAAATTTATTCTGAAATAGCAGTATAAAAATGCAGACGATAAAATAAATAATACTTTTTAACATGGTAACATTATCGTGCTACGATGCTTTGAACTAGATATTTTTTATCGGAAGTTCTTACAAATCTTTTTGATATCTGTCCTGCCTCTCCTTTTATTGAATCGTTTTCCAAAGAATTCGTTTTCAAATTAAACACAAATTAAAAGGGAAAGATTAATTAAACAAACAAAATTAAAAGACAAATTAAAAGGGAAATAATGAATATATTAACAAATAAGAAAATGCTTCTTCTTCGGGTTTTTTTTTTTTTTAATGAGTACAGAATTTTTGATTTTCCTATTTCTCGGAATAATAAATGACGAGGAATAAAATTTTTGTGGGAAATTTTTATTCCTGCAAAAGGAATTTCTTCTGTTTAAACATTAAAAATAGTGCAAAAATACTTTGAAGATGAAGCTTCATTAAAAGCAAGTAAATAACCTCAAAAAGAATACAAAATTAAATTGATCCCAAATAAGTGCCTTGCCCTGTTTAATAAGCCTTCCGATATGCTATTTAGTTAAACACATTTCAATTTTTAATTTTGCACTGCTTTAATTTAATTTAGTTATATTAATGTTCCATTTGGAAGCAAAAGTAGCATTGTTTTGAAACAGACTTCGTAATTTTGATCCGTGGTCAGATAACGAGTATGGTAACTCAGCTGGACCTTCCTCTCCAAGCTATTACGGTACTCAAAATGGACAAAGATTGATAAACAACGGTAAATTTAATGTGCAGGATCTATCTGGGATCGAACCAAGTTCCCTTCTGCACCAAAAATGATACTTTGCTACTAGGTAATGGCAGTCACAATGTATTAGACATAGCTGATCATTTACGCCAAGCAAGATCATGTTAGCTCATGACATAAAAGGTAATAAATACCGAAACGGAAACAAGATTGAAGTTCTTTATCGAGCGTTCTTTTTCTTATGACAGCAATCACGTGTAGCCATTCTATTCGTTTCCTTGCGCTGTCAAATAAACTGCGTTTTCGAGAAAGAATTTTATTATTTTCCCGGGTAATCGCCTGCCAATAATGCATGATAAATGTCAGCGAATCACGAAAGATGATTCATTGTGTCCGCTTAATCGAGGAGAATAAAGTATGGCGGGAATTTATTTCTGTTAGGAATTAGAGATTGGTAATTTTTCGAGACTTGTTTCATTCAGTGCGTGTTAGTTCAGCTATTCGATATCAGTACTAAAAATATTCGATACTTTAAACAACTGAAATATTTCCAGATATATTTCTTAGAAAATTTTATAGAAGCATCTAAATGCTGTTCCATTCTTTTTAGTTTCCATGATATTATCTTTTTGGTCGTTAGTGAAAAGTTCAGAGCAGCATTTAATAAATTTCTAATAGAAATAAATATATGTGTAATTTTTATTTACATCCCATTTTGGAACAATACGAAGGCTATTTTGAGGGCTATCTTATTATTTTGAATGTTGATCAGATAATGAGGGTTGGCGTCCTGGTCTAGGGGTAGGGCGTCTTCCCCATGATATGGACGTCGAGTTGTGGTTCAGGCATGGTTTGTCTTCCCCATGTGTTCTATCTGTAAGGTGTGTAAGTGATCCCCCTCCCCCTCCCGTAAAAAGAAGTTTGCAAGCGAATGTGTGAGTGTCATTTTCATATGAGCTAGAAGTCGGACTTCTGCCCTCGGGTGCTCAGATGTTTTTGCCTTTAGAAGCTACTGGACTCTCCCTCTTTCCGCTGTACCGCGGACACGACATCATCATCATCAGATAGCGAGACGACAGTCGTGCAGGCGTCTCGCTAACCTAACATCCACGCCATACCAGCGTGAACACATACTTTTGACACCCTATCAAATTCACAATTCCCCGATGGTATAGGAATTCGAACATAAAGGCCTTTGGTACAAAAACTGATATTTTACAGCCAGGTCATCACATACTCCTGAGAGGATTGAAATTAACTATTAGTATGCAAAATAATTAATATATGTCGTCGGGCTATAAACCTTTCATAGATATATGAATTCCTGTCTCATTTTGGACTCCTTTCGGTCTATCTGCTTATATTTCTTATGACGCTGCCAATATATGTATATAAGAAATATAGTTTTATATATGTCACTTTATTCTTATTTTTGTTTTATAAGATTATGCATATTACACACTAAAGAGTACGTGTTGTTTAATATGCCTATCTACAAATGTTGAATATGGGCTTAAGAACTGAAAATGAATGTATATCTTTCATCAAAATTTAAAGGCTTTGATTTGACCGTGGGTAATATGAACTGTTTGTTATCTATGACCTACTGAATTGATATAATTTTGTTTTGGGCTATCAGAAGTTGGGATCTAGACTTTATTGAAATAGAATATCTTTCTCTTGAAAATGTCTTCTACAATCAGTTATACATTCAAAATTCGAAATTAAGGGAAATACATTAAAAAGTGATGCCTGGATATAACGAAAAGTTTGGACTAATTTGGCTAAGTTGACTTTTAAAAGTTGGGTGATTTTTTACTAATTTGATATCAGAATAATGATAAAAGTATCTAGGAATTTGCCAAAAAATTATAAACATCTATGGAATTTTATCATCTGAGATGTTCGATAACTTTTCTAACTAATGATAGACAGCTCATAAGCAAATGTTTGTCAGAGATTAGAGACAGTCATGAATTAGATAGCAGTTGAGTAAGACCGAAAATATTTGCTTCAACTTTCGATTAGTAATTATAACTGAAAAATGTTTTATTGTCACTATTCTTCGTGCTTTTTTGTTTGTGAAAAATAGTTCATAAAGATAGTAAAATAATGAAATTTAAAGAAAGTGAATAAAGTTTGTGATTATAATAGAATATTCTGAAATTTGTTTAATTGCCATTATTTTTTAACTATTCATAATTTTTAATTGCGTTTTTCGTTTTAAGAAAAATCTTCACAAAAAATGAATAATAAAATTTAAAGAGAGAAAATGGCAACATGATACAAATTATTCTCGTTTGGCTTCGGACCAAAACATTCTGACCAAAACAGTATAGACTTTGACTCATTTACAATATTGCAATTAAACTTTTACCTTAATAATATAATGGTAGTAGTATAAATTTTTAATTATTAAAATTATATCTTTTTTTCTACTTTCAATTAAAAAAGTTTAACATTTTAAAATTAAAGAAAACATTTAATTTAAAATATTATTTTTCCCTATTTTATTAACATTAGAATTGCTTTTCATTTGCATAAGATAGAATAATCGACTGGTACGAAAACTTTTTAAAAACCATTCAGGATTCATTTTATAAGCAAGTTTCGTATTTAAAAATTAAGTTACTAAATAATTTTTTTTTATATTTTAGTTAAAAAAATAACCACTGTGAAATGTATTTACATCGTCAAGACTAATTTTGAAATCTTATAACATACTACATAGTATCCATCCTTTCAGTCATAAACTAAAATAAATGAGTTTAAAAAAGTTTTAACTGTGATAGAACTTAAAGGAATCTTGAAAGATCGCCAGACCTTCAAAAAGGTGCTCTAACTCCAACGATTCGGAGGTTTGTTTTGTCTTGTGTGAATATTTTTTTTTTTCGTGAATACTACCTGGAAAATATTCAAAATTGGTTGAATTGCCATATAAAAAGTACTTTTTTTCTTGCAAGAATTTTTTTCTCCTAAAAATAAAACTTTTAGGCACGATGGTTTTTTTTTTTTTTTTTTAAACAATAATTTAATACAAATGATTTTCGAAGCAAAAATTTTATGAATAAATTTATTTGAAATTAAAAAAAAACTCCAATTCCGTTTAAAAAGTTTTTAAATTAGTTTAATCGATTCATTTTATTTTCTTAGTGTTTGATGCATTTAAAATTAAACATTGTTAATTAATCGATCTGTTCATGATGAATCTGAGAAAATTTTGTTGACAAATTCTTGAAATATTACATAAATTAAGAAAGATATTCTTTAGTGCCCATAAAGTTTAAACGCTCAGTGACTCTGTTATCAGTAATCATATTATTAAAAAATGCTTTGTTTCAGTACAAAATATTATTATATTAATTGCAAATTAATTCTTCCCACTTTAATTTAAAGCATAAATTCTACGAGAGCTAACAGAAAATTAGGGAGATACATATCACGTTATGACTGAAAGTCTTTATAATATTATGAGTGAATTATATGACTATCAAAATTTGAAGTTTTAAAATATTTTGATGAAGAATCTATTAAAATAGGAATTGCGTAAAATATTTAATTATTAAAATTTAAACGAGGATTAATATTGGTGAACCGGCTGGTCGCTAAAGGCGGCTAGTAATAAAAAAATGATAAATTTAGACCCAATGATTATTCGGTTTGGTAAATATTGTCTCAGTAATATTACCAAATTAGACAAACGATTTTGATCCTTTATTCATGTAAACCCGCAAACACAAAATACTCGGAAATTAAAAAAATATTGCGAAAATGGTTGTTCTAATTACAGAGAATGTTCTGGAATGCTACTATTGAGTTTATTAAAATTCTTGAAGAATTTTTTTTCCAGTCCAAAAGTAAGAAAATGTTTAACAGATGATTTTTTAAAACAGAATTCAAGAAGATAAATCATAAAAAAATTACTTTGGATAATATTCTAAAACACTGCCAAAAATTAATTACTGTTTGTTAAAAAGGAACACATGAATTGACTTTAAATATAATTTTGAAAAGGAATCATCAAATGTGTAGATTAATTACATATTTGATGATTCTATTTCATTAAAAAAATTAGGAAATTATTACATGATTCTAAAATCTGGATTAATCTCCTTTAACTAATAGAGCTAACAATAAATATACAAATAAATATATATATATATAAAGAAAACGCAAATAAAAAAACGGTTTTATCACAAAAAAATTTATAAAGTTGATTACGTTTCTTTAAAGAATAATTTTGCCTCATTTTTAAAAATAAATATAGCGTTTTCAAATGAAGACTAAATAAATAAGAGAAATAAATATTCTGGGATTCAATTTTATTGTGTATGTGTGTGTGTTTTAATATTCTGATGTTTTTATTTTGTTGTAAAATACTTTATTCTATTTCTTGCCGTAACAATTGTATTCGATTCCACTTCGTATATTGAATTATAGACTTTTGACTGGTGGTTCATGGATTTTCTTTTGTTGCTTTACAAATAAGCTCAATAAAAACAAATAGAATTTTTAGATCAATACAAAAAAAAAGTATTTTTCTAATTATAAAAAAAGCATTTAACTTTTTCTATGTGTTAATACTTTTCTATAAAATATGCTATTTTAATATTTTGATTTAAATAGTAATTTGAATCCAATATTTTAAAATTTATTTGACCTTGATTCTGGATAATTACATTCATGGTTTCTTATACAACAGATGGTAATGCATTATTTTGTTCACATGGCTTGCAACGCGGATTTAAATTTTTAAAGAAAATATGATCGTTTACTCTCGTGCGAAGAAAGAATCGGATTCAATTACAACTGGACACCTTCCAAGTTCCGAACGCAGCTATAACAACAAAATTGGTGTTCCTTTCCTTTCAGAGTTGACCTTGAACTTTACCGTCCCGTCTGCCGGTGCCTCCTTTTCTTCCATGGACTTCACTTTCTCCCTCATTTTCACTCTATTGATCACGTGAGAACGTCGTGACGGTTCCGTGTCAGCAGACTGCTTTCCGTATCGTCATGTTTGCAATTGAATGGGAAGAGACAGTTATGTCTTTTCGAATGGTGTCGTTTTAATTAACCGTAATTACATTCAAAGGATGAGAAAGGTTAAATGATTTTATAGCTTTAAAAAAAAAGATTCACACATCTTGTCAAACATATTACAAATTATCCACTTGGAATAGGATTATTTAATAAAAATATGTTAGCTTTTATATGTAGTCTGCTTTTCAGATGTGGTATCCACGAATTAAGATGGAAATAACTTGCAAATAATTTTAACTGGACATTTATGTTATACAAATTATTACTTTTCATGAAATAGTTTCATTTTGATTTCAGAAAAGAACGATTCTTTCAGTTTAAAATTATGATTTTGGAATCTATGAATTTATGTTTTAAGATATAATTATCTTAATAAAATGGCAATTTTTTTTAAAAAAATTGTTTTGTAGAAAAAAGAAACGGCGAGCATTTTTAAATAAATATTTTTTTTATAAAATATTTTTGGGATAGGTATCAATTTTGCATTTCAGAATGTCAACTTCAATCTAATTTGTAGAAGGCTTTTTTTTTTCTCTCAAGTTCTTACAAAATTTAACTTTTGATTCGCCATATTGCTCTTTTTTTTCTATATACAACGGATTTTTATATTCAACAAAAGCCTAAATAACTCCAGGACAAGCAGCTGAAGGACCGGTTGCCAATAAACTGCTACAAACTTCTTGTAATATTCATGGAATTTATGCAATTGCAAATGAATATTTTTATTATTTGTTGCCAAACAATTTCATTATAATCGAGATAGGCACAATATTAATAAGGTACAATTCGGATTTCGAATTTTTTTTTCATTAGAATGTCTGAAATATATCACATTTGCTAAAATGAAAGAATTTACATCCAAATTCTAAAATTTTGAGAAACAAAATAAATATTTGTATTTTGATAAATGAAGCGAAACTTTTGTATTTATTAATGAAAATTCTTAAGAATCTTTTTATACTATTTTATATTTTGTATTATTTTATTTGCAAGACTTAAATGATTAAAATGACCAAGTTCCATTAAAAAATAGGATTTTAATATGAGAATGGGAAATTATTTGATTTTATAATTCCATTCTAAAAATGTTTAATGTTACTGAAAAATAATGCATATATAAGAATAATAAAAAAAAAACATTCAAAAAATCAGAGCAAATTGTATTCCAGATTTATTGAGAATTCAGAATATTTTACTTTTTAAAATACTGAACTATATTGTCTTAAAATAATCATAAATGTGTATGAATTGCACTAATATTCTGAATTTTTCAGAAGTTTTATCGAATATTTCATATGGAGTCATAATTCCTCAAGTGAAATTTAAATTACTGAGCAATAGTGATTTCAAATATTTGAATTTTTGTGTTTATTATTTGGCAGACACACGATTTATAATTCAACGTTTGTATTATTTGGAATAAATAAAACACTGACATTTACATAGTTGTTCTACAGAAGTAATGCGACTACAATCTCATCGAGACGCGACAAGAACCGATCAATAGTTAATCTCCAATATTTTCAGAAGCATCACCGTTGTTATATCTTATTAGCACCACTTTCTTTATTTCTCGGTTTCTTCCAAGATATTCTTTAAGGAGTTAAAGAAAATGAATAGTATTTTATAGGCTTCTAAACTTTCATGATTGCATCTTCTATTTTTGATGATTATTTAACTTCTTTTCGTTTAATGCAAAGACTCTAAAAAACGCTGAGGAAATCTGTATAAAAATTCAAGTAGCTTTACATGTCTTTGAAAAAAAAGATTTGTTCAGTAATTTTACATTTAATTTCTTCATGTCATTTCAGTTTAATTCTGAATAAAACTTGGCATATATTTTTATTTGGATATTAAGAATATTTAATTCATAAAAATGATTGGACAGTTTTCTGATAAATATCTTTAAAAATTAATCACTAACTTTTTTTAAAAAACTTTTACATAATGGTGACATTTTAAATATCATTTGCTTTTATTTTTGTCTTTCTTTCAAAAATGTTAAATTTATCTAAAGATGACTTCCAAGCGTTAAGAAATAATGGCTGTTATTTCTGAATCTGATTATTTGTTTACTCTAAAAGTGGTAAATCAGTTCGAACTGTTGCTAATTAGTAAATTCATCTCATTCTGACTGTTTGTTTAGTAATAAAATAATTTGAAAACAAAAGTCCAGTAGGAAGCAAGACAAGATATGATCGTTTGGCAAAGCTAACTCTACGTGATGACAGATTTATTCTGAGGAAAATTGCGAAGAATCGCCGATTGAGTGCTGTAAAAATTTCCGTTGAATTTAACTAAAAATTCTCTGCTTAAGTTTTGCCATGGGTACTGAGGTCAATTGCGCAATATTTTAGTTCAATTTGAAGAATTTTTTTACAAAGTACAAAGAACAGAAGATAAGAATTTCATTCTCAAAATCAGTGATACATGATTTTTAATTTTATTGGAATAACATCTTGTTTATATATAAGAACAAATTTAATATTTTTCGGATATAATGGGAGTATAATAGCGTAAAGAAATTTAAAAAAAGAGAAAAAGTTAACTCTTAGAACTTAGTGGAATAATGAATCCGGCCTAAAGAGGCGTTCTTATAAGCGAGTGCATGCTAACTTCTAAGTTAATTTGGAATTTATTGATATCATAATGGATTATTGTCTTTATTTGAATATTTTAAAAGAGAAATAAAAATTATGTGTACAAAATTTTGGGTATTTGAAATTTTTTTTCAAGGAAACGATTTTAAGCCTAACTGTCCAGAACTTCTAAAAACACCATCTGATTTAATCAATTCGAAAACCATTTGGAGATAACAGGTGGTTAGAATTCAAAAACATGATATTAACAAAAAAAAAAACAAAAAAAAAACATGATAAACTGAACAATGGAGAAACACTGATGCAAAAATTATTAAAATATTCATACATTCAATGTCCAGTTGTTTGAAAATTGGAGCATATCCAACTAGGTATAAAAATTACCAAAATGTTGCAATAACTTCTTTTTTGTAACCTATTTATTGAAGTATCCGATTAGTTTTGAGCGATAGCATTCTGGTTGCATTGTGATCATTGATTTTCTAACGAATAAGTTTAAATTGAAATAAAAATGCTTTAAGTATTTTTGTTAAGAATATAATAGACATGTTTTAAAATTCTCACTATGAAATATGAAACTTTATTCACACATAAAACAACATTGTCGATTCGAAAATGTATAATTTTCCTTTTTGAACATACTTAATCTTAAGTTGAAACTTCAATCAGAATTGAATTAAAAAATTATTCATTATGTTGCAACATTATTATTAATAATAAAAATACACTTTTCATGACAAATATATAGATAAATACTTGCTTTCTTTACTAATTGTATGAAATTTGCCAAAATTACTATCGTTTGTCTTGGAAAATATTATTTAAAACTGAATTCTCTTTTACAGTGTTTTGAATTCTAAGGAAACAATTTAAAAGCTCATAATGTGCTCAAAGTGATATTGTTGGGAGAAAATTTTAATAAAATGTTGCTTCAATTTTGATGAAGAAAAGCCATATTTACTATTAAGCAAATATTACCCTCGATATATTTTTTGTATGAAAAAATAGTACATTTGCCATTCTGCTGATAAATTACTATTTTGATTTAGTTGTCAAGACAACCAACGAGAGATTAACTTTCGTAGCAAATAGTAAGTAACATGGAAAACTACTTACTATAATCAATATTCATTTTGTTTTATTTTCTTCTTTACAAAACATTATTTCTAGAGCAAGGCTCAATATTTCTTGTGACGAAAAGTTGCATGTTTCAGCAATTTAACCATAAAAATACTTCTTTTTTTAATTTTTTTTGTCTGAAAAAATATCAAGCATTTAATTGCGATTCTGTTTTGATTCCGATAATGTAAAGCTTTTAAATTTTATGTTAAATTCTCATAGATAAATGAGTCAAAATAAAATTACACGTGAAAGTATATTGAAACTTGCTCTACCGAAAGAAAACATAATTAGAGACCTTAATAATGTTTACAATCATATAATAAAAATCGTATTGATTTTTCTATTTTCTAGAATGACATCTTTTTTTAAAAAAATAAAGCATAAAAGACACTGGGGCGGATTGAATAGAGCGAGGATAGAACCTTGTAGTTCGCAGCCCAGTAACATGACCACAATACTAAAGCAATTGCTCGGGTAGCGTAGCTGTTAACTGGCTTATAAGTTTTCACCACAACACCAAAGGTAATCTGATGGAAGTTCAGAGCTTGAAATTATCTTATCAAACTCAAAAGTTATAAATCTGGGTACTTTTCTGTTTCAGAAAAGGGGGATGGGCTTTGGCGAGGGTTAACTTTTCACTTATTTATTACCATTATAATTTTGACAAATAAAACCCAAAACTCGCACGTTTCGAAAAAGTTGTCTCTCCATACATGCGCTGAAAGCACTCAAACTTGTGAATTTTCTGGTAGATTTACCACAATTAATAAGTTATTGCTGGGATTTGGCGACTTTTTTACAGCTTTCAAAACGGAAAAGTTTCTAAATTTGTAGATGTAACAAAAAAAAAAAAAAAGACAATGCTAAAAGACACATTTAGCGAAATATAACTGAAATGCCTATAAAATATTTCAATTTTGTAGGAATACAGAAAAGCCAGAAAAAACAGATCAAGTTGCGTAATTTTTTTTCTTTCATTTTAATTAGAAAAATTATCACAATGTACAGGAGTGAAAAAAATTAATATATATTTAATTTTTAAGCATTTTTTTTAATTTATAGAACTTATTTTTTTAATTATCAAGCATTCATTAGATAAATCTTTCATATGAATAATGTTCATCAAAAGATTCAACAAGTTACTGGAATGACTGCAAAGCCTTCGATTTTCTGACTTCACACGTTCGTCGTTTTCTCGGATAAATCGCTGCGCCAATCCCATGTCCCCATCCCTTCCTTCAAGACTTTCGTTTAAGCATCAAACTGTCATCCTTCCGAACTACAGATTCAGTATGATTCTCCTGTTTCAGCAATTAATTGAGAAGCGATTGGGAAATTTTCAATATAATTGCAGATTTCTGCTAACTTAGTATGGGAAGTTGATCATTTTCTTTCAGAAGATCGTATTTTTCTTTCATGCTCAGTAGGCGACGTTTGCTCATCATGACAATGTTCTTTGATCACAAAAATTAGCTCATTGAATGGAAGGAGGTAGAACACTTCAGAGGGTAGATGAATATTCAGTGAAGGTAATGATTTCAAAAAAAAAATTATTATTATTATTATTATTGCATTTGACCCTATCGACGATCTTAGACTTACCCCTTCCGATCATCGAAATCGATCACTACAAGCGAATTATTGATTACTATAACCGGTGAAATTTGTATGCATTTACAAACAGAAGATTCATTCCATGGTATTTTGATCAGAGCAGTGGATTGATTTTTATATCTAAGATCACTCACTATAAGTGGCTATTAATGTACTTGGGTTTCATTTCATGGCAATTATTAGAACCTTAACGAAAATTTATCCGAAGATTGCCTTTATATTTACGGTGAGAATGCTATTCAGATATTGAAGCGCATCTCAAAGTATGAAAAGTTCAGTATCTTATTTTATCAGGAAGAGTAAATACCGATACAATTTGCTATTTTGTTGTTTCCTTTGAAATAAATATTTTGTAAACAATGCATTTTTGCCATTTCATAAATGGATATAAATACGGACAATAAGCTTCCTTTTGCAACATTCTCTAATGGATTCATCTTCAGAATTTGAGAGTCGTTGCCTCTTAACCAAGGAAAAAAAAATCCCATGGTGCGAGATCAGGAGAAATAACTGGTTGAGAGGAGAAGTGTCGAATAAAAATTGAAGAGGAGATGTGTCGGAAAATGATATTTTGTCCTGTATTTTGACACCAATAGATACTTATGGACCATCACCTTGTGCTGATGGAGCATCGCCTTACACGATATTACAATCCCACTTACTTATTCCTCATGTAAAATATGCAGTTTCACAACATTGAATTGGTGCAGCTCTTTTTGTGAGTATTAATTCAGAATATTCAACAGTATTCTAAAACTGGGAACTTTTAAAAAGTGTTAAAGAATAGAAAATATACACGCTCAGCATAAAAATTATTTTTCCAAATATATTGAAATATCAAAGAGTTTGTTTAGAAAACACATGCAAAAAATGTATGAAATAAGTATGGAGAATCCATTTAAACCTTGCCAAACAATATTCAAAAATAAGTAAAAGCTTAATTCTTTTTTAATACTGGTAGAAAAATATGCATTAGATATTTATAGAAGTGACGGAAACGATTTAAATTTTATTACGACAATAAAAAGTATTGTTGAAAATTAAATGGAAAATATTTTTTTAAAAAAATTATCAAGCTTAAATTTAAAAAATGCATTTAAATAAATTGATATCATTAAAATAACATTCTTTTTCAGGTTTAAAGTAGTGTTAACTTTATTTTTGCGTAATAATTTTTTACAAAATTATTGTAATACCACAATACCACATTTTAACCACAATAATTTTGTAAAAAATTATTGTGGTAAAATGCGACTGTTAGCATAATGTTTTTAATTAATTAAAATTCTAATAAAAAATTCAAACAAATCCCTTCGATCTGCACATTTCTTCTTTCCAAATTAGGATTGTGACAAATTTGGCAGAACAGTTTGCTTCTTGAATAGCTCAAACAAAGATATATGTTTTAAATTTTCATACATACACATTTGTTATTAGTAGAGACAGAGGTATAACAATCTGTTTTAGTCTATAATTTCATAAGATGATAATATCATAAATCTCGAAAAAAAACAGTCTGCCAAATGTTATAAAGAAAGAATAAATTGTTGAGGTTATTGAAATAAACAATTTTGAATTAATTAAAACTGTAAAATAAAGGGGAGAGGAATTTTGAGGTTATTGCTTCGACTTCAGAATCCTATTCGCTGATGCATTACATAATATTGGATATTTAAATAAATAAGCTTATAGAAATGAAGGTACGGAAAAATATTGTTTCTCACTATTTGGACTATAGCATATAACGAAAAAAATATGATGTAAAACGATATTTTTTACTAGGAAGTAAGCTTTATTTCCATATTTCAATCAATAAGTGTTTTTCCTGTTGACTTTACAATAATGTCAGATTCGTGTTTTTATGTCATGAATATTTAAGGCATGGTGATATTCAATAAAAATCAATAGTCGCTTTCGTAAACAACGTTAAAAAAAAGCTTTGTCACAGTAATGCTGTATTGAGACTTAAAGTATTTGTAAACAAATGCCTGCTTCCTGTTTTTTAAATTAGTTTTTCACCGATTAAGTCAATAATTTTATAGAAACCAAACGATTTAAAATTCTGAGTTGTGCTTGAAAAAAAAAATGTTTTGTGTTTTTTTACATTTAACCACACGCAACAGAACGCTTAAATGGTCATTTCCCTGGGCAACCATTCTAATAAAAATACTAAATACGCAGAGCGATAAAATGCATTGCATTCTCTTGGGAATAATTCTGTTAATGAGAGTCCACATGATTTAGTTTCTAACTAAGTATCATGCGAATGATTTATTAGCATATATCACATCACATATATATTTCTGTTGAGAAATAATTTCTACGCATAAGCTCTATTACTTCTTTCAGAAACAACCTGTTCTAAATTATTCGCGTGTAATACGGATTTCCATCAGTTCAGCAAATTTCAGCAAGGAAAACATTCATTCCTTCATATTCTCAAGAGTAACATTGGCTACCATTTCTATAAAGAGTTACAAGTGCTATATCTTTAAATGGTAAAGAAATGCCAAAAATTAATTAGAAATGGTTGAAAAATTTTATGTATGGATTCTGAAAATCATTTTTAGGTAATGTAAAATATTTCTTTTATTTTTATTATTATTTTAATAAGATTTTAATTTTATTATTTATTAAAAGATGAAAAATGCCTGTATACAGTGGCGTATTTCCAATTAGGTAGGTAGACATATGCTTGGAATTGCTGAATTGAGAGAAGTCACTTGTAGGCTGTTAAAAAATGTTATTAATTTTGTTGTCAAATAAATAATTTCGAGAAAAATATAACTTTTATGAATTATAAAATATTAGCATCAGAATTCGTTTGTACTGAAGTATTAAATTCATTCAAAGTCATTATTAAATAAATTAAAATATAATTATTTACTTCTTAATAATATATTGTATTACTATTTATACATTAAATTAGTTATGTTATATTTCTCTTAGAAAGTCAAATCACTTTTTAAAAATTTTAATGTTTAATTCATTTTTTGCTATGATATACATATCAAAAAATAAAAATTCATTTTTTTTCACGAAGTTAGAATTATAAAAAAATTAAAATAAAATAATTCATTAACATGCTCCATAAATTAAAAAAAATTGTTGAAATATGAAGTTTAATTGGTTATTTTTTTAAATGGTTACCTTGTAACATGCGTGGCCTAAATCCTCCTATATATTGGAGCATTTCACTGAGTTGAATATTTATATGCATGAAAGGTATTTACTCTAATTTACATAAATATTAATGCATGATGATTTTTTTAAAAAAAATTGTGATATTTGAAATCTTTTTTTCCAGAGAAAAAAAATTTGAATAATGATAACTTCCCTCTCACCTTTATTTTACATTTTTAGTTAAATCAAAAATTTTTATTTCAATTCCACACAATCTAAAACGAAAATTGTTGATATTAATTCAACATTAATTCTGAATTCTTCAGAATCGTCAAACGATAAAAATCGATTCATTTCTATAACGAAATGGAAAAACTGAAATAGTTTTAAAAATTCGAAAATCAGTGCAATTGATTTTGAAAAGATATTCTTACGTCAATATCCGTTTTGCATCCGCCATTGCTGCGATTATTTATAATATTTTAACCTCAAAAAGAGGCTTTAAATTTTTTTATATATCTTCAAACATAAATAACATACATTGTCCAAAGCAATTTAGAAGACAAATTTCTGTAAAATTACAATGAATGACGCAATACATGCGCTTTGAAAGTATTATTTGCAGCACGCTATATGCAAATTGTTATTGCTCAATTGCAATTGTTGGAAGAAAACATACAAGACGATCGAATTATCATCTGAATTGTATTTTGTTTTCCAAAATGGAATCGATGAGAATTTTCCTTTTAATATAAAAATAAATTATTGATTATTTGGTAGTTTCAATTTAATGCTAAAAATTGTGGCGTACAATATTTATTTAATTTCATCAATAGAAATACAACGTTTCTCGTAGAACAGCGACAAGAATAAATATGAAATTAATTTCTTGAAAGCTATGAAGAAATAGAGTTCTAAAGTAAGTCAGTTAACAAAGTTTTTGTAAAAGAATCCGAATTTCTCTAATACGATGCCTGCATTTTATTTCAAGCTAAAAACATAATAATAAAACAACTACCCAATTTCCTTTATCATTATTTTCTACTTCTAATTTTTTTTTATTTCATATATTTCAGAATTCTTCTGTTAAAATAAAACAAATGCAATAAAATGCTAAAAGAAATTGGAATAAAATATTTCCCAGTTTTTCAACAAAAGTAAAAGAAAGACATGGCATAAAACTTAACTCAAAAAGAAATGGAATATTTAATATGTTTTGATAATATTAATTCAACTAGCCGCCTTTGGCGACCAGCCGGTTCGCCAATCTTAATGTTCGTTAAAATTTTAATAATTAAATATTTTATGCAATTTCTACTTTAATATCTTCTTCATCAAAATATTTTAAAACTTCAAATTTTGATTATCATATAATTTATTCATAATATTATAAAGGCCTTCAGTCATAACGTAATATGTATCTCTCTCATTTTCTGTTAGCACCCGTAGAATTTATGCTTTAAATTAAAGTGGAAAGAATTTATCTTCAATTAATATAATAATATTTTTTACTGAAACAAAGCCTTTTTTTATAATCTGATTACTGAAAATAGAGTCACTCAGCGTTTAAACTTTATGGGCACTAAAGAATATCTTTTTTAATTTATGTAATATCTCAAGAGTTGGTCAACAAAATTTTCTCAGATTCATTATGAGCAGATCGATTAATTAACAATGTTTAAATTTAAATGCATCAAACACTAAGAAAATAAAACGAATTGTTTAAAATAAACGGTTGAAAACAGGTTTTAAAAAAACTACTTAAAAAACGATGTACTTAAAAAACTATAAGCATATACAAAAAATATATAACTAACATAAATACAATTTACTTACAAAAGCATGCAACTAACCCAAAAATAATTTAAATCATCCATTGATAGCGGTTGTCATGGCAACAATCAGAACAGAATGCGCATGCGTGAATTTTCTTCGCCGGTTACGTAACGCAAATACGTGATTTTTTCTACGCCAGTTGGGGTAACGCTATGCGGATTAGAAATTTTTAATTTCCTTTATTCTGTTTTATTTTAATTCAAAAGTACTTCAGAATGAATCTGAAAGATTGATTCATTAACAATGTTTAATTTTAAATGCATCAAACATTAAGAAAATAAATAGAACCGATTGAAATAATCCGCCGAAAAATTTTAACCCTAGCCTCATTACTGTTGGGAGAAAAAAAAAACTGAAGCCTTTCTCGTTTGGCGTTGGGGAAAATGGAAGATTTTTTTGGCGGAAAAGTTGGCGGTGGGAAAAATGGAAGATTTTTTTGGCGGGAAAGTTAGTTTTTAATTAATAATTAAAATTCTAATTAAAAATTCGAAAAAAGAAACCCCAGGTGCACATTCCCAACCTCCAAGGTATACATGTACCAAATTTGGTAGCTGTATGTCAAACGGTCTGGCCTGTAGAGCACCAACACACACACACACACATTGAGCTTTATTATAAGTATAGATAAAATATTAATATTGCGATAAAATGCTATACAAAAATGTGTTTTTTCGTTTAATATAATAATACTTACTGTTTCATCGGCATTTAGTATCGATAAAATACTGTAAATAAAACTTCTCTACATACCAAAATGCTGGACACATCAGATTCTTTTAAACCTTTATATGGAATTTAAAATTTTCTTGAGTGACAAAATAGCATTTACAGTTGCAAGAAAAGAATTTTAATAAAACTAATATTTATAAAAAAAAAAAAAAAAAAAAGAGTTTAGAAAAAGTTTTCTTAAAATTATCGTTTGCGTTTTTTTCAGAAATTGTTGAGTTGTTTAAATCAAATCGTGTACGCGACACTTACTATTTGTTTTGTATAATGTAATAATGTAAAAAAAAAAAAGAGTTCGGAAAAAGTTTCCTTAAAATTATCGTTTGCGTTTTTCCCAGAAATCGTTAAGTTGTGTTGCTTAAAACAAATCGTGTACGCGACACTTACTATTTGTTTTTATAATGTTATAATGTATAAATAATTTAAAACACTCTATAGAGCATACCAAGAGTTACTAAATTCGGAACATAGTTAATTCTTGATTAGTAAATTAATTAAAAATTATACTGTATTTTAGATTTTTTCCGTGATAACTTCCAAAAATATGCCCACAAGAAAAATTATTTTTACACCAATTTGAAGCCCAAAGAATTATCTATTCAATGGTGCCAATTTAGAGCTATAAAAAGTTTTTAATCTACATTTGATTGACTTTTAAACATATTTTTAACTTATTTCCCAGCAATATTTGTATAATTATGAGTGTAACCCAATTTGTTATAGTTGTTTAATCAAATATTTGATTTTTTTTTCATTGTTGAAAGCTAAAGGATTTTGTTTCATATCATGAACAAAACAATTAAAAAAGTAAAGCTACAATATCGTGAAATTTTGAAGATACATGAGCCGGATATTTGCGTTTTTAACAGCGTTATGACGTTATTTGACGTATAAGAAAGATTCACGCACACAATAAACGGAACTTAACTAAGATAATTAAAATAATAGTTCTTTAATGTCAGACAATTTGGCAGAATTATGAACATGGAATAAATAAAACAAGATTTATCTGCAATCATATATAAACAATAGTCTTTGCGAATCAACTAGTCGCCTGAAGCGATTAGTATTTTAATATTAATAATTAGATTGCTAATTAATTAAAAATTAAGCGAGATTTTAACGAATTTTTTTCTTATTGGCTCTGAAACATGTTATTGCATAAAAATAATTTTTGCACAGTTTTAACATTAAAAAAATTAATATTTTAACTATATAAACTTTATTACAGTTAATTTTTTTCTCTAATTTTAATGAATATTTTTGCTTGGACTTTGCAACAATACCTTTCGTAGTTTTAGTTACTGGATTTACATTCAGGTGGGTTGCTATAATATTAAATGGTTTTCTGTTTTCATGCTGTGTGTTGCTATATAATTAAAAGCAAATTGTAAAAAGAAAATAAAAGCAAACGAAACTTTCTACAATATTTCTTCCTATGTCTTTTATTTTTATTCTTTATTTTTTCTCATTTAAATTGCTTTATCATAACAACATTAAAAGTAGTTCGGTTTTGAAAGTTTCATCCTGTGTTTTGCATGTGGTTTTTCAATCAATTGCACGCTTATTTATTACACGCCAGTTATACAAGATAAATTGATATTTTTTGAAAAATAGAAAATGTGTTATTTACTAACAGTAAAAAAAAAAAAAGTAATTTATAACGCAAACGATAAAAAAAACGATAACAAAATTTTTTTCCTTTTCTACCGATTGATCCAAAAGCATAAAAACAATTTACAAATTCTTATTTGAAAACTTAAAAAAAATCAATGATTTTTTTAAAGAACAAAAATCATTTCTGAAAGAACATTTTACTTTCAAAATTTGAGAACACTGCCTAATTTTCTAATTAAGTGCATTTCATCTTTTTTCTTTTTTAATCTTTTTCTAATTCAGCTTATTCAAATTTAAATTATTTTTTCTGTTCTTATACATATTCTAAACATTATATTATGTTCTAATACACACACATACATATTATTTATATTAATATAATACATACGTATCATTTTTTTTTTAATTGACACGACGCTTTTTGTTTTTTTTAATAACAAAGATTTTATTTCTTTAGTTTCAATGACGATTTATCTATTATATCTGACCTAAATACATTTATTTTTCGTTTGTGTGATCGAAATTTTCATAAATTAAAAAAAAACATTTGATATTAAAAATAACACTAATATAATAATCATTAATATTTAAATGGACATTTCATTCTGGAATAATGTTCACGCACTGCAATAAATTATTACTCATACTTTTTAAGAATGAAAAAAAAAATTAAAATTCAATATGCCTTGGAAAATAAATTCATAAAAAATGTAATAGAAAAATTAATAGGTGACCGTGCATTTTATTTAATATTTCATCTAATTTCCTTTATTTACCTGAAAGATTTATTAGAACTTTTAAATTAAATATAAAACTTTCAAAGGTTTCTATTTAAAAGTAAGTCCAATTTTTAGATAAAATTCTAAAAGCCACATTTCCGTTATGGTCCATCTCACACGGTATGTTATTGACCTTTACCGTAGCCAAGTAACCGAAGAATCCAAACAGCATTGAAAAAAAGGTTATCGATAGATTGAATTTCCTACTTCTGAAGAAGAAGGAAAAAATATCTCGGTATTAAAAAAATATATTTCCTTGGATTATGGACTTTTTTGGGTACTTAGATTTACGATATAGATGCTAAACCTGTGTACCAAATTTTATTGATCTAACTTTCTTCGTTTAGTAAGTATCGTATTAACTTTATTCAAACAGACAGACTTCCTCTGAATAGACTTTGTTCAAAATTTGAGAGAAATCTTCAAATTTAGTGTAAAGACAACATATCAAATTTCATCTTTCTAATTAAAAGAAGTTTTGAGCTATATTTGTCACACGCAGACAGACAGACAGATATTTTTTGAAAATGTGTTTTTCGAACTCGGAGAGACTAAAAACGTGAAGATTTGTCAAAATCTCGAGTTCGAATTTTTTGACTATTATGGTAATTTCTTTATATTTCGTATATTAGATAGTAAAAACGAAAAATGAAAAAAATCTCATAAATTCATTGGGTTTTTTTTTTTCATTTTTTATGAACACTTTTTTACATAAACTACTCAAAGGCTCTTCCTTTAAAATTGGAAAAAGTTTCAGACCTTTTACTTAATAATAAATGTGTATTTATAAGTAAATTATACATTGCACATATATACAAAGCATATATACACAATGTATATTATTTTTTATAACCTCTGTAGTTTTATGATTGTTGGCAAAAAGGCCCTCACCAGAATCGACAGGTCTGACATCGGAGATACAATAACACCATGATAAAAAAAATTTAGCCATGATTGTACAGAATACCATAGGTTTCAACGAAACCACCGCTACAGGGAAACTAGGGTCTAATTCTTAACCACTTGTTTTGCAACATGTTTTAATTTGTGATTGTCTAATTACGTTTTATCACTTTTTAAAGTTTTATAAAGTAAAACCAAAAGCTTTCAAACACTCTATATAAAACATATTCTAGGTTAAATTTTAGATCGAAATACCAGACATATTATTACTGGAATTTCAGCGGGAATGGAAATGCTTCGCTACAATTATGTAGTCGTGAGAAACGTTGCTATATTCCCCATTTAGACCACCTATTTTTACTTTCTCATATGCATAGTATAGAGAAAGTATAATAATAGTAAAAAAAAAAAAAAAAAAAAAAAAAAATCGAATTCGAGATTTTGACTGATCTACATGTTTTAGACCTCAACGAGTTCGAAAAACACATTTTTGGAAAATGTTTGTCTGTCTGTATTGGATAAAGATAACTTAAAATCGCCTTGACTGGTTGAAAATTGGTATACAGTCTTTATTTCAAATGTGCAATTTTTGAGTAAATTCTGTTCAGAAGATGTCAACCTGTTCGAATAAAAGTAACACGATAATTAAAAAATGAGGAAAGTTTGGTAGATAAAATTCGGAACACAGATTTAACGTTCTATAACGTTGATACCTGTCAAATTTCGAACCAAATACAACAAGAGGGTTGACTGTCTGTCGGTCTGTACTTTCAGAAGCATGTGAACGGGATAATTTAAAAACGCAATGGCTTAAATATATCAAATTTGGCATGGGATTTTGTCACTACAAATGCAGATTTTTGCTTCAATCGGTTGAGAAAACCGGGTCTAAAAGACAAATTTGATTTTTTGAATATCATTAAGTCATTCCAAGGATTAATAGCTAAATAACTCGCAAAGGAGCCACAGCAGATTCGGTAAAAATGCTAAATTTACGCCAAAAATTAATATTTCGTAACTTTTGTACGCCAATGCCATGTAAGGCTTTCTCTGGCATGACAAGTTTATTAAAGAGTATGCGAGACAGTTTTAGGGAGACCACTCCCGCTGTTGTATTGCGTCTTCAACAATACTTATACTTTGGTGTGACGAGCCCGATACTATCTGCAGTGTGATTAGTGACCTAATGGACTAATTCTGATAGAGTGCAAAATTTTAATATTGCAACATATTTACAATCGTTTTCTCAGGAGTTAAAATCTATATATATCGGCGGATGTAAAACTAAAGAGCAATTTATTAGGCTAAGATAAGGTTAAGTTGAATTTATAAAATTGCATTTAAAATTTATGAATTATTAAATACTTTTTGATAAGTATAACTGGTCAGGTTTCTACCTATTTCAGTACATGCATTTGGTTATTATAATATATATAAATACTGCTTAATTATAATTATGTATATATATACCATATATATGAATTATGAGTCAAAATAACAATAAATAAATAAAACTTTGTAATGTCGCAAAGTTGCTGAAATAAAAAAAAAATTAACACAAAAATTATTAGCATGTCGATTAAATTAAAATAATGACATGTTGATAACAAAAATTAAATTGAAATGTGAAATTAAATCTATCAATTTTTAAAAACATTTGCCTCTTAATTAAACATTAACAAATGTTTATAAAACATTTATATTAACTAGGGCCGCAAAATGTCAAATTCGACCACTGTTTATACTATCAATAAGAGAAAATTTACTATTTTTGAAAATTGAGCAAAATTTTTAATAGAAAATTATTTAAGATTTAATGTTTATGGGAATAGACTAAGCATTTGTTTATCTATAATTATATAAAACTCAATGTGTGTGTGTGTTGGCACTCTACAGGCCAGATCGTTCAATATACAGCTACCAAGTTTGGCACATGCATACGGGAATGTGTATCTTTTTATCTCCCCACCACCAAATGAGTAAGGCTTCAGTTTTTTCCCCACGCAAATGAGGATAGGCTTAAGCTTTTTCGGTCGATTATTTCAAACGATTCTGTTTATTTTCTTAATGTTTGATGCATTTAAAATTAAACATTGTTAATGAATCGATCTTGCAGATTCATTCTGAAGTACTTTTGAATTAAAATAAAACAGAATAAAGGAAATTAAAAATTTCTAATCTGCATAACGTTACCCCAACTGGCGTAGAAAAATTCACGCATTTGCGTTACCATAACTGGCGTAGAAAAATTCACGCATTTGCGTTACCATAACTAGCTTTGAAAATTCACGCATGCGCATTGTGTTCTGATTGTTGACAACTATTTTCAACGGATTCAGACTTGATTTAAATTATTTTTAGATTAGTTGTATGCTTTTGTAATTAAATTGTATTTATGTTAGTTATATATATTTTGTATATGTTTATAGTTTAAAGTACATCGTTTTTTAAGTAGTTTTTTTTAACCTGTTTTTGACCGATTATTTTAAACGATTCTGTTTATTTTCTTAGTGTTTGATGCATTTAAAATCAAACATTGTTAATTAATAGATCTGCTCATGATGATCTGAGAAAATTTTGTTCACAAAGTCTTGAGATATTACATAAATTAAGAAATATATTCTTTAGTGCATATAAGGTTTAAATGCTCAGTGACTCTGTTTTCAGTAATCATATTATTAAAAAAATGCTTTGTTTTAGTACAAAATATTATTATATTAATTGCAGATTAATCCTTTCCACTACAATTTAAAGCATAAATTGTACGGGAGCTAACAGAAAATTAAAGAGATACATATTACGTTATGACTGAAGGCCTTTATAATATTATGAGTGAATTATATGACTATCAAAATTTGAAGTTTTGAAATATTTTAATAAAGAAGCTATTAAAGTAGGAATTACATAAAATATTTAATTACTAAAATTTTAACTAGCATAAAGATTGGTGAACCGGCTGGTCGCCAAAGGAGGCTAGTGTTATATAAATATCATTTATATGAATACTCGAAGTAAAAAAAAAAAAATATCTACTTTTTACCTTTATTTTTAATTAATGCTAACATTTCATCTATTCAGGGAAAATAATAATCCACTTAATGAAATAACAAAAAAAGGATCACTTTGATAAAGATAGAGCTCCGAATGTGAATAGAAATATCTAGAAATGGAATAAAAAAACTAGCAATTATTTATATTTGCTATTAGTTTCCTCTTTTTAGTTATGGCACGAATTTTCCATCGAACGACCTGCAGTTCTTCAAACGTGACCACGTCAATAATGAAAGAGAAAAATATATTGACACTGTGACTCTAGCAGTGTCTTTCAATAAGGTTATTTCTTTTTCTTGCTATTTCCAGCGATCTGTTTTTGAAAATCAATACTTCGACGGGTGCAAAAAACGAACGAAAAAAACTTATAATGCGTCATAAGCGAGAGATGACCGTTAGGGTAGCTTAATTGGACGGTAGATCTTATTTCGAGCGAAAATGAACCCACTCTTAATACTCAATTCTGGCAAAGTGTGCCATCATCTCGGTTGAACGAAATAGAACAAGGAATCCTATTTTTTGTTATTCAAAAAAACCCTAATAAGTCTTTAAACAACGTGAATTATTTAGTTTAATAGGAGCGTTATTCCGCCCTTGCAGCTGGGTTTAATTTAGATGGTAAATTAGATTACTTGCGCAAAGATGCAGTGCTGTCTTCCGTAATTACGACACTCTTGAGGAAATTGTTCTTATTGCTTTCGAAATTTTTTTCGTTGTCATCCGTTTTTAGTTCGATGTGTCATCAATATGGATGATTCAGTGATTTGAAAATGGAATGAATTGCACATTTTTGCCATTAGTTTTATGAATACGCAGCTGGAAAAGAAAAAGACTACATTTTAGTTATATAACCAATAATACTTATAAAATCAGCTTCAAAGAGATCACGGTTACAAGATTAATTAGACGTCCTTTTACTCTATAGTATATATGTAGACATAATTTATTAAGCAGAGGCCAAAGAGAGAGAGAGTAGACTCGTTTGAATTTTAAACTTCGCTTTCCATCCAGGGAGGCATAATTTATGTACAAGCAGAATCGACGATGTACGTCAATACAGAGCAACACAAGAGCGAAAAAAGGAAAATCAATTGAAATATTTATCCTTATGATTATATACTGTGAGATTTTGATAGGGATTTCTTTACATGTGGCGATTTAGGTAAGGGAATTATAGGGATCTTTTAAAAGAATGATTTAGAACGACAAATTTTTATCCCTGCTCGAGGAGTGTGGGAACTTGTTGATGTCAGCAATTTTACAGAGCTTCTGTTGCATTAATTAAATAAAAAGGTGGAATTGGATCAGGAAATAAGAGAACATTTTAGAATGAAGTTAATATGGGCCGAATTAAGATAAAACTTTGGAAATTAATTTGAATTTTTGAATATCATTACATATATACAGGGTGATCAAGACATAACAGGAGGTGTTCGGAGCCCTGTAGCGTTTTATGTACTGAACGAAATATAACATAATTTGGCCACCATACACATTAAAGAAAGCGGTTTCGATTTATCAAAAAAAAAATTACAAAAAACGCCGATAGGGGAAATCCTGGCGCTACAAGCGCATTATGTGTGGAAAAAGAATACATAACTGCCAATGGAAACAGTAAATAGCAACCTACCAAATACCAATGAAAAACGTTTATTATAGCAACTTACAAATTTAGCTCCAGGTGACCATCAACTTGATATTCCAATCATTACATGCGGTACACGAGGTTTTCGACAGTGGCTCACAGCATATCGGCATTTATTCATCTGGCATGTAACGTTATTTGATCTTTTGAAGTAGGAATATCAGGAATATGTCCTTGATACACAACGCCTTTCAAGTGTACGAGAAGCGCCTCACAACCAGAAATTTCCAAAGATCAGATCAGTGTCATCAGTTAATGGGTGTTATCTTATACTGATAAAATTTCAGGATCTTACGCAATATTTTCTGCATTGTCGAGAACAGGGTATCTGTTTGTCGTGATATTGAAAGTACACTGCTGGACCCTGCTCATTAGCTATCGGCTGATCCATAACGGCGGTTGCAACTTCTTCAACTTGTTCCTGCTTGATAACTTTACATCCTCGGCCTGGTTGCACACCAAGAATTCTTGCTGTTTCAAATATTTCAACCATTCTTCGTAAGTTAGTTATGATCATCGGTCCTCTACGTAACTGTTTTAACCATCGGTATTCTCGAAGAGCAGCACTGGCATTTTCATCCCGCTGATAAAACAGCTTGACTAATAAGGCGCGTTCACATAGTGACAACGCAATCGACGGGCGAAATCTTGCAGAATGACATAAATTCCCTCAACCCTTCCTTTTATCTTCTATGTCATGTCACAAAGTACTCGTATTAGCAAATTGCATAATAAAGTTTTCGATCGCATCGTCAGGAATTCCTCTATCGAAGTTTTTTGGTACTAATTTTTTTTTCTTGATGAATTGAAATCTCATACTTTAATGTGTATGGTGGCCAAATTTTGTTATATTTCGTCCCGTACATAACACGTTACAGGGCTCCGAACACCTGTAATTTTTTGATCACCCTGTATATATATCTTTCTTCATTAAGAACGGACAGTTGGTTACAAACAAAATTGTGAGGTGCAATTGAAATTTATCATCTGAACCTGAATAGTTTTCATTAATTGAAGGCTAAAGGTGGTAAACGATATAAGAGCCAAAGAAATTCAACTATTTAAAACATTAAAATATCAAATGAGCAATATTTTATAATATTATAAACGTGAAAAGTATCTAGTAGTTTTTAAAATAATTTAAAGAATATAAAGAAGTCACTATTGTAAACCTTTCTGCGCCACGTATGAATAGTTTCTTGTGATTTTCCTACCTGTTCTCTTTTAGCATTCACAAATTTTATCATGCATTATAAACGATTTATCTTTTACAAACTGATTCCTCCATTTTTTTTTCGGTTTCTAAATTAAACAAAAGGAGAATAACTCAAAAATGGAGTTTAAAAAACTTGAATATCCTAAATTTTTCTAATTTATTTCCCTTTTTTTCATAGTTTCTTTTTTTCTGTATATTTCCTGTTTATCAAACGATTAAAATAAGGAAATATATTTATTTCCTAATAGATACAATACGAGGAAATATATATATATATTTAATTTTCTGGTCATTATGCAACACTTCATGAAGGAAATTTCAAAATTTGAAAGATTTTATTTGCAAACAAAATTGATAAAAATAAAATCCTTTTTTTTTGTAAAAAAAAAATGTAAACACGAAAAAGAAAAAAAAAATCCGTCTCGCTGCACTTAAGTTTGGCTCAGAAATCAAAACATGGCAGTGTTCCACGAGACGTAATAGTTGCCGAAGGGAAAAAGAAGAAAGCAAGCTCCTACGAAAATGTTGGAATATGTTCCAATAGATTTATATTCAAAGATTTCTTTATTCTGATAAAGATTATTTACGAAAGTTTGACAAAAAAATTGAAGAATTAGTAACTGAAGCAAAATTGTAAAAAGCATCGATACCATCAATAACAATTTTGAAGTTTTAAAACACTGAGATTTTAAGCCATCGATGAGAAATATTGGCTCAATTATTAAAAGAAAGTCACAAATGTTACAAACTCCGCCAATTAAACGATAACATTTTAAGTATTTATTCGTTGTATATTAATGTTTAATTCATTTATACATTTTTATTTCATTGATATCTGTAAAATGTTTCTGAAAGTATAAGTCAACCTTCTAACTCTCCGACCCGCCCTAAGGCACACGGATTTAAACCATAAAACTGAATGACCGGACCGCCGCAACAGCAATTGGCGGGAACTGTGGTTGAGTCCTAAGGGCCGTCACCGGCCACGGTACAACCCTCCCCGAAGGAAGTACGTCCCGTCATCGATGGGAGGAGCCAGATCCCCCACCTATTAGTGTACCCTCCAGGGTGGCGAGATCCAACCACCATGCCGGAAGCATCTCATCCTCATTTCGAAGTGCCCCCCCCGAGGGTCTTTCTGAAAGTATAAATCGTCTGTTTCTTTTCTGATTGTACGGGAACAATAATCTACACTATGCTTATACTTCGTTTGATACCGCAAATCTTCCAGTCCTCAAAATAATATTTAGCATAAAACTTAAGATATATATATATATATAAGTAACCAATCTAAAGTAAGAAATATTTTGAAAACGAAACTAAAATGAAAACGAAACGAAATAGTTTCGGAATCGAAACTAAAAATTATTTCTTATTCAAACTAAAACCAAAGAAGGAACAGGAAAAACTTCATAGTATTTAGAGAGCGCAAATGCAGCTACTTCTAACACGAGGAATCATTATTAGACCTTCTTGTCTGCATTCCCTCACAGAAAAAAATCCCTTTTTTTGAATCCCTGCCTGAGGGTAACCCTTGAAAAAGTCTTCAGGCCGGATTCTTTTTTTATTTGGTTTATTTGATTTTACTATTAACTTGATTTTAATACTTTATATATATATATATATATATATATATATATATATATATATATATATATATATATATATATATATATATATATATGTGTGTGTGTGTGTGTGTGTGTGTGTGTGTGTGTGTGTGTGTGTGTGTGTGTGTGTGTGTGTGTGTGTTTGTGTGTGTGTGTATTTAAAGAAATTTTTCTTTTGTTAAATATTAAAATAAGTGAATTCCATTGCTTTATCACTTTTATCGGATTTATATATAAGTTATACAAGCTATATAGCTGGGGGCATCCATTTTCTTGCCATTGGTCTTCCCTTCTCCCTCCCCCTCCCCCAAAAAATGTCTGAATAAGCAAGTGTCATATATATTAAAAGTGTTATTTAAATTGACTTAAAAAGGATCTCATAGCTCAAATAGCGTAAATCCTCGCCAAATCTAAGTATGACACTATATGGAGTTTTTTATGCGATTACATTTTATTATTATATATTTTATTATTACTTTTTACTTTCTCGTGTATGAAATGCACAGGGAAAAAGTATCGTTATCTCAAAAAATTCGTACTGGAGATTTTGACGATCTCTATATTTCAAATTACCCTGAGTAAAAATGAATAAATAAAAATTGGAAAATTTGTTTGTCCACAAAAATGATAACTCAAAACTGCTTTGAGCTAGATGGTTGAAATTCGATACATGATCTCTACTCCAAGAGATCTGAGATTATAGATTATTTTTGTAAAACTTTGAATAAAATTCATCCAGAGGAAATGTGTCTCTTCAGTTGCCTAAATATAGGTTAACACGATGATTATAAAACGAAGAGAGATAAACTAATACGATACACAAATTTTCCATTTAAAATGGAGATTCGAAATACAAAACATATAATTAATAATATTTTGCATTTATAAGACAGCATGCGAGAAAGTTGCGGAAAGATAACTTCAGCTGATCAAAATAAAACTCAACATTTTTGTATCTAGTTTTGACCATACTATAAGTGACGTTTGATTTTTCTAAATGAATACGTAATAATAGGGCACATAAGTGCCCTTTTAAATCGGAACTGAAAGGGATTAGTTTGATGGACATCCTTAAAATTCATGGATAGCCTGATTTATTCAAAATAGAATAAAAGTTAATATCGAATATATGCCATGGTTAGGTCATCAAATAAAAAAAAAATGTTTCAAAAACAAAAACTAGATGCTCGATTGCATGGTCGGTGTTATTGTGGTTGCCTCGGTGATTGATTCTTTTCAAATGCCAAAACAAAACCGATAAAATTGTTGTGTGTGTTTTTTTTTTTTTTTTTTTTTTCTTTTCAGTGAAAATTACCGAAAACCGTGAAGTGTTGCGATTTTTGTCCCTTGACTTTTAGTTTAATTCTTTCAATAGTTAAACAAGAATTTATTACTAAAAATTTTTAATCTGTTCATACAGGAATACTTGACTGAAGAGATAATAATCCTTAAAAGGCAAATTGACAAATACCTAATTGAATCAACAAATAAAAATGTTTTGAATAGTGATAGCTTTCGCAGTGAGTAATTTCCAAAAAAAAAAAAAAAATAATAATAAAACATCCAATAAATTAATACATTACTTATTTTGTCATTGATTTTCCTGCAAAATATATTGATTTTTTTTTTTTGCAAATAATTTCACGGAATATTTTATGAAATTGTTGTACAAATTGTTATAATGTAAATCATAAAAAACCTGATGAGTGAAATGATTTAATTTTTTTTTCTTAATCATATTTATAAAAAAAGTATTCGAATAAATTGCATTCTTTTTTGTAATTGTTTATACAATTATGATATCGTCAAAAAAGAATAATTATTGTTATTTCATAATGAAAGGTTGATATTTTTTTTGAAAAAAAATGTATAAATATGAAGTTATTTGAAATATTTTAATTAATTTATTATAAACTGCTAGATTCGTCATTTTTTTAAATCCTTAATTTGAACAGAAAATGAATGGATTGTTGGAATTGTGAATGCAAAGATTTTTTAACTTTTGGATATTGCTATTACTAGAGAAAAGTGTCATAGCAAATTTAATCACATCATAAATCTGAAAGTGCCATTTTAATCTTAACATTAATACTTACTTTATTTGATAATTCAATTAGAAATAAAAGAAATATGAGTTCACGATTAAATTTAACACCGTGTATCGTACAAGCATCGAATTGTCGCTTCTCAAAATTTTATGTTGGAATTAAATAATTCATTGACGCTGTAATTCGATACAAAAATTACACGTAATCAAAAAGCGTCTGAAATATCTATATATTCTTAAATTAATCATTAAGACAGAACATTTCCGATTCTAAAACGTCACCGAATTAGATAATGGTAAAAATAAAATAGTAAAGGAGTGAAAGAAGTGAGAGATCTTTAAAGGATTTGTTCAATATTATTACAAATATCTATACGCTAATTATGCTGACATTTTATTACAGCCTTGAAAAAAGAAAAGAAATATTTTCAGCCAATATTTACAACTTTTAATTTTCGTCGGAACTGCTAATTTTAGGCTATGGTTCTAAAATATATATTTTCAGCATGTTTAATTTGTACTGGATTCATCGAATTTTCGAAACCGAATTCAAAATAAAACAACTAAAGAATTTCGACTGAAATCACACATCTGTCTGGTAGAACAGAATAGATTTCTTGTTGTCGGCATATTCAAATAACTAACTCACCACTGACAGATGTTATAACTCAGATGCAAATACAGAGACACACGTGTTATGAAAAACAAAGAAAATAGTATTGGAATTTTTTCTGAACGCAAAAATATATCCAGGCTCTACATGAGAGCTTTTGTTTTACGATGTTTTGGCAAGCAAATGTAAATAGGATTTCGACATTTATGCGTGTTCTTATTCCACATTATTTTTATTGGTTATGTTATTGTTTTGCATAAATTATTTAAACACTAATATTTAGAAAACATCAATCTTTCTGTAGAATATTGGTTGCTTAGAATTTAATTAAGAACAGTGGAATTCACTCTCGATTATTTTGCAAGAAGTAGAGCTTTATTTGGAAATAAAGAATTTATTTAGTTGAAGAATTATTTATTTTATTAAAGAATTTATTTAGTTAGTTATTTAGTTTAGTTATTTTTGAAATAAAGAATTTATTTTTGGATTCAATTTCAGATAGGAAAAAAATTGTTCATTCGCAATTCTTGCTATTTAAAGAACAAAACACAAAGTGTTGTTTTGTTCGCAATGAATCATTATCGTCTTCAAAAGAACAAATTTCAAGAAAAAAACAAAATAAAATGATGAATTTCAAAACAGACTAATGTACAGTGTTCCGCTAATTCAATGAGACTTTCAACGTCACACTAGAATTTTGTTAAATTTAAATATAACTTTGACTTTCGGATTCATTTTCAGTTAGGAAAATTCGTTCTTGCACAATTCTTGCTATCTAAAGAACAAAGCATAAACTAAGTGTTGTTTTGTTCGTAATGAGTCATTATCGTCTGCAAAAGAATAAATTTCAAAAAAAAATTTATAAAGTTAAAAAAAAAACTAATGTATGAGACTTTCAACACGACACTGGAATTTTGTTAAATTTAAATGTAGCTTTTAAATTTACTTAGAAAAGAGAGTGAGGAAAATGAAAAATGTGAGCACATTACCGAACCCTACCTATAGAAGGTATTGGACGGATGCGCAGGTGCATTCACATAAACGGTATTTTGTTGCGCAATTGCCTTAAAATAAACACTGCCTATTAACGTCTGCCAGACTAGTGAAAAGCTGTAGCAGACGATTCTGCGCGTCGTTTCGTTGTCAGTCTTTTTAATGGGATACAGATTCTATTTAATCCGCTTAGTCACATGTTACGTGTGATTAATTGCCATAACGAAATGGCAGCATTTAAGAAAAGACAGGATGACTGAAATTTTTGAACCGATTATTCATATTTAAATATTGTCTTTTATATATCTTTATTCGAAATTAATCATGGAATTAGTCTGATTAGAGGAAGTGGGTGTACCATCCTTGAAGTTATACTTTATAATGTGATTTATTAAATTCTTACTACACCATTGCATGAAAAACTATGGCACGTAATTTTCTGTTAAGCTTTCAGATCAATGCATACGAAAACATATATTTCATTGTAGGATGTTCTAGAGCAAGCATGTCAAAATAGCTGCGGTTTATCTATGATATAACTTTTTTTTCTTTTTCGTATTTAAGTCTAGGTTGACAAGGCAGCTGCCTAAAATTTTTGGGAATGGCTGGCTTTCCAATTAGAAAGTATTTTAAGTCTAGTTGTCGTACTAATAAATTTGTAAAAAGTACAATTTCTATGAATTATTAATGGTTAGTTGAAATTAACATTTCATCGAGTATAACTGGTTTCTGTTTTGTTATTTTCATTTAATTATTACTGTATTTATAAACACAGAGCGCCCACTAAGAAAATAATGTGCATAAACTTGGGTGCGGTCAAAATGGAAGAATTTTTTTTTTTATTTCCTTGAAGTTTCTAAAGAAAAAATTAACCTAAAATAAATCATTAACATGACAAGTTAAAAATTTGTTGACATTTGAAACTAAATTGATTGCCTTATTAAAACAGAAGCACTGCATACCCACTAAACTAGCCACTTGATATAGGACAGTTGCATTAAAGAAATAACCTTTACTGTTTTTAAAGATAAATGTGTAGTTAGAAATGTATTTAAACTGATGAAAGTTTTGAAGCAATAAGAAAAGTATTCTGAAAACGAACTTCGTTGCTTTTGAATATTATTAAATGGCTAGGCTGGACCTGCTTCTTCCGATTTTTATGTCATTCCAGCAAGAAGTCCTATGGACCTTGACTCCAATTCTATGGTGCATTAGTCCCACTTCTACGATGCCTCTTTGATAAATCGGGATTCGAAAGTAGAACCCTCTAGCTAGGAAAGCGAGACCTAATTATGGAGCCATCAGGGCCATATAATCTCGGAAAAGTATCTGCAAGAGAGGTTATGTTTTCGAAACTTCAAACTAAAATGTTTTGAATGTTTAAACGGAGTGGAGAAGTATCAAAATATTTCAAAGATCAGACGCTTCTCCAAGAATAAATCTGCAGATTTTAATGTTTAGTCTACTGTGGTAAAAGGCAACGACCAGGATTAATATTTGAAATATATTTATTAAGAATATAGGGACTAAACATTACTGAACTAACATAAAAACACTTAAAAAGATAGATGAATGTGAGCGGTACGTCTTACCATCTCACTGCTGAACTCTAGACTACCAATTTAGGTGCGAAACCATAATGTGATCATGATGTAATCAATGACACAACATGGCGCCATACAGAATATGAGAACTATTAACAGCTCCCACACTACCATGTTCTCGAAATATTTGGAATAATCTTATACTTTCCTAACATGATCTAGTGCGCTACTAACTACATTTGTTTGCCAGCATTTACCCTCACATCAGGGTTGTATCTGGGAAACATTTTGGAAAGCAATAAACATACTTTTTTATATGGGAAGGCTGTTGAAAAAATACAATATACCTTGTACTACTTTTTGCTTTTTAAATTCACGTAAAGCAAATGGTAATATTTCTGATTCTTCCGGAAATTTTTCCCCATAAGTGTAAAAAACTACTGATTTTTTCAGAACCTTAAAGACATGTACTCTTAACTGAGAACTGAACTCACCGAATTTATTTCCAAAATTAAATTGCACTATTTTGTCATTATATCTTTTTGCGTATGATTTTAGATGCCGATTCTATATCTGCCAGAAGAAAAAGAAAAACATTTGTTCGAAAGACTCAAAATTTGAAAACTTTGTACCAAATTAAGAAGAACTACTTGTATCCAAAGCTCTCGAAAACAACAAGTGTAATATGTTAATTAACGCATATAACTTACAAACATATTTGAAATCTTTCAACCCACTAGATTTCTGAAGGTGGCATCTTTAAGCAAACTCTTGAGATTCCCGTGTATGCCTATTTATAGACTTCTTGAAAGAACACCCTACATTTTCTGAAGATGGAAAACTTTAATTTTGGCAGCTTCTTCATTGTCTTCGAGAGGGTTGTGGTTTCTGACACATCTCTTATCGCCCACTTGTGTACAGAATTAATGGGCCGGCCCATCCGTGTTGCGAAGAAAATTGCCGGGAAATTTTCGAGAACTTGCTACCTCGAACGAAATAAAGCACTTGATACGTGTTAAAAAGTTATTGCTAAGACGGAAGAAGGGTTAAGGATCATATAGTCAAAGAATAATAGTTAAAGTTTGTTTAATTTATTGCTCGAATATATGTAGTGGAGTGAGATTTGGTACGAGTGATTACATTTTGTTAGACAACACGAATTTATTTGTATTATGTGTAGTAAATAACGCCAACTTTGGCGACCAAATGGCTTGATAAGGATATTGTTTATCTTTAAATTCTAATAAATAGTATAGATATAATTTAATATCCATCATTCCATCAAACTAATTTACATTAGGGCCGTGTTATTTTAACTGACTTACTTATGTTCCTATTTCTTCTGAACATAAACATTTCTGATGAGGACAGTCGAACAACATCGTAGCGCTATTAGAAACATAAATATCCGGTTCATCGATCTTCTAAATTTTGCGATATTGTAAATTCCTTTTTTCACCCATCTGATATTAAACAAAACATTAAGCAAAATCTTTCGCCTTGAACTTTCGACAATGGAAGAAAATCATGCGATCAGATAAATGATGAAACAATGAAAACGGTTTGAACTTCAGGGCAAAAATGTAATCGATTGTTGGAAATTGGGAAAAAAAATATTTTTAAAGAATTGCCGAAATTTATTAAAAATTAGCACGCAATAATATTGGTATCATTAAAAAGATATATATTTTTTTTAAATTTCGAAATGGTGTAAAAATTTATTTTTGTGCTATAATATTTTCGGAAGTTATCGCGAAAAAAAATCCCCAAATTCTTTTTAATTTTGAATTAATTAAGATTCTAATTTAAATTTTTAAAAAATCGTCCCGAGGTATACATTTCTACCCTCCAAAGTATATATGTGCCAAATTTGACAAATGTTGATCAAACAATCTGGTCTGTAAAGCGCCAACACACACACACACACACACACACACACACACACACACACACACACACACACACACACACACACACACACACACATTCATCTTTATTATTAGTAAAGATGACGATTTACATGTGTGCAACTAAGATTTAAATTCGTATTTCTGACTTTGCTTTTGGCTTTCCTAACAACATACATACCGGAGTGTTCCACTTGTCCCCTGCGCAGCTATTCTTCTCCTTTCACTTCGTTTCTTTTGGTCGTGAAGATATAATAGCTGATTGGAGGTTGGAGACATTAAATGTAGTTATTGCAGGGATATTTACAAGAGTAAAATTTACAGAAACAATTACAGAATACATTCCTACTTACGTTTCCGTTTTGACTATTATTCCGGGAATCTTATTCTTTTTGCCTATAGGATAGGCCGGGCGTCGTGGATTACGCCTTTCTGATTATTTCCGGGAAAACCAGAAGCATGAAATTACCATCTAGTATTAGGGACTCTTCTGTAGTGAGCAATGGTTTATGTCTAGCCTCGTTGCAAAGCGGAGAAAATCTAGTTTGTGTTTTGCCCTCTTCCTTTTGGTCCTTTGGTCCAATTTTGATCCATTGTGTTTTTTAATTGTGTTGCCAACAAGTGTGAGGATACATAGTGTACCTGTTGATGGATTTAGTCCAAAATTTGATATAAGTCTGCATTGGTGCAAAGCTCAGATTATTGTTAACATTGTTGGCTGGTTTACAGAAGAGGGATGGTTGTTGATGGATCTTTTAAATGGTGATTGTTGTGCTGCTTGCAGCCTTAAAACAACACGCCTTCCGTAAGACGACACTGCATGGATGAATTGGATGTCGGTCTCTAGTAGCACCAAATGTCACCTGTGCCACCGTGCCAAACAGGATTGCTGTTGGACGACCTCATTAGGTGTCACCTTATTGCCTCTAGGTTGCAGTGTTGCTTCTGCTTAGGATAACGATTACAAATCAAATTCTCTAGTTTTCCATTTCCAAGTTTACATGCTCACAAACCGGAAAATAAAATAATAAACAAAATTTTAAAAACTGTTTTTGTCGATCTCAGGAAAGTATGGGACAATGTCAAAATTTCGGGGTATAATATTTGCAACTATTAGTTTACATTAAAAATGCGGTGTAAAAGTAAAATAGTAAAAGTCTATGAGTACAAATTCCAGTCAGTAAAAGTCCATGAGTACAAAGTTTAATAAGAATCCCATTTTCACGTAGTGGTATGCATTTCACCTTGAATTTCCGAATTCATGCTTTCTTTTGATTCATTTGCTTAGATACAAATACATATAAAGACAACCGAACTCACCATATTTTGTTAGCATTTGAGATCTGTTTACATGACTCAACTTGTATTAACTGACAACTTGTAGAATGATAAAAATTTATAGAATATTTAGAATTTATAGAATATAGAATATTTTAGACAATTTAATCAACTTATCTACCTTTTTTAAGAGTATTATCAATCACTTTTAGAATGGAAAAACGGATATAGAATAAAAGCAGGGTATTCTTTTTGTGATGATTGACCAAACTAAGAGATATCCTTTTGAGTGGTTGGTTGGTTACTTCAGGTTTAGTGGCGCAAGAGCCAAAGGTAGGCTATACTGCGCCAATCATATGGTTTGCGATGATATCACGCGAGAAGTTTAAAAGTACCTTAAAGATCAATTAAAATCTAACAGATTAGTTAGGTAAAACAAGTTTATAATCGAAGAACATCTATATAAAATGATAAAATCCAATAGCTTTTAAGAAGCTAAAAATATACTGATGGGGAGGTTCTCCCGCTAATCCTTTTGAGTGATCACTTCTACCGCGTCTATTCATTGATCTAAGTAGCGATCTGTTGCTCAATAAGCCTTCATAGAACCCAGATACCAAGACTAGACGGGGCCTTTCTATTTATTTTGATAATATGTATAACACTCATACTGGTTCTAAAATTAATTACTGCTTCAAGCCTGTTTTATTGGAAGTGCGCCAGTCACAGTACATTCGGGCCCCACGGCTTGAAATGGCCTTCCTATGGTCATCAAGATTTAAATGCTCATAAAGCCCTCCTCACCATACCTTCCCTACGACTTTCCCATATGGTCAGTTTGGATGACCCGTTTCTGTATCCATGTATGGCACTTCATTCATGCACATGGACCATGCTGAATAATTATCTCATCTTGGGTACAAGAAAAACTCATGAGCACTATGCAGTAGAAAAAAAATATGGAGGCATGCTTCAAAGTTGACTATCTCCCATTAGGTATTTGACAATTCTAAAAGCAATAAATTGTTGAACTTTTCAAAGTATGATGATAAGCATCACAGGTACTACAAGAATATACATAGTTCTGCCCTATAAAAGTCATTCATCAAAAGTAAAGTATATTTAAATAAATAACTCTTCATCTAATTTGTTTAATGCTTATTTTTGCATCATTTTTATTTTTATATTTGAAAAAATATTTCGGGACCTTCAAAGGTATTTTGAATCCAAACCTTTTTATAAAGATGGCCGGCCCTGACAGTATTATAAGTCTCTATTAAAACGAGATATTGTCCGATATCTCCTACCATGTTATATTACCCGATATTTCGAATGCCGTGCTATACCATGACGACATCGTGGCGATATCTGTAGTGCTAATAGATATAGTTTTTTTTTTTGTGTGTGTGTGTAAAGGATTAGCAAGTGAAAAATTTTTTATAAAATATTTATTTGGGTATAATTTGTGATAATGAACCCGAAATGCTTATAATAATAATTCGAGTGTCGGATTATAAAATCATGTTCAACTACATAACCTATCGCTCAAACGAAGTTTTAATTTCTTTTCTTCACTTGATTTTGATATATGAACTTACTAATGAAATATAACCATAGAGCTGAATATAACCACGTACTACTTGCATTGTGTTGATAAATTATTAAGATTTTAATTCTGAAAATGAGTCATTTATTGTTTCTCAGGTATTAAACAAAAGTAGACTCTAATTATTTTTTTAATTTATGTCTTAGTTAATGTTTCTTTTTTGATTACTAAAATTTAAAACTATGCTGCAACATTTCAAATTCTGAAAATCAAGAAATTCATCCAAAAAATTTATAAGAGATTATTTGGTTTATTTAATTCTTAAGTGATGCTTAAGTATTATTCAGAATATAAGATAAAAAAAAACATTATTTCGTATGAAAAAAAAAAAGATTTTGATATTTTTATGCGAAAGAGTTTTTTTAATCCCTATTTAATAAAATATTAAATGAAGAACAAATTCGTCTTTTAATTTTCCAGAATTAGAAATTAAAGAATTCTTTAGGAAATTAAAGAATTCGTTTCATTTCTTTGTTTTTACTAATTCGCAATGAACAATGTTTCATTTTTATTCATTCATTCAAATGTGCTTAATTTTTATTTCCAGGAATCACGAATTTCGGTTAATTATTCAAACTGGAATAAAATTCTTCTTGATAGCTAAATAAAAATACTTCCAGTTCCATGATTGTTATATCTTAATTCTTAAATATCAAGAGAATTTTTACTTTTTCAAACATTCCTTAGGAATTAATAAAAAAAATATAGTTTTTGAATCGAGCATTTGAATTTAATCACATTTTCTGTATAAATAATATCGGAAGTTTGTAAAATTGTAAATATAGTATGTGCTTACAATTTTACAAAATAATTAAAATATGCAATGTTGTGTAAAATGGCTGAAAAAGATTTTACTTTTTAAAGATTTATTAAAGAGAAAATTATTCTAAATCATACATTGTACATGTGATAATGATTAACATAAAATCAGAAGTAAAATGCAATTTACTGCTTTTTTTAAAAGTTTCCTTTGAATCAAAACATTATCTTTTCCGTTTCATTTACTATCTAAAAATTACATCAAATTATTAAAATTATTATTATTAAAATATTAAATTATTAATAAATATTAAATATAATTAAATATTAAAATGTAAAAATATTAAATTATTATTAACATTACTAAACCAGTATTTTCAAAAGAGTATTGAAATCTGATTTATATATTCCATTTCAAACATTTTAGCATGAATTCAGTCAAATTTTACATAGTTTACAATGCTATTTACGGCAAGACATTTATTAACACAGCAAAATTCTCGGAATTATTTTTTAGATTCTTTCTTCATTCTTATTTTTTCTTCTATATTTTAATTGCTCCTAATTTGTTCTCATGATCAAAAATTTTACTTTTATTATTATTCTAGGAAAAAACACCACATTTCTGCGAAAAAATTTATATTTTCGATTCGATAATCAAGAGCAATAATACAAAGAAGTAAAACGTGCTTTATTGTTTGATAGCTATTCCACGAACAGTGATTATGTAACAAAGTATATATATAAAAAGGAAAATCTCCAAACGAATTTCATTAGAAAATTTAGAATTATTTAAAAAGTTTCTACGCAAAAAGTTTATATTGATTTTGCAATATAAAATTTTTATCTTCCATAGGAATTTTTAGCGTCGTACGTGGCGTGTAATCCCTTACTGGTATCATTGAATGGTAAGTTAGGAAATATTTCTTGCATTTTGAAATTCCTTTTTTTTTAAATTTTCAAATATATAGTATATGATAATTTGCTGTATCGTTACGTTTCTAAGTATTAATTTTGCAATTTAGCTAGTTTTAGCGATTTCATTATATTGGCAGTTTCAATGTTAGTTATCAATGATAAAATATATAGCGAATTGGAATGCGCGAGGATAGAACCTGGGACCTTGTGGTTCGCAGCCCAGTAACATGACCACGATACAAAAGCAATTGCTCGGGTAGCGTAGCTGTTAACTGGCTAATAAGCTATTCACAACAGACTTTCCCTCCAGTGAGTCGCAGGTGAGACGAACGATATGGCTGTTGAGTAGTGATGTATTTTAGCTGTTGATTCTCATGCGCCTGTACCCATTTGAGAAGCGCCAAGCGTTATGGCGAGCGTGTGTGGTTGCTGTTGCTGCGTCAAGTGAGTCTGACGACTTTGGGTTGCTGCATCATGTGAGTCTGACGACTTTGTGTTGCTGTGGGTAGATGGCGCCACAACACAAGCTCAGCTGTACGAAAGGTTGAAGGTTCATCGTCCGAAGTCACCAATGTAGCGGTATGTGATGAGCGGGGATAGAACCTGGAACCTTGTGGTTCGCAGCCCAGTAACATGACCACGATACAAAAGCGATTGCTCGAGTAGCGTAGCTGTTAACTGGCTAATAAGCTATTCACAACAGACTTTCCCTCCAGTGAGTCGCAGGTGAGACGAACGATATGGCTGTTGAGTAGTGATGTATTTTAGCTGTTGATTCTCAGGCGCCTGTGCCCATTAGAGAAACGCCAAGCGTTATGGCGAGCGTGTGTGGTCGCTGATGCTGTTGCTGCGTCAAGTGAGTCTGACGACTTTGGGTTGCTGCGTCATGTGAGTCTGACGACTTTGTGTTACTGTGGGTAGATAGCGCCACAACAGCTGTACGAAGGTTCATCGTTCCAGGTCACTAATGTAGCGGTGTGTGATGAGCGGGGATAGAACCTGGAACCTTGTGGTTCACAGCCCAGTAACATGACTACGATACCAAAGCAATTGCTCCAGTAGCGTAGCTGTTAACTGGCTAATAAGCTATTCACAACAAACATTAAGATCATTTATTATGTTAATCAACGTTCATTTAATATATTTTATTAAATGAATGTTTGATTTTTTTATTCATAAAATAAAATTTAAAAAGTATTTCTAAATAAGTGCCAATGATCTCCCCGAAAATTTCTCATACAACCCCCCTTAATAAAGATTTACCGCCCCCCCCCCGTAAAATAACGGACCTTCGTCATGGCCGTGAGAACCACGATTGCTCAGATTTTTATTATCAAATTCCCACTCTTTCCTTCTCGCACACGAGGTACAGAGAAAGAATAGTAAGCATCAAAAAAGTCGAAATCGAGATTTTGACGTATCTCCACGGTTTAAACCTCCAAGACTTCGAGGTTCAGGTCAGTTATATTAGCGTTCCGTTTTAAAGCAACACAAGGGCTATTATTACCTCGTAATTTTGAACTGCGGTCAAATGACGAGAACGACACCTGAGCACCCACCTCCTATCCAAACTTCTACACTACACTAGGGGGAAGACGTTTAGCCCCGACAGATTTAACATGCACCAGACCTGTTTACATGACGGTTCTTCCGTGGAATCGGGCCTCGAACCTAAAACCGTCTAGTTCCGAAGCTGGGACCATTTTTGGAAAATGTCTATTTGTTCGTCTATCTGTCTGTTTGCCTTCGACAAAGATAACTTAAAAACGCTTTGAGCTAGACGAATGAAATTTGGTGTACGATCTTTACACATAAATTTGTAGATTTCTCTCAAATTGTGATCACGATCTATTCAAAAGGAGTTTGTTCTGCTGTTCGAATATAAGTTAACACGATGACTACAAAATGAAGAAAGCTAGATAGATGAAATTCGGTACACAGATTTAATATCTATAATATAGACATTTATAAAATTGTGAGCCTTTTCCAACAAGAGATGAGCATCTGTTGGCCTGAGCTTTCTGAAGCATGCAAACGCGGCAACTCAAAAACGCCATGACTTATTACATTTTCATGCGATTTTGTGATTACACTTGTAGTTCTATGTAAAAATTTGGTTTCAATTGGTTGGGAAAAAACCAGTGTAAATTCACAAATTCACCTTTATTAGAGAGTACGCATGGAAGTTTTTAGGAGGCTGCTACCGCTGGTTATTTCATATCATACTAAAGAAAACGAGTACGGAATTTTGTTACTGTGTGCAAAATTTCATTTATCGATTCCATTGCCTTTTTTGAATGACCACATTTACATCTTGCGAAAGTAAAGACGACGGGAAGACATCACTTTAACAAATTTGATGAGGAATTGAAAAATTAAATTACATGTAATTTGGTTATTTACATTTGATGGGCTTATTTATTTATTTATTTTTTACTCATCTTTAAGGTCTAACGACCTTTGACCTGTAGAGAATTTTCAATTAGGCAGCATATTATCGCTTAAAAATGTTATCTTTCTAGTTGCCATATAAATAAATTTGTCAAATCTATATAAATTCTAAGAATTATAAAATATTAGGATTAAAAAACTGTCAAGTATGATTGGTCAGATTCCAACGTGTTTCATTTATTTATCAGTCTTCTAGCGTTTCTTTAAATACAGTTAGTTGTGTTCAAACGTTGTTATTGCGCAATCATCAGTTCATGATAATGAAATACATACATAAATTTACATACATACACTTACATTACATAAAAATATTAAAATAAAAGAATCAAATATGTCATAAATCATTTATTAAATTAAAAACGTGCTGTAATGAGAAACTAAACTGACCAATCTATTAAAAGAGAGGCCTCATAAATGCATCTTGTAGAAACCGCGAGTTCGCAAATTGTACAGACTAAGTCTATGGCAAAAAATACTGACGTACTCTGATTGGTGATTGGTGAAAGATGCCTTGGCATCTTTTTGGCAATGTTTTGCACTCATAATAGTGTAGTTTTCGCTTATTTGGCTCAAACTTTGTACCTTTCATTAGTTTTATAGAGGATACGAGTGAATATCAACACGATCTCATTTTTATTAATATAATTGTTTTCTCTAAATATTACTAGTAATACTACTAATACTAATTAATAATAATAATAATAAACCTTACTAATAATACTAGTAATATAAGTAACTAATGTTGTTTATGCACAGAAGTATAAAAACTGAATGAAAGTAATGACTCAACATATGATGCAGCAATTAAATAATTCTTATTTTTCTATGATTTTCGTGTCTTTATTAGATAATTTATGCAGTCATGAAACTTGTTGTTGAACGTTTGTTATTTTCCCATCAAATACATATGGGGATATGATTACTTAATGCCCAAAACGTATAAATATGTAAGCTTTAACGGAATATGTGATTTCGTAGCTAATGTTTTTAGTTATATCAAAATAATATTAAGAAAAAACACACAAAAAAATATTTTTAATTGTAATTTTCATATTTCCTGAATTTAGGTTTCAGGATTTGATCTTTTCTGCTGTATATGTGTTCCAGATTAATATTACATGTAAACCGTAAAAAGTAGGAGGGGGAGTAAATTCACAAATTTTATTTATTTTTATAAAAATATATTTCGGTATGGCATCTTTTTGGCGAAACATTGTCAAAAAAATGCCAAGGCTTAAACCAATCAGAGCACGTCGGTATCCTTTGCCATAGACTTAGTCTGTACAATTTGCGAACTCGCGTAGAAACCACAAAATATCTAAATTCGCCACTGCCAACTCCCATCCTTTAATAATTAGAGTGCCTTGTATTGGAGTTTTTTTTAAAAATGTCTCTTTACTAAATAAAAAAATAATTTAACATCGAAATATATGCATCGAAATATATGTAAAAGTTTAAATACTTTCGCAAGAAAACTAGTTATGATTTTAAATGATCTAAGCTGTAGAAAGTTAATATCGATGTTATAATCTTTCAGAAACAATATTGCGTTATTTCAGATTATTCTGATGTAACTCCATGCAAATATTCGTCATTATGTGTTACAACATTCGTTTTTCTTGACGTGATTATTTTTATTCTGCGTCAAGTTTTTCTCTGTGTTTTTTTTTCAGCCAGCTGAATACATGTATCAACTCCAAATAGACATTGGAATAAATCTGTTGACTCTTAAGGCTTGCACATACTTTATATGACGCCGACGTAACATATTACACTTTTTCGCTAAATCATTATTTTTGATGGGTTATTACGTGTTATTAATGACTTAAGATGGTTCTTGGGAATGGATATTAATGGCAAACTGACTTTTTCAGTTACTGTAATTGACAAAGTTTTCAAATGAAACCGATATATTTATAAATTGCTATGAATTCTTAATATTATGAATATAAAATAAATAATATATTATAATAAGACATTTTATTGTATTTTTGTTTCATAATGTGATAAAAGTAAATGAAAATAGATTCTGAAGTGATATAATGTAATGAAATTTCCACGGTTTTATAACAAATTATAAGAAATAGATATGAAGAATTTATCACGATGAAAGCAATTATAAACCATATAATTCAGCACGTAATCCATTTGTCATCATGTTTTTTAAAAAAAATATGCACATGATGAATATAACTGATATATTTTTGATCTCCTTTTTATGATTTAATTTTTGTTCAAAAGAATTCCGCCTGAACCCTTTACATAAAATGGCAAGTTTTACTGGCTCTTCGAAATTACAAAATTTTTAATTTTAAATCTGTAATTATATGAAAATATAAAGCAATTTAAAATGCAAAAATTATTTCAAATGCCTTAGATTTTTATAGAAATTAAAATTATAATAAATGTCCCAATAAGCTACATCATCTAATTAGAAAAATAAATTTGTAAGTCAAGCGGTTAAAAAAAGAAACATTTTCAGATTCCATACTTTTTAGTTTAATAATTATTACAGAATCATTTTCTCTTTGATTATTATGATACATATTTCGTTGATGAAAGTGTTCCAGCTCTTTTTAAGGGATTTTATTAATATTTTTATACCAAAAGAGGGTTATCATATTATTATTGCAGCAACGATCGCATGCCAATGGATAATAAAAAAAATACGTTATATATGTGCAGAATTTATCGAATTATCGGTAACAATCTGAGGCTAAAATCTGCAATTTACAGATATTGCAATCTCTATTGATAGTCATTTATGGCAAATTAGACTTGAATACAATCCCTACTATTGAACTAGCTTGACTGAAAGTTTCGAAGCAATCCCGGTTTTTTCCTCAGATTCATTTTATATTAGCTCGTTAACCGTTAATTATTATTCTAATAATTAGTCCTTAATTTAGAACTGGCCTATCAATCTACGCTTGGTCCCACCAGTGTCCTAGCGGGACAGTCAGAGATCGCACTTGAGATCTTTGACTGAAAGAATGTCAGGCATTATTCTATCTTAACAGTGCTCTTAATTAACATTATTCAGCTCTAAAATTGTAGCCTATCAAAATTTAGCCTTACGTAGCACTGCCAATTTAACTAGTAGTTAACTGGTGAAACTTAAACTTACAACAAATGAATTGCTTGAGGTGGTTGAATTAGTTATAGAGAGTTTCCTTGCTTTTCTTCAGAGACATAGCGATGTGGTCCATTTTTCTCTTAAAATCCTCTGGTTAAGTAATCTAATTCCGCATACCGGAGTTAAGTCAGATTTCTACTTCAAGTAAAAAATAAATTCTCCAAGGTCACCTTGATAAATAGAAGCTGTCACACTGTTATCATAAGCAAATACATCATGACTAAGTTGGATTTGTCAACTTCAACAATTTATCTTTAGTTTCTTAAAACGTCTTCAGAATTATTCTAGAAAGTTCGCATTAAAAGTGTCCAGGACATAAAATGAGTTTAATTAAAAAATGTTGAAATGAAGATTAAAACCGTTTTCATCCTGACAATGGTCGGTAATTTTTCTTCAAATTTGGTAGCAAAAGAAAGCCTCCTCCCCCGACTTCCCACACACAACGCTACCTTTCATTTTGAACAAAAACAAAGTTAATGTGGTTGAAGGTTTTTGTAAATGATATGGTATTCTCGGAATATAAAACAGAAGTTAGAAGATATCTAGCAAAAAGTCTTGGTTCAATTTTTAAATTCGATGCTAAGAATGTGCATATATCAACTGGAGTTGAAATACTGTTTTCATGTTTCTGATTGCATGTCTTGTGTGTAAATAAATATGGTCTTTCGAAGAAACCTTGTTTTGTCCAAATTACTATGACGCCTCCCTTAATGAACATAATTCGTTCTTGAATTTTATTCGTATTGTGAAACACACGTTAAGCGAAACAGTTTTTTACATAGGAATCAATGTGAAGTAGGGCATTTATTTCATTTCTAAAAAAAATCATTCAAACAAATTTATAATAATATAATTCATCATTTATAGTGCATACTTTTTTACAATAGAATTTTTTAAAGCTTGGTTTAGTTATATTAGCTTTCCGTTGTAAAGCAACGAAAGGGCTATTTTGGGACGGACCTCGTAATTTTGAACTGCTGTCAGATGACGTGCACGACACCTGAGTTGGCGCCTCCCCTCTCCATACCACACCAACGGGAGGGCGTCTGGCCCTGAGGGATCTAACAGACTTCCTTACACGACGGTTCTTCGGTGGAATCGGGTCTCGAACCTGAAACCCTATGGCTCACGAGTCGATACCTTACCACCAGACCACTGCGGCCTGCAGAAATTTTTAAAGGCAGTTGTCTTTGGTTATACTTCAAATTTTGAAGAAAATGAGACATGGCATTATCGTTTAATGGATTTTAGTGCTCATAGCTATTACTTGATTATGTAACATCTATAAGAACGTACTTCTCAAAGTACCATGTAATAATTTACCATGAATTCGTTATCGTCCTCATTTCTTTGGAGATTCAGTTGAAGTTATTATTTCTTCCTCTCTTTATCAAATCTTCTCCGCAATATTTTGGTGTGATACAAAATGCAGTTTCTTGTTTTTGGTATTTCTGGATAGTTTATTCCACCAGGCTCATCAATATCATTGTTATCTAGCTCTGGCCCCTTAATCTTGTTCTACGCACACAAAGTCTCATAGATTAGATTTCAGAGCTACTTATTCAAACACCTCGGTGTCGCATTCGACAACGCTATCTGGCCAAAAAACTTCTTCCAAGTAGAAGCAAGGATTCTCTTCAAACAAGCGCTCAGCGCAAACTGTTACCCAAGATACAAGGCAATCCTGTATATTTACGTCACGATATCTCCTCGTCACTTGTTTTGCGAAACATCGCTCGTTAACCGAGTCATTTTCTTTACAATTTAATTCATTTATTAATTTAATTATTTGCTATGCGAGTTTTGAACTGTAGTTTTGTGACAAATCTTTGTATCTATTTCAGATTCTAAAGTAATGAATTGCTAACATGAATTTTTTTGTGAACATTCGAATTTAGAGTGAAGTATATTTTCTACAATTTGTGTAAATTCAAAGGGCACTTAAAGCAACAGTTTGACTAAGATAATAATAATGGAAAAATATTTGTGTAAGTTGGCATTCCGTTTTGATTATTTTATCATATTTTATCATATTAGTATTTCCTTATGGTAAGACCAAATATCTGAAATAGAATCTCATTCCATTTGTTAAAAGTGATCGATAGATCATAACGATTTTATATTATTTTCTCAATAATAATAATTCTTTTCTTTTAAATTCTCGAAGAAAATAGTACCCACGTGCGTACAAAACTCTTATGTTTATTAAATAATCTTTTATTGATATTTGAAGGTCTCTCTTGAATTGAAAGCTTATTTTCATATTTTCGCTTCAGAACCATTTAAGGAAATCAGCTTGTAACAAAATGAATCTCTTTAATAACTCTGAAATTAAACAGGATTTACGAGGAAATTATACCGAACTGAATAACAAACTTTTTGCTTTTGCTTTACTAGCTTTAATTGACCGTGACCGTGAAATAGTCATTAGGAAGTTGTTTTTTAATATAAATTTATGCACTTCTGAGACAGATTCGTATTGATATTACAGACGCGATGTCTCACTTGTTTTTTGAGTTGAATGTTATTTGGAATAAAAAATGAAATCTGTTTAGATTAAAATTCTTATTTATATTATCCCAATTATGACATCAATACTTATTTGTGTGGGTTTTATTGGTGTTACATATTGTCTGAATATTCCAGAAAACTGAAAGATGATTCCATTTTTCATGCCATCCATCACAGTGTCATCAAATAAAAATAAACTCATCAGCAAAAGCCAGTTTTCTTTTTTTCTTCTTTATTTCTTCTCATGTTATTTATATTATTCTCACGTTCTCATATTATTCCAATTAAATGATAATTTTTTATTTCGAATTTATGATATTCTTAATTTATTTCAAAATAATTTTATATTAGAAAAGAGTACACTTCACTAAAAGACACAAAAAAACTCACATAAAACTAGAACAAAAAAAAATCTAAAGTTTATTTTACAGTATTGATTTAAATGTATAAAATAAAAATATAAAGATAAAATATTCAAAGAAATGTTAAAACAAATCCTTTATTTAAACATACAAATAATTTTCCGAAAATAAAAGTGATGCCAGTTAAATTTATTAAATGAATCTGAAAACTTTTATTTAAGAAAAAAATCGTTTGCTCTCTGAAATTAATACACCTCATCAGATTTCATTCTTTATTTATTTAAGTTGTAGAACACTTGACCATTTTAAAACGTTTCTCTGTAAATTTTTTCTTCGTTTTAAAAACTTTTCTATTAAATAGAGCATTTTTGTTTTGAACTTATTTTAACATCGACGATAAAACTGTGGGAGTGGTCCGCCTAAAACCTTCATATTCTCTAATAAAGCTGAAACTTGCATATTCTCTAATAAAAGTGTTATCTCCTATCCTTGAAAAAAATTGTGGTCTTAGGTAAGGTAAAGAATACCTTGCATGTCATTGACATTTAATAGTTACGAAATATTAACCTTTGGCTTGAATTTTTGCTGCATCTATTGTATCATCTTTAGCGAATTTTCTGGTGATTTATCCCTAGCATGTAGTTAATTATATTATAAAAAGTTGAATTTGTGTTTTATATGCTTTTTCTCTCAACCTATTGAAGCCAAAATTTGAGACGATAAATGTAGTCACAAAATCACATACTAAATTTGACATATCTAAGCAACTGCGTTTTACAATAATTTGAGTCTCTACAGTGTAGATGCTAAATATATGTACCGAATTTTATCCATCTAGCTCGCTTCGTTTTACAGTTATCGCGTTAACTTTATATTCGAACAGCCGAATAGACAGACTTTCTCTCATTAAACCTTGCTCAAACTTTGATAAAAATCTTTAAACATGGTACAAAAACCGTATACCAAATTTCATTCGTCTAGCTCAAAGTGTTTTTGAATTATCATTGTGACAGACCGATAGATCAACATAATGAGAAAAAAATGTGTTTTTGTATTCAAGAAAATGTGGTTATTTAAGAAAATTAATAGTTTGAATTTTTTTAATGATTCCAATAATTTATACTTCATATACGAAAAAGTAAAAAAGGGAAGAATAGAGTTATAAGCTTAAAAAAAGAATATTGCTTTGAAATAACAAAGCAACAATTGTATTTCATTCTACATGAAAAAAAGCCTCACTTATTTAAATAAGTGAGGCTTTATTAATTAATTTCAAGAAATTTTGAACATTAGCAATTATAATACTGCAAGAAATTCAATTTTAAAATTCATTTAAAAATAGCCGCTTTCGATTGTTCATATAATTGTAATAGAATATTTATTAAAGAGCTTTTAAGATGAGCTATAGATATTCAGAGACAGTCAATTATTTATTTTTTTTAAATTTTTACCTTGCTCGTATTCAAATATTATGACAATTCTTTCATATTTTTAATTTCATTGCTACAATAATAAACATACTTTAAATGAAAAGTGCCAAAAATTCCATTTTAAAGAAAATCTTCGGTACTTTCTTTTAAAAAAACAACATTAATCACTTGCTTAAATCTGTATAATTGTTTTTTCTGTGCCGCACGGATGTATGTCTATGCACCACAAAGGTAATAGCATCGATTTTTGTTCCGTTATGCTTTTGAAATCCAGAGAATGAAAGCATGTACAAACTATTTACTACCTTCATCATTACGTAATTATTTCTTCCACGTTTTTTCCGAACATCCCGAAGAGTTGCCCAACAGTTGGCAGCAAATTTAAAAAGCCGTCGACTGCAAAAAGTAAAGTCTAGAATACGAGACACAGCCTGGCGACAAGCTAGCTACCTACTGCAGATATTTTACTGCGCATGTCCGTCAGACGATTACTTCTCTCCGTTCCCGGTCTCTCTCGGTTCATTCTTTTGATAGATCAAAAGCAGTAGAGACGAAATATCGCTGCTCTTGAAGTATTGAAAAATCGTTCTTAATAATTTCGAAGCTATATCGCTGTGCATGTAAGTAACGTTATCTGTTATTTGTCTATGTGTTTGATTCTTTTTCATTAATATTTTCATATAATGTCATATGCATAATATAGTTGCCATATTAGTAGTATGTTTTGAAGGAAAGACAGTTGGCGTAAACCTTACGGATTTTGATCTTTAAAGTTGCGCAATTGGTATTAAATGAGTTTTTAAAAATTCGATATTTGAATTAATTATTAATTTATATTAATGTCAGTGCATTTAATGTATTTCTTATTTGTTGTTCCGTTTTTAATGAATGATTATATTGTTTTGATGATGTTGAATGTTCGTCCCATCGTAATTTATCATTAACAGGTGAGATAGCATTCTATCTGTAGAAGAAAGAAATGATACGGAGTATTGTAAAAATTTCAACAAAAAATCAAGAAAATTTAAAAGTTTAGGAAAAATAAATTGGTAAATTTTATTTGTTTTGGTTAATTTTCGTATTGTCATTGTTATTGAAAATTATATTCTATAGCTATTTCGTAAATGCATGTTTTTCGCTCGCAATGCTTCATTAAATCAAATTAAGAAGAATATCCGGTGAAAATATTTGTTTCTTTTCACAGAAATGCTAAAATCCTTAATTGTAATTGCAAAATATGACAAATAAGGATATGAATGACATTCCGAATAATTTTAAAACAGCCGAAGTTCAAATAATTCATTATATTAAAATCATTTGATTATTTAGAATTTTTTTAAAATAATATATTTAAATTTGTGTATTGAACTGTGGAAAAAGATGTTTTTTTTATTGATTCTTTTTATTCTAAATATCAAAAATGCCTTTTGGAATAAAAATAAATTAAAAAATACAACTTTTTAAGCTGACAGTATGATGTTTTTTAATTGATTCTTGTTATTCAAAATATCAAAAATGCCATTGGGAATTTAAAAAATATAACACTTTAAGATGCCATTTTAAAATTTTTAACACATTGTTCAAGTAATTAGGAGAAATAAAAAATGTTAGTGTCAGTTTTTTTTTTTGTAGTTTTGATATAATTTTGATATAGACTGGCACCTAATTGTTGAAAATTTTATTTAAGCTCTATTAGATAGCACTTCTAATCATCTAATGCATTATTTGTATGATTTTACGTAACATATACGAAATTTAAAATGTTATTTTATATTATTTTATAAATTATATTTTGATTATTTAAGCTAAAAGGATAACGTTCTTATTCTTTGAATAAAAGCATCTCCAAAATTTTCTGTTTGAAGTAAATTTTAACTGATTATTTTAAAATAAATAGAAAAATTACAAAGTCGAAAAATCAACGGCATTTCTTATTTTCCGTTGATTAGTAAAATTTTGTCTCAGAAAAAAGGGAAGTATTATAAATGTACGGTAATAAAAATCAATAATTATTCAAATAAATATTGAAGGTATCTGTCAATTTCAAACAACAACTAAAGGTATTATAAGTGAAAAAAATATAATTGGGTTAATTGATTGATATTTTCAATTATTGGTCACTTTAGGAATATTAAATGTTTTTATTTACATAAATAACATTTTATATCATTAAATATAAAATATGAGTAATCATTTTCTTATTTGGATAATCAACTCTCATTGACAATTTTGAATCCAAGAATTTTTGGAAAATGAGGTCACGATCACCTAGACTTGTTCGACATTTGTTATAAATTCAGAAATGAAAATAATTATTCACTTCTTGAGTAAAGATTTGACTAAATATGTTTCAGCAGTGTTAAAAGTTGCATAAAACATGTTTTTATCAAAATTTCAAGAGAAATATTATAGGTAAAATAATGGAATGAAAGTGCCGCTTATATGTTATGTTCTAGAACAGAATAGATAGACCTGAACTGTTCATGATGTCTAGTTGAAGCTACTGCTGCCATCTCTTAGGCCATAGTGTAACTATGACTGTTGAATGAGACTGATTAAAATAGCAGATCCGCCATCGTAATCGGAAGGAGTTATTTTAGTTGATTTGGGATTCGGAGAGTGTTATTGCATCATCGTCATCTCTGAACTTCGGCTGTCTCCTATAGAGATTACTTCCGTCATTCCGTCCTATAGAGATTACTTCCGTCCGTTCCTTTTTCCTAGAAAAGGACACTCGCATTATTACTTACAATAAATTGGATTGCGGCACTTGTTTTATTTAAGGTATGTTTCATTCAATTCAAGTATGAACTGAAGTTGAAATAGAATCTGAATTATACTTCAGTTGACCGGCAATGATATTTCTCTATTTTGAGGAGACTATTCTACTTTTCTGGAAAGTTCTGCTTACTGTCCCTACTTTTTAATTCTTTGAAAATTTTTAACCAGAACATAGGCATATTTATGTATATGAATAGCAACATAATATCTTAAAATTTAATTACAGTAATTATTTTATTTTATTAGTATTTTCATCAGACATTTAAGGTGAGACCATGCCGTTTGTTACAGAATTTTACACTCTTACGATTTTTTTAAATATGTATTACTGACCTTAACGTTTTTTTTTTTTCCCCTCTCTAAAACAGACTAAAATTATTATATTTTACTGTTAAACTGTAAAATAATAAAAGATTTAAAAAATTCAGCTGAATTTTCAGCTGCAAATTTATTCAGCTTGTCTGAATAAATTTGAGTGAGATATGTGTAAATATGTTCTAATAATTTATTTTTGTTTGATGTCTTAAATTGTAATTCTGGTTTGTATATTTCATTAATATAATTAATTCAAATGCTTCATTCATTTTATTTTAATGTATGTTATGAATTTAAATTTAATTTAATTAATTAAATTTTATTTTTTAAAAACAAAAATGAATGCATAATATTTATTTTTAAATGTGTATTATATTCAGGTTTTTTTTATATATTTTTATTGAAGCACTAATGATTAAATTCTGAAATGAATTTGTTATAAGTTATATATTTTGAAAAATTGCCTATAACTAGCAGACACCTCTTGGTGGATTGAAGTTGCTTGTGCCCATATCATAAGTGTTATCATATACAATGCTATTCAATATTTTTGTGATATTTTGCAGTATTGTGAATATTAAATAGTATTTTAAAATGTTATAAATTTTTATATTGTTAAGGTATTATATTTAAAAATTTGTCAATCATTATGGAACAGTAATTTAATAATTTCTACACATTTTGGTAACGATTCTGAAGATTATATTTTCTGTTATTTCAGAATAAAGCAGTTTCATCCCCTCCAGCAAAACATCCCTATAAAAGTGGATAAAGTACAGCCCATCAATGGAAGAAATTAATAATAATAGTCCCATGTTACCTTTTAATGGGAATATCATGTTGCCAGCTCCTTTGAAATGGCTCAACATTGTTGCTATCTACCTCATGAATCAGCTTGATACTTAAATAGTATCCAGGGGCATTATTGTTCCTTTGCATAGAAAAGACTGTTGTCAATTCTTCAATCCTGTCTTTGCAAACTGTTTTACTTTATCAACATTCTGTAGGAAATTCCAGTGATAGGTTTTGAAGAAAATCATCATTACTTAATTCAGTTTTCTGTTTTTCTATCAAGCAGGGTGATAATTATTTAATCTTCGCAAAATGACTGTCACATATTCATTAAACGTCAGCAAGGCCCGACTGTGCGGGTTTGCTAAATTATTATTAAGGTGGCGAGGGAGTATTTACAAGCTGCTCTATCGTGAAATGGTCATCTTCTGTGGACTGTACTACAGTTTGAGTGCTCTATACAGATATGTTTTTACAGAGAACCAAAGAACGTAAGAATAACTTTTATCTTGCTTCATCTATTAAATATGTTTTGAAACATATATTAGTTTTTATATTTTTGAGCTTATTTGTTATATTCTGAATAATTGTAACTGAAAGTTGGTACCTATTTTGTAAAGCAAAATGTACATAAGAATCTTATCAATGTAATTAAGGATCATATCTTAGGACAATTATTTTAATGATTTACTTCTAAATTCTTACATATTAATAACTTAATTTTATTCTAAATTCTTATTCTATTTGATAAAAACTTAAAAAATTATTATTAATTATAACATTAAGATTATAATTACTCAAAAACATTAGACAAAAAGAATGCTAATAACTTAGAATTCTTTTTATGTTTAAAATGTAACCGTGAAAGAGTGTACCATAATAGTGGCCATGTTTTTTTTTTTTTTAATTTAAATATCAAACATGTATGTGTTAAAGAATTTCTTTTGAATATTGGTGTATGAAATTATAAAGAAGAATCATAATATATATAGTTTTATAATATTCAAGACAAACCTGTCCAGTAATTACATATTTAGAGTTTAATGCTAATCAGAATAGAAATAAAAGTAAAGAAAAACACTTGTAAAATAATGTTGCATTAAAAACACCTGAAACTTCTAAAACATATACGAGTAAAGTAATTTTTTAAAAATCTTGTTCAATGTATTTCGTTCACCAAAATATTTATGAAATTTTTTTTTCAGACGGGGAATATTTTTGAATCAAAATTTTTTAATCTATTAAAATTCTATTGATACTATATTTTCATTGCTGTTTTTGAAAATATGTATGCTATATTAATATTATAATAGAAAGGAGAAGGTAAGAGAAAACAAAGTTCTTGCATTAAAGTGAAACATCTTTTCTTCGTCTCCTCATGAAAGAATTTTATTTTTAAGTTTTTTAATGTCAGTTTAAATGCTGATAATTAATTTATTGACCCTAATATTGCTTAGAATTATTCTCCTTCTTTCCATTGCAGCTTTTCTTCTAATTCTGAGGAAGTGATTCTTTTGAACATGGCATTTTCAGTGAAATGATTTTTTTGCCAGATTACAAATTATGCTAAAAAGTAGAAAACTCAATTAAAATATCAATTAATGAATTCATTTAGATTACCTTATGTAGTGGTTTGTCACCTCTGCAAATTACAATTTAGTGAACATATGCAATTCTTCAGTTTAATCCATTTTGTAATAAGAAATCTTAAATTATTTTTCTTTGGCCTTTGTCTGCTGGACTATACTTATACTTATTTTATGATCTTTTTTTAAATGAATACTAGTCACTATAAAATAATAAAGCTTCAACTATTATTTTGTAAGGTTTATTTTACATTTCAAATTCTTGAGTTAAAAAAAATGTTTGATAAAATTAGTTATTGCTGTGATATTTAGAATATCTGAAAAAATTACTCTTTAGCAGTTATATTAAATATAGTTTTTGTGGATTTCTTCGTTTTTTTTAGGGTATTTGAAAAACTCACCATATATTGTGAAGCATTCACAAATTTGATCCCATTGTCATTTGTTCTGGGTTTTTATGTATCAATAGTCGTAGGGAGATGGTGGCAACAATACTTAGCGATTCCATGGCCTGACAAGTAAGAATGTTTTTATTTTTATGAATATTTATAAATAAATGTGTTTTTTTTTCAATAGAAATGGTTAATGTAATCTCAGTTTTAATCATGCCATCTTATCAATTCCATTAAGATTTCTCTTAATTATTCTTATGTTATGTATGCTTGTAATCAAAAGTTAAATCTTTAAAAATAATCACTTAATAGTCCAAAGATTGTTTGTTGAAAAATTATGATTTAAAAAAAAATTATTTGGGGATAATTAAAATAGCAGGGGTATGTTAAATGCAATATAAAATTGGTAAAATTTTATCAAGTTCAAATAAAAACTTTCAGAACAAGAGGGTGTTATATCTAACATTTGAAAAGTCAAGTATAATTTAATATAAGTAAGGTTCGTAATAGTGAAAATTGTGAAAATAATATCTTATAACTAAATTCTTAATACTGTAATAGAAGTAAATGTATAAAATGCATTATTATACTTCCGTCTGCATTTAAAACGTTTTAAAATTTGTGTAGTTTTGCGTTTGTAAATTATCTTGGATCATTATGCATTCTTAAAATGTCTGTTACATCATTTGAACTGGAAATGAGTCAGTTTAAAAGTTGATAAAATATATTGAATGAAGTGAATTTGATTGACATATTATGTTGTTTAACTATCTATTTCAATATTCCATGTTTTGCAAAAGAAAATTATATATTTGTAATTTTTCACTTTTAGTAAGGAAATGTGACATTTTCATATTAAATATGGGGGGGGGGAGACAAATATTCATTATTGATCCTAAAAATTTCAAATTTTTTCTTACCTTTGTAAAATTTCAAATGGTGAGATTGATAGTGTTGCTGTTAAAACTCAATTTATACTTTGATATTCTTATAATTCTAAATTTTAAATGCACTAAAATTTCTATCCACAATTATATTCTATAAAATTTCTGTTAGTGCAGTATGGCTCTAGTGCCATTAAACCAAACCAACCTGCAGTGCAAAAGAATGTATCGAAAAATGAGTCATTGTATTTTCTTACATTTTTTAAATTGACATTTAAATGTTTATTTTTATAAAATTATATTTTACCAAGATTTTTACCAGTGTGAGGGGTATTATATTTGAATGATTTGTACGATAATAATTTATGTAGCAATGCGAAAAAAAATTTCTAATTATTACATTATTTTGTACCAGCACTTTTAGTGACTTAACTGGCCCACAGGAATTTTGGTTACATATAATATAAGTTAACTCGGATATATTTTTATGTGTATGCATTTAAATATTTGATAAAACAATAAATGGTTTGAATTTTAGAAAAGCAATGTTATCTGTTGCTAGAAATTAGGGAAAAAATAAAAAATAAAAATTGCCAAAATTCAGAAAAATTTTGCATGGCTGTTAAATTGTTATTGTTAAGGTTTTTTAAGGTTTAAAATGCTGTAAAATTCATTTTTTTTTTTTTTTTTTGCATTTCTATTTTTAGAAGTTATTGCAAATTAATGTAAAAATTAAATTAAATTTTTAATTAAGATTTTAGCAAAAATGTTCTGAGATGCACAGGTATATGTGTGATAAATTTACTAGGTGTTTGTTAAACAGTCTGCTCAGTGGAGCACTGATTCACACACATGTAGGTTCACTGAAAATGATGATGCTTGATACATTTCTTTGTGTGCAAACTTAATGTGACTAAAACGCTTATATCTAATTTTTCATGTGATTTTGATAAGTTCTTAATAGCTATTTAAATATATTGAATTATTAATAATGTAATAAAAATCTCAAGTCATCAATTTTCTAAAAATTTTGAAAAAATGATATAAATGATTGTTTTTGATTGAATAGTGGCCATTATTTTTACTTTTTTTTACTTTTAATTAATCTTTTTATAATATAGATAATGATGTAAAATTTGAGTAAAAAATTTAGAGGTGATGTTCCTTGATGGGATTATTAAAAGTTCATTTTTTTTTTTTAGAGTCTCCATGCTGATTGCAGCCTATGTGCATGGTTCAGATGAAAGAGGAAAGATGATTCGAAGAACTTTAGCCCGCTATTTGAATCTTTTAAGTGTTTTAACATTCCAGTCTGTCAGTACATCAGTGAAAAAACGATTTCCCACTCTTGATCACGTGGAAGAATCTGGTGAGTTCTTTTATACATTTTAGTAAAGTAATTTAATACTTGTACATTCATTAGAGAGTAAGCTTGTATGGCTATTTATCAAATGTATGCTACACAAGCATGACTATCTTGCAAACTGTATTTATTTTAATGGAACTAATTAATCCAAGCTATAATATTTTGGTAGGTATTACGGTTTGATTAAAAATTTGTTTAAAAATTATATATTCAATTTTTTTTCTTTGAATGCATAGTTCAATTTCTATGTAGTTAGATATAAATATTGTATGTCGCTGAAAATATTTATTTTATAATTAAAGAACTGCTTTGCCATTGTATGCTGATTAATAAATTTATCATATTACTAATAGATTATTATTGTTTAAAAAAAGTCAAATTATTTTTACAAAGCAGTATCTTAAATATATTTCACCCAAAATATATTCATTTTATATATAACTACAGTAATATTTCATGGAATAAATTAAAAGAAATTTACAATCTTTTCAGTTAAAAAATTATAATAACTAATAGAATTGCAAATGCCACTTGGCAAATGTGGCATAATCTCTTTGCATGAGTGTTCGCATCTCAAAGGGTGAATAACTAATTAAATAATTAATTGTAATAATGTTGGATATTAAATATCCCCTCAGAAAGAAAATTGTAAAGAGTAAGGTTCATCATACATTAATTTTGCTGATAATTAATGTATAAATTCAGTTGTGAAACTTGATTACTGAAATTTCTTAATTGTACATGGAGTTGTTCAAAGTATTTATTTTGTATGATATCTTGTTATGTTTAATGTGAATTGAAAATGTTATATTAGTTTACTTATTACTTCCTTTCTGATATCAAACTTCAATAACATAAACTGTAGTATTGTATGTGGTTAATACTTTTCAGAATATTAAAAATTTAATTTCTTATGTTTGTAGGTCTTATGACCAAAGAGGAAAGAAGAGTCTATGATGAAATTCAAGTGACTCATGGTAAATGGTGGGTTCCAGCACAATGGTTTTCGGCTCTTGCTGCAAGAGCTAGGAAAGAAGGGCGTATCAAAGATGATGTGCTTCTTCAAGCATTGTTAGATGTATGTTCCATCTATTAATTCCTTTTCTTCTAAACTGAAATCCACTCCTTAATATTAAACAGTAATGCATTTAAAGTGAATAAAATGAAATTAAGAAGTGAAATAGTTTTAAATCATTTATTCTGAGACATTATGCTCTCCATAAATTTATATTGGGTTTTAGATAGTTAACTGCTTATATGTGCATCATTTCTACATTTTATATTCTCCTTCAAGGATTAATTTTCTATTAGATTTTTCATTTCAAGTACTCTTTTTAATGTATTTAAGTTCATTTGCATTTGTGCTTCATTAAAAAAATTTTTTGTAGACAGAAGGAATGATATTTGTAATTCTGCTTAAAAGTATGTAACAATGCCCTAGTAAAACTTAGTTAATGCTTGAGTCTATTCATGTTGGTATTATGACAAGGAAAGTTTGATTATTTTCATTAAAAGCTGTATAATATGTTGAAAATCATTTTTTAATGAACTTTTTGTATTAGGTATGCACTTTTTCCTTATATTGAAATATGTATTCTATGCATTTGCCATTCTTAATTTTAAATATGTATTTTATGCATTTGCCATTCCTAATTTTAAAATGATAAGATCTGTATTGTTATAATTAGTTTTCTTAAATGTTTAAGAAAAAATAACTCCAATTAAAAAAACATGATACATTGTGCACTTTTAAATGCATAAAATATTTATATTGAATTTATCTAGTTTATAAATAAGATGATTGTTTTGTTATCAAAATTCTGAGATTTTCTTTAATATATATATATATTCTCTTTATCTTTAGGAGATGCATGTCTTCCGTGGAAACTGTGGGATGCTTTTTAGCTATGATTGGGTCAGCATCCCTTTGGTATATACACAGGTAATTCTTTTGTATAACTTTTGGAACACTGAATAAAAATTATTATAGTCTGAACACCAAAAAGTACTAAAGTAGCTGCTTAAAAACTACCTTTGTAATAAAAAAGATAAATAATGCTGTTCTGTTGCGTGATCTTAAAGAAAATACTGTATTGAAAAACCATAAATCAATTTTTTTAACATGAAACTTGCATGGTTAAAAATGAGTTTACTCTTCAGGTTTTTAGTGGGTATAATTTGGGACCATTGGACAAAAATGTGATTCAAAGTTTTTCCAGTGAGAAATTATGAGTAAAAAAGAGATTGAAAGAGCATTTTGGTATCTTTTAATAGCTCAGAAGGGAGATTAACTGACAAAACTAAAAATTAGTGTGCACAACAGTTTAATAATAAAACCAACTTCTAAATTGGATCTTTTGAAGTGTTATAACTCGGAAGTTAAAAGTGCACTTCAAATTTATTACATATATAAATATATCACATTTATATAACCACATAAAAATTAATACAAAAATAATAAAAGCTGCATTGAATTATTGTTTTCTTATGAAAAATCATTATTGGCAATTTGTAATTGAGTAATAAATATTAATTTAAATGATAATTTGATTAATAAATATTAATTTAAATTATATGTTTGAGAAGATTAATATCTTTTTCCTGTTGATTTATGACTAGACTTGTCTGTTCTAGTTTTATTGCATCTATCTTAATGATCTTTCTTCTTGTTCATTTTATGACTGTGTACTAGTTCATATATAAAAAAAAAACTTCATGATTTTTAAATTATATATCAGAATGCCATATGTAATTACTTTATTTTATTCAAAACGTAAATGAGACAAAGTCCTCTCTTGTTTTGTGACTAATTTGATACTAATAAATAAATGAAATTAAAAAAAGTGGTTAGAAGTAAAAACTAATCACTTTTTTAGATACTTATCACAAATATTTATTTATATACTAATCACAGATACTTATTAAAGCTGACAAGGGAAGAAAACTGAAAATCTGGTATTTTTTTTGTATATATATATATTTTCCCTATTGTGTTGTCTTTTTTTTTTTTTTTTCCTTCTTTTCATACTATGAATGTTTTAAAATCAGTCTGGATGTTTTTCATTACTTAAAAAGTTTAATTTGTAGTCTAGTATTTTGGTTGATAAGTTTCTAATAAAATATTTAATACTTATTTCAACTAATTTTGTTTTTGTTTGCATTTATTCCAGGTGGTTACATTGGCTATTTACACATACTTTTTGGCAACAGTTATGGGGAGACAATATTTGGATCCTGAAAAAGGCTATCCTGGCCATGAAGTGGATTTATATATTCCAATATTTACAATATTGCAGTTTTTCTTTTACATGGGGTGGTTAAAGGTATGAACCAATAATTAGTGATAAAAAGCACATAACTAGCATTTCGGTTTCAGTGTCTTTTTAATTGCTCAAATGCATTTCAGAATTAGAAAAAAAAAAAAAAAAAAACTTCATATCATTATATTATCTTGACAACTTTGTTATATTTTGAATAATTGTTAAATGAAATGATCAGAAAACAGAAATAGGAACTGAGAATTGCCTTGTAGAGCATCAATTTTAAAATAAAATTTTTTTTCATATTGCTCAAGACTTAAGCCAATTATTTAAAAAGCACTGTAATGTTCATTTCTATCCCTCCCCAAAAAATTATTCAAATTTATTTTATTTAAACATAGCTTTAATTTTGGTATGAAGTAACACATAGTGTAGAATTTTAAGCTAAAAAATGAAGATTAATTTAATTAAATAAATTTTAAAAAGTGATCTAAACAAGGAATATCATTTATTATTCCATTTAGAAGAAATTCCAAAAATTCTTTGAAGGAATTTATTATTATGTTTTATTGAAAATATAAATTTTGACAATAATAATTGTTCAATATCTTGCAATAAATATGAAATAAATATACTGAAGAATCTAATTCAGCAATTTTCTATCAAAATTTATTATTTATTATTTCTATCAAAATTTATTATTTGTAACTCTAAAACTTTTCGTTTAAGGAGAGAGGGGGAAAAACACTCAGATAAATGTGAAATTAAAATCATTACTTCATATAAATGGGACAAACAACTTTTTAAAATGTATAATAAAAAAAGTCACTATATTGCTATATCTGAAATAACATTAACAGCATATGAATTAAATTGACTTGTGAATAAGAAAGTACTTATGAAATTGCAAAAATTATTTAATAAATAAATCAATTGAGCAACTTTACAAGTACTGATCTATTATTAAAATTTTAGTAATTTACAGTGGCTTTTTTTTAGATATTGTTAATGCAGTTGGTTTAATATTTTTTGACTTGTATCAATATAGATGCTTTTTAGCAATGATAAGTTTTGTTAGTTGGATCAACTAAGATTTTTGTTTTGTTTTAACGATACATTATAACCTTTTTTGAAATATGTAAATAATTTCTTTTGAAAAAATTGCTGAGACCTTTTCTTGCAGTATGTAATGAAATTAGGCTAATATCTATCTTTAAATACTGAATTATTTTTCAAATATATTATAAAAAAAGTATGCGTTCAGAAGTACCGAGTTTTTAAAAATTTTCTGAGATTTAGAATTTTTAATATGTAATAAAAATTCCTAAAGTATTGCTACATTGGTATAATGATTTTTATTGGTGATTGAAATATATATTTTTTGTAATGTAAAATAAACAGACGAATAATATTCTCACATTATATTTATATACTTTCTGTAGGTTGCAGAACAACTCATTAATCCATTTGGGGAAGATGATGATGATTTTGAATTAAATTGGTGTCTTGACAGGAATTTGCAGGTATGATTTATAGTTGGATGCTTTGAAATTTTATTTCTATAAATTTCTTGCTAAATTTTACTTTTTAGCATTCATATATGTGCATTTTATTCTATGTTAAAATCTAAATTAAGATATTGACATTAAGAGTTAATAAAAGCCACAATATTTCTTTATGAAAAATTTTTCAATAAAATGTTCTGAAATTATTATACACCAAATCAAAATGTAGAATATTTTAATTTAAATTAAAAATATTTAAATATTTTTAAACTTTTTATAAAAACTGTGTTTTTTTGTATGAAAAATAGGTTTATGCAATCTTTGTAAGTTCTTAAGCAATATTATTTATTTGCATTTTAGCCTTATTTGTAGAACAGTTAAAATCAACCAACTTTTGATAAAGTGCCTCACATTCCAATAAATATTAAAGTATGAAGTATGCTGTTTTCTGGAGGTTAAATCTATTTTTCCGATAAATATTCTATAAGCAATTTTCTACTTCATTAATAATTTTAGTAATAAAACTTCATTTAGGCTATTTACATGATGTTGATCTAAGATAATGGGACTGTTTGTGTTAAGCAGATGACAAGCAAGTCAAGAATAAGCAATACTTGGTTCTTTCTGATATCCTTTTCTCTAATTACTCTGCTTGGATAGGAGTTAGGTCGAAAGTGATTTATTCATTTATATTGCATCAGAAGAACCGAGTATTCAGAAACAGCAACATGTTAATGTAAAATACTTCTTTAAGCTTAGAAAACTTGTAGCAGATTTATTTATTGTGCAAACAAATCTATATTGATGATGTATAGATGTGGAGAGAATTTGAAGAGAGATGGATGATTACATGTGGGAAAACAAATTTAGCAATTATTATTTTTTTAAAAATTAATTTATTGGGTTCCTGAAGGTTAATCAATCAACTAATGTATTACACAAGTACCCCTGGTTATTCTAAATGAATGAAAACAAGAACAGACATACATTGAAGTTTGTAATATCAAAGAATTCAAAATTTGAAAACATTGATCCAATTAATTTCAAACCATACCTTTGTATTTTATTGGTACAATTGCTTTGTATTAATTTTGATTTTATATTAAGTAAATTCTGTGAATTTTAATATTATAGGTTTCATTTATGATTGTGGATGAAATGCATCATAAACATCCACGTTTGGTGAAGGATATGTACTGGGATGAACTTGAGCCACAGCTGCCATATACTAAGTCCTCATTTATGTTGAGAACACAGCCTCATCTCGGATCAGCTGTCAATTTAGAGTAAGTGCTCTATAGTTGCTTCCTTTCAATTGCACCTTGTACATTGTAATTTTTCAACTGTTTTTAGTAGGAAATTTCTATCTTCTAAATTTTTATACTTATAAAGTACGACTTAATCTGTATATAAATTAAGTTGATAAAATTTATACAAATAAATATTCTTTTAATTTTTTTTAATCGTAGGATTTCAAATTTAGTGAAAAATGTTGCTTTAGCAAGTGCTATGTTTCTTTTTTCTTCAGAAATAAATGCTTCCTTTTTCTTCAGAAAACAATGTGCATAGAATCCTCTATTTTAGGCCCATTTTTATCTCTCAACATCCATGAAAATTCATTTAACTGAAAGTATTATGCTAGATATTAAATCTGGAAATTTTTTAATACATAAAACAGTGATGTCTTATAAAAAGTAATATTTATTAATAATGCTTTTTCTACTAGTTTTAAACCTTTTTAATTGAAAACTTTGAGAAATAATATTTGAATGATGCATACTTCTCTTTAGCTATAAAATTTAGTAGATTTCTCATAACGTTTTCACAGACACAGTTTTAGTAAATTTGTCAATAAGAAGCAGCATATTAGCTAAAATAATTTAGCTTTCATCTGAAGTAGAATGCAGATGCATTTTATCTTCGGCATCTTAAGTAAAGCGTAAGATATTTCACAATATTGTTATCTCCAGGGAATTTTACGACAATCTGAACGTTGAACAACATTGTAAAGATATTTTACAGTATTTTGTTTTAATAGAGCTATAGAGTTTAATAGAGCTATTTTAAATGCATTATGAAAAATTTCACTATTCCTCATTTTTCAGCATTGATCCTGAAGAATGTGAATTTTTGCCGATGGAGACTATATTGGAGGAAGACAATGACGACAACAACTATAACAGTCCACCTCAAAGTCCAACAAATGAATTGTCTCCTGCATTCAGATCAATCGCCGGCAGTAAAATAAACGTAAATGGGGATGGTGATAATACTTCTCAGTCAGGTTTAAACTTCTTAAGCAATTTCCCTGGATCCAAGCTTCTCAACATGATTATTGGATCTAGCACTGAGAATGTTCCTGGTACACCCAAAAAGGAAGGTAGCATCTTTTCTGGTTTTACTCTCAAAACACCAAATCGAAGATCAATTACCAGTTCCATTGCTGACAGTCTGCATGACCAGTGTCTGGATGGAAGACGTGATGCGGGGGAACCTCTAATTCCGACCCGCGCAGGCACACCCATTCATATGGAGCAGCGCGAAGATTTTCGACATGTTGTCCTAGATATCCCAGATTCTTCTACTCCCTTGGATTCTGGACAGGCCACTCCTGCGACTATTATTGAATACAACCGTCGCCATGATATTGGCAATCATGCTGCCAATGTTTTAAATCAAGTGGCCCACGCTGTTGTCGATGTACCGAATGACCCAATCAGCCCCACGTCACCAACGGGAGAAGTCGAGCAGTCTCCGTTTGAGCCAAACTCTTCCCAGGAGAGTTTGGGTCCTTTCATGGACAGCAACCAAAGCACAGTTAGCAGCTATGCTGAGCTTCTAAAACATCCAAAGTAAATTTAGATTTTTTTCGGTGCTCAGAAGCGACATGCTGGTGATATATAATATCTTGAAAAGTTCTTTTTTATTCTATGTATTATTTTTCTGTTATTGTTTTTATTTTGATGGCAGCATAGTCTGATGAAAATGAGCATGGCCTCAAATGGTTAATTGAGTTTAAAATATAGTAGTTGATTGAAATTAAGTGAACTGAAGCATATTATATTTTTAATCCAATATGTCTGTTAAAATGAAAAAAAAACTATGAATTCAGTATTTTTTTTATTCATTTTATATCTTCATGAATATAAATAAAATAATATTGACCTTATTTTTTTAATTTAAAATCTTTCTACATTTTTTGGCCTATCCTAGGACTTAATGATCTCATTTTAATATGGAATTGTTTTAATTATGCTTACAAATTATTCAAGAAGATATTGATTTTATATTTAAAAAATTATACTTTACCTTTTTATCCTCATCGCACTATGCTGCACGAGTATTAAGTATTTTCTTCAACGGCCAATCTATGCCTGTGATTTATGCATTTGAATATTGATTTTTTTTCATATTTTGTTTTTGACTTCTGGAATCTGAGATAGCATTTTTATTTTATATATTCCATACCACTGTCATATTAATGTATCTGATTTTGCTTTCTAACGTTTGAGATATTTCTTACATATGTATTAGATCTGATGTTTTTCAAAAATTTTCATATGACTTTTGAGTGGCATTTACACTCCTAACTTTTATTGTTCAGATTCTTGCATTTGATGTATGTGTTTCAAGTTATTTTCATTTTACACTCAACTTCTCAACTTGCTATTAAAATATTCTTGAGCCACAACAATTACATATCCAAACTTTCTAGTAGTGTTTGCAATAGTAATATTTAATTTTGCTGTGATTTTTTTTGACAATTTTTTTTAAATAATGGCTTGCACTATTGCAATACTTTGCCATGTAAGTACAGTCAATGCATGCTTTAAGAATATTAAGCGCCATGCTTGCAAAATGAGGTACAATTCCTGTTATCTTTTTATCAAGATATCATTTTAAAGATAATGATAACAGGTCTAGACTAATAAAATATTTTTGATCTTAAATAATTTTTTAAGATTTTAATACTAAAATGAAAAGTACTTAAAATGAGTACTTATCTTTGTATAAACAAAGCATGAACAAAATGAATACATTTTAATTAGGAAAATAGTTTGAAATGATATACACATAAAATTTCTTGGAAATAAATATATGGGAACTTCCTTTTTGGTACCATTTTTTGATATAGATCAGAAAGCCAGCATTAATTTTAAAAATATATACAAGAATTTCCGTGCCAAATATAGGCTATTCATATAATTATTTTCTAAAACTACAATTTATAATTATTTGAAAAATGAGAACTTACTATAAAACGACAGCATTCATTTCTGAAAGCATTGGCTGACTGTACTTTGATTGTGAAAAATTGTGAAAAGAAATGCTAAATGATTCACTCTTTTCTAGATATTTTAAATTTTCTTTTACATTTTATGTAATTTTAATGAATTTCTTTTAATTTGTTGCCAGCATTGAGCATCAATGACTATTTTGCTTCAATCCTGCCCTACAGTTTTGAATAAATTTTACAATTTTCTTAATGATCCTTTGCTTTTATACAAAGCTATTATATCCGCCACTTCTTAAATCACTAGAATGCAGTAAAAAAATGTCATTTACAAAATGACTTTTTGAAACATGTTTTTATTTAGAAAATCATGACATCTAAAATGAAATTTTTATGGATCTTATTTTATTTTAAACATTTTAATGGGTTTTTGACCCTCTGTTAGATTAGGTATAAAGTAGAATTAGACATTTGTGACTGTCAGTTTAAATTGATTTCCTAATTGTAGCCTTGTAGCAAGGTACCAATACCTAACACTGGTATTTTCTCCAGTTATGATTACTTGGTTAATTTTTCTTTAGAATTAGCGTGTAGTCTACATTTTGCCCACTCTTTCTGTATATAGAGGTCTGTGAATTGTCCCTTTATATGTTTTTTTCCAGGTAAACATTTCCAATTTTGTTACTATGTTAATGTTTTTTTTTTTTTTGTATTTGAATTATGTTTTGTAGAAAAGTCATGCCATGCATTTAGTTTAGTTTAATAGTGCTACTATTACATAATCCTAATATTTCAAATTTGTGCTTTATTTACAAGTTTCTTTACATTTTTTAATCATTATGCTATAAAACTAGAAATTTGCTTTTAGGTCTTGTCTTTTTAGAAGGTCCAAATATAAGTACATATTAAATAAAGGTAACAAAAATTTTGAAATAAAAATTACAACTCATATTACTCAAATATTTTCAATATTAAATTGCTCATTTAAAAGTTTAAATTTCCAAATTGGATTTTTAATCCTGCTGCTTATGAAATTAACAAGTATTGAAAATTAGTATTTAGGGAAAACTATTAAATCATTTAAATTATGGCATATCTTAAGTTAATGATTGTCATTTGCTATCTTAATTTATATCATTAAAAATCACTACGAATCAAATTAAAGCAGTGAATTGTACTTAAAATTATCAGTGAATTCAAGATGATTTTTTTGTTACTTAATTAGATTAAACTAAAAATTATTTAAATCATTCTGCTAATATGCCTAGTTATCAGATATAATACAAAATTTTATGTTGGCAATGTATATATTTGTTTCATGAAATTAAAATGCAAAGAGTAGTGGTACTTATTTTTAAAAATGAATTCTATTTCTTCTTTACATTGTTTGTGGAGGGCAATTTACTGTCATATGTTTGTACTTTCATCTATCTCACTAATACCTATTTCAGTATTTTTGAGTCTGTTACTTATGAATTAATTAATGGGAGTCTGATATAAAACGCATGCAGGTCTGTGATACATTTTGGTACTATTACGGCAGTAGTCGGTTCATGTATTGCTAAGTTTTTGGGAACAATGTGAATTCAGGGTGTGGACTTATTTTTGTAGTTTGTTTTTATAGGGAATTAAACTTATTTTTGTATGAAACAACTGGTTGATGAAAGATGTATGATATTAAAAAAATAAATGCTGGTAGAAGAGTACGTATTTATGAACAAAATAAATTTGTATTATTTTTCTTTAGATATAATCTTATTAAGTGCTTTTTCTTTTGATTTTGTGATATTTTGTAGTTTGTATATGTTTGTATATTTTTTTTATCTGTGAAATATTTGAAAATTTGAAATTAAAATCTGTAATGATAAAGTTTTGTCACAACTTTTTTTATTTTATGCAATTGAAAAAAATGTAATTTTTTTTAATTAAATCATTAATATTGTGTTTTAAAAACAAGGGTATTTTAAAATGTTATATTTAGGTGTTATATATAATGTTTGTTCTATAAATTTGACAGGGCTCTGTGAAATTAGCCTAATTTAATTTATCTAGACTGTGAAATTTAAATTCTCCACACCCTGTAGTTTGTAAAATGTAACTGTGAAGTACTTTCATAACTTTTTGATGGCATAGTTTGGTATTTTCTTCAGATATGAAATATTTGTGTGATTGTAGTCTCGTTTAACATTTCTTACTTTGAAGTGAATATTCTTGTATCTTATTGTGCTTGACTATTGTGCTTCACCTACTAGATGTAATAAATGTTTATTATTTAATCTAATGTATCTTTTGTTTATTATTGGTGAATTCTCATAAAATATTATAATATTAACTTCCTTGAAATAATTCAAGCAATTTTTATCTGAAACTTTCTTCTCACTTCTAAAAACTTTATACTCCCCCCCCCCTTCCCCATTGCGAGGCATTCACTAAGGCATTTTATTCATCTACTTCATGTCTTTTCAAATCTTTTTTTTTTTTTTTTTTTTTTTTTTTTTTTTTTTGCAACATCTGAGAAAATAGATTTTTAAAATATTGTGCAAAACATCTATGTATAATGCAATTCCAAACACATTTTATTTAATTTGTATTAAATAATTAAGTTGCAAATTAATATTTGTAGACAATACTTAAAATCTCTTGGTATTTAATTTGTGAATAGCTGTTACATTTGGTAAAGTGCTTAATTTCTTAGATTTATTGCATTTTAATAATATCATAAATGATATATTAAATATATAATTCAATACAGCAAGTGTTTGGTTAGTGTAAAAATTTATTTTCTATAGTAAATCAATCAAATCATAACACTTTTTTTAAATCTAAATTGTTATAAACGATACAATAATTATCCTTAATGGAAAAAGAAGTATATACATATGTGTATTTGCTTCACACTACCTTAACATCCATGGTGTTATGTTATGACTTTCAAATCAGATTAATATTAATTTTTTTTTCATTTGTAAGCATCCATTATTAAGTTATATATGCATATCTTTGACGAATGTTATTGCATCAGATAGTCATGAAAAATTTCCAAATGTTTAAAAATACATAACATCAATTTTATTGGTGTAATTTGGTTGGTTTGGCATCTGAAACAGGCTTTGCTCATGGATAAGAGAGAAGAGGTGCAAAGTTGCTTAAAAGATCTATACAATGAGCTGTTGAATGTAAAAATAACTAATTTATGACATGAATAAAAAATTTTTAAAAATGTTAAGCCATTAATATTTATTATTTTTGATTGGGTTTAGAAAAGTATTTTACTCTTTGTCTTTTAGTTTAATGCAAGAATGGGAAAAATATTTTTCTAAACCCACTAAAAAATAATACTCATAAATTTTTATGATACTGAAAAATATTTTTCTAAACTTAACTAATTTTGAAATTTCGCCTAATTACATACCACAAAGAAATGTCTGATAAAAATTTCAGACAGGTAACTTCATTATTTTTCGAAAAATTCAAATTTTTCGGATTATTATTATTATTATTATTATTTTTTGAAAATTGCTTATAAGTGCTATTCTATCTGCTTATAAGAGCTATATATATAAATCCTATATATACCATATCCATACATATATAAAAATACAATATACAAATCCTATTTTATTATTGTTATTCAACAATTGCAGGTAACATTATAATGATTGAAAAAAGACTTGGGCGATTATTTCTCTTAAAACATAATTATATAGTGCTGGTTAGAAAATCGAAAAATGCTTTGATTTATTGAGACCAAATATTTTAACTTCAAATTTCATTTTCATTACTTTTTTCTGAAAATCGATCATTATATTATATCATGAGATCTTGAAACAAAATTTATCAGATTTGGTGGGAAAAAAAAAAAAAAAGCGTCCACTAGTTTGGATTGATATACAAGTGCTTCGAAAGATTTGATGTTTTTTTCTCCCGCTCTAATTTAGACATCGATTTGAAATTTTTACCAGACATCTCTTTCTGTATAATGCATACTTAAAAACTTCCTTGAAGTTAGAAAGAATAAATTAAAATGTTTTTAAATTTACGCTTTTTTTAAAAAAAATTACTCATGACCTATTTAAACTGCGGTCTATTATATAGGACTTTTTAATATCTATACCTTTCTATTAGACCTTTATTTAAATGCGAACAATCAATGTTACACCTTTTAAAACCTTGAATTCTAACGGGCATAATTCACTCTCGAATCTCATTTGTAATACGTTAAGAGAACAAGTAAGTTTACAGTTTTTTTTCTTCCAGGAATTGATGTAAAACAGGACTATGCGTGATATTCGGGGGGTGGGCACCTCAAGCCATTTATAATTGTATTATTTATAATGCTTACGTTTTTCTACCAGCTCATCTATGTCAATTCATTTCTATCCCCATAATTTTGAATAGAAACACAATTTACGTACTGTTAAAATTCCGTAGGCAATTGCTGAAATTCCTCGAGTTGCGTTCGGCAACGCTGTCTGGCCAAAACTTCTTTTGATATAAGGGTTCTCTTCAAACAAGCGCTCAACATAGGCTAATCCTGCCGGTGATGTCATAGGGTTTCTTCATCACTTGTTCTGCGAAGCATCGCTAAACGAGTCACTTTTTTACATTTTGTTGTGATTGTAATGCTAATCACGTTATGAGAAGTGCTTGTTAAGTGACGTTTGATTATAACTTATGGGTCGGTATGATAATGTAAATGCATCATGTTTGAATCAAACTGAATAATAATACAACATTGAACAATATTGTTCAGAGACAAAGTATTTTATTTAACAACATAAATACATTATTCAAATAGTCTATACACCGGGAGTGACAATATGATTGGAGGGATACACTCAAGACGCTGGAAATTCTTCTCTACAAGGTCATCGTGATTGTCTAGTGTCAAATGTTTATAAATAGAATGACAACAGAAACCAATAAAATTCCACACAGTCCACAAGGTCGCAGGGATTGATAAAAGGGAACTGAGCATCGAAGAGGAGGGGGTACACAACCATCCCTTTTTTTGTTAGATTATGGAAGGAAATTTTTACCCGTGAGAGGTGTTCTTCCGGTCGCTAGAGACATGAGTCTCTTTTTCCGGATGGAACACACGCAAGCAGTGTCCACGGCCACCCAGTGAGGTCGCCAGGTGTCCCCAGAGGTCCGTCCGTATACCTGTACCCAAGATTTCTTCGGTCTGCAGATGGATTGAATGTCATCTGAAAAATAAAATAAAAATAATTAATAGGGTTTTTTTTTATGAATCTTATTCGAGGAATTTACCCTTAACTGGGGACGCGCGGTCTGTGAGACCGCTAGCGATGGATTTTCTGTCACCCCCTATTCTATTTTTAGCTGAATTGAATGGACTGACCCGGCAGCTTCCTGTTTTGTGACCTTCAATATACATGCACTTTTTCAACCGATTTGAGTAGATGATTTTTAAAATAATTTAGTTATTTCTTCGAGCACGGCCTCTAAGACCGCATCTCCCTGTTAGTGTCTCAGTGATAAACAATGCTTAGCAGATGGCGCTAAAACTTGGGCCCTGGAATATCATCCACTTTACTGATCCTATTATGAAGCAGTGCTCCAGACACTTTTAAATGAAGCAGAAAGTGATCTTGTGATAAGGATAATTGTACACAAGAGTTTTTCGATGAAAGTTCGCATTCAACTGATTTTGATATGTATGTTCAAACATAATTAAATTTTTTAGTGATAATGTATTTTGAAAAATTTACAAAATATATTAATATACGAAGAGATATATATACAGAATTTATAGGTTGGTTTTTATACTAGCTCTTAACCTATATGTTTAAAATACCCCAGAAAACAGTGCTATGAAAGTCACACAAGCCAATAAAAAAAAGGGCCAATTTTACCTATTGTCATTTTTTTATTTTTCATATAATTGTTGAATTTTACTTTATATTGTCTTCCGTGTACCTTCATATACTGTAAAAATATATATGATTTAAAAAGTAAAAAGTAATATGCTTTTTCAAGAATATTATTTATTGTAACATGTAATTTGAGAAGAAAATGTATGTTCCAACGCATTTACTTTTTTCAATGATAATATATTTTGAAAAATTTCTAAAACCTATCTATATATCAAGAAAAATGTCTTCAAAATATATTGGCAGTTTTTCATATTAATACATTCATTAGAAAATTTAATTTGAGTGTAAATGAAATGCGGTCTCGTAGACCGCACCTCCCTAGTTAAGTCCTAAAATTTCACCTCCCCAGTTAAGGGTTAATAAAGCCTGCTTTTGAAAACATTTATTTTTTATGCTAAAAGATGATTTATTTTTATTTTAATTATTTCATATTTTTTAACCTTTAATTTATAATTCATTATAATAGATTCTATCGAATATCTTGAAGTAAATATTTTTCAAATTGACTACTAGATGGAGCCACGTTTACGAAATCAAATTTCATTAAATTGATCATTTAATAATTAAAATTGCATGTATTAAATTGATCATTTAATAATTAAAATTGCCTGTATTAAATTGATCATTTAATAATTAAAATTGTATGTATTAAAATGCATTGTCGTCTGGAAAGAGCAATTGTAAAAAAATTTCCACCCTCCCGCATATCAGGAAATGAGTGCAAAATCAATTACAAAATTCCATCTTTACAGACGTGAAACGTTTTGAATTAAATAACAGTTCTCATTAGAAATCATTTCAATAATGCCTGTAAACAGACCACTGTCATACGATCAAGAATTGGTTACTATTTTGTAGATTGCGGATTTAAAAAAACCCCACCGATTTTGAGATATTGATGCATTTTTTCGCTTCAGAAATTCCTCGCCAGGAAAAACACATTTTCGGTATTTATCTATCTGTGACAGATACATAGATATAAAAAGAACAATAACTCAAAAGCATTTTGAGACAAAAGGAACACTTAAAACAAAAGAAAAAGTACTGTTAGCTTTTCAAAGCGCTAGAGTTAATGAAATATTCAATTAATAAGAAATCAACCAAAACATTTCCGCTTACCATAGTAACATCAGAGCAAATTATTTCAAAAGAATAATTTTAACACCTTAAAATTCAAAAATTCAGCTTTTCAATAATCCAGTTATAATCCAGTTTCATCACCGTGCAATTTTTCTTTCAATTAATTTTTCAAAATTTAATAAATAACTGAATAAATGCAGATGATATTGAAATAAAGAAATTTATAAATGTCCGGTTGCTATGCAATGGTAGAACTTAGAACTATTCTGTTTTTGCAAATAATTTTGGTTTCACTTTCTGATTGGTTTCAGAAGAATTTACATGAAGAACTTTGTCCGGTTGCTATGCAACGGTAGAACTTAGAACTATTCTGTTTTTGCAAATAATTTTGGTTTCACTTTCTGATTGGTTTCAGAAGAATTTACATGAAGAACTTTGTCCGAATACATTAGCAGAACATTGAAAAGAAATGCTTAAAAGTTATTAAAAATTTATATTAGGTATAAAGTTTGATTTGGTTTATTTTCATGTTTTTTATTAATTATTGAATTAATTGTCTCAAAACTTTTCTTAAAATCTTTCTTATATTTTTATATTTATGAATAAAATTTGAACTACTTATATCTATGGAATATTAAAAGTTTAAGACGAAAATTAATTATCGGCAGTTTTAAAAATCGTTTGGTCCAAATAATATTCTCATTTGAATTTAAAAAATATTCAGTCGATAAAATGATTCTGGATATAATAATATTTTTTACAAACGTAGTTTTTACAATAAAAATGCTAGTAATGAAATATGATTTTAAGTAATGTACGGTGTATCTTCTAATGTAAATATGATTAAAATTTCAATTTTCTCAAAGTATTTCTATCGGTAACTCGCACTTTTTTCTCTAAACCATTTTAGTTAAAAAATTCTATCCATTTCAAAGTTTACTGATAAAAAAATGTTTATAAATTTTTTATATTTTAATTTAATATTCTTTCGTTGTCATTATTATAAATATATGCACAGAAAATTAATTAATAACTATGTAGTTAAAGAATATAAATAATTTATTAAGCATCGATTAAAATATTAATAATTTTAATTATAAATATTAATAATAATTAAAATATTAATAATTAATAATTTTCTTCATTAACATTAATTCTAATTCTTCATAAACATTACTTAAAATATAAATATTCTTAAAGTTAAAACATTATATTCATTTCATAGTTTAATAATAAAAAATGCTTATAATTTTTTCATATTTTTATTACTTAATATTTTTTTGTTCTTATTATTATAAATATGTGCGCAGAAAATTAATGAATAACTATGTAGTTAATGAATTATTTAATTTATTAAACATCAATTAAAATATTAATTTTCTTCATTAACGTTAATTTTAACTCTTCATTAAAATTATAAACATTAATTGAAATATCAATGTTTTTTTTAGTTAAAACTTATATTCATTTCATAGTTAATAAAAAAAATGCTTATAAGTTTTTTATATTTTTATTATTTATTCTTTTTTTGATTCTTAATATAAATATATATACACAGAAAATTAATTAATAACTATGTAGTTAAAGAATATAAATAATTTATTAAGCATCGATTAAAATATTAATCTTCTTCTGTTGTTATTAAAACAATTAAAATATTATTTGGAATAATACCTTATGAATCAAATATTATCCCGAAATAAATGAGTGGTAATTCGATTCAAACTTTCTTTCTGTAAACATGTTTGTTGGAAATCTTAAGGGGATTCGAGTAATTCACCGACAAATATTATTTATCCTCCTGTTTACCTCATCAATTCATGTCAAACTGATTAAGAACTATAAATAATGAGAACCAATTACTTTAACTTAATTGGTCGACATTAGATATGTTATTGGAAAACTTTTCTCATATCTTAAGTGAATGCGTAGGTGTTGCAAATTTGCAAACGCACGTGTTGATCAATTCAGCAGTTTTAAAAGTTATCAGCAGTTGAGCATTTTTTCCAGCAGCTTTTGAGAAGGTGGTCACTATCTGGTTCCATTAATTTGTTAGCTCCAATAATTAAGTGCAACAATAATTGACTAAATGAGTTGGTTTAGTGAAATATTCTGTGGAGAAATAACAAGATGAATGAGTTTTATTTTCTTTCTATAGTGAAGATTTTCATTAATTAGTGAAGTGCAGATAAAAATCCAATTATTGTATATAATTATTTAAAGAGAAATCGTTTTTTTAAAAGTTTTTTGAAAAATATTTAGTTGTTTAACAAACTATATGTTGAAACTATAAGAAAATGACGCCAATTAACTTAAAGTACTTAATTGGATGCTGGGTTTTTAGATGTGTAAGCTAAATTGGATGAAATGGATGATGCAAAGATATTTGTTGGTGAATTTGCAATCTTTGAGTAACTATAATTGGCATTTAATTTTTAGTTTAAATATGTAGTTTATTAGAAATAGATGTTTAAATTGTATCCTAAACTGATTTTGATTCGATTCTTAATTATCGTGCCTATGGGGTTAGACATGGATACAGAGCAATTAAAAATTCAGCGGATAAATTATCGAGTGAAATAGGAAACACAAAACAAAGTTAAAGTCACACAGGAAATTAAGGTTGGAAACGCCTACCAGATGAGCTAGAGGGCAGTGTTGTTGCTGCTCGCCAGCTTTGTAGTTGGATATAAGAGATAATCACTTAAAATTCCAATTACTGATATCGTTGCATCTCCACTGCTGTTGTAAAATAAGTGGTATTTTCAAGAAGGTTTGCCACTTCCAAGGTCACCACTGTAAATCATGTGTACTGTGGCATGGCACAAGAATAAACGCGCCAGAGACATACTTAGATTTTTGGCCCATCTTCGTGTCTGCAACCTAATGTATTCTTTGGTCACTCAGAAAGATTTGTGGATTTTTTTGGGGCGTTCTCTTTTCTCTAATATTTTGAAATTGAAATTTGAATACCTTTAGATTTTTAAGCTAATAAATTGAAATTATATCGTTCATGTAAGTTATGAAATGCTATAAACATTTCATGGAATCTATAAATATCTCATTTTTTCCCTCAGATTCTTAATTGAATTTATACGATTATATATAAGACCTCTAGATTTCTACATGCAACTTTCGAAGTTAAAAATAAAATAAATAAATATTTAAATCGTTAATTAAGGATAAAAAAATAATAAATTCAATTTAACAGTTTTCGGTAAAATATTAATCCCTCGATTTGTAAATTAGTGCTTATGTCAATGCTAAAAAATACTACTTATGGAGGTGGTCGCCTCGAAATTTTCTCTCACTATTTAATAAAGATGTTATCTACCATCTTCCGATGGGGGAAAAAAATAGTTGATTTTCTGGCCGATTAAGACAGAACTATAATTGTAGTAACAAGTTCACATACCAAATTTCTCTTATATACATTGTTGCGCCGCTTTTGAGTTATTGTGTCCAGACAACGAAATCATTGAAGAATTTAAATTCAAAATTTGATAAAAATTTATTCATTAGATGTTAAAATAGTGTTCCACCTTTTTTTCCATCCAAATGTGTTTTTGAGTTATTTTATTTATATATACAGACGGTAACTCCCTAACAAATCCTGTTCAAAATTTGATAAAAAAATGTATAGTTTAGGGGCTAAAAGTGCATTCCAAAGTTCATTTACCTAAGATGATACGTATTTGAGTTATCGAGTTAACATGTATGCGAATGTACAGATAGACAGGCGTATTTGGTTTCAAATTTGATGCGAATCTAATATTTAATATGTGAATCTAATGCTAAATATATGTACCAAATTTTATCTATCTAGCTCTATTTCTGAAATTATGGTGTTAACTTGTACTCGAAGAGCCAGACTTTCTCTGAATTGATTTTGTTAAAATTGGATACAAATTCACAAAGGTCTAAACCACATACTAAATTTCATCTGTCTAGTTCACAGGTGTTTTTGAGCTATTGTGTTTATAGACAGACATAATACAAAAATTTGTTTTTCGGCCCTCAGCACTATCTGAAATGTGGAGGTTCGTGAAAATCTCGAATTCGACATTTTTTTTTTATGATTACATTATTTTCATTAGTATACTTCATATACGAGAAAATAAAAACAAGACAAAACCAAAGTGAGAAAATTCTTGCTGATTTGTTGCAAGAATTAAGATAATCTTATATATGTAATAATATTTTAAAATCTAATTTAAATCCTAGTTAATTTCCCAATTTTTATCTTACTTTAACCCATATTAACTTCATTCTAAAGTGTTCTCTTATTTTCTGATCCAATTCCACCTTTTTTTTATTTAATTAATGCTGCACGCGCTTTATGAAAATGCTTATTTCTCACGCTCCGAACGAAGGGACAAAATTCCTTAATGCTTAGCCTATTCTTTTAAAGATACCTAAATTTCTCTATCCTAAATCGACACGTGTCAAAGAAATCCCTATAAAAATCTCATTATAAAATCACCGAGGGAAAAATTTCGGCCTCTTTTGCTCTTTTTTGCTTTTGTATCGCGATGTGAACGGGCGTCAGTTTCATCATCGCCTCTTGTACATAATATGCCTTCCGGATGCAATAAATCAGAAGTTTTAAAAATTTCAAAAGTGTCTTCTATTCGGCCACGCAACTGCTAAAATATGTTTACATATATATGACAAATACTTACTGTCGAATCCTCTGCAGGGCTTTCCCGGTACCCTGCATCTGGTGGCAAAGACCCAAGCCTCTGGGTGTATCTCGACAGTGAGCAAGTCAACGTTGACCGCTGTCTGCATCTGTTCGAAGCTCTGCACAGAAGAGCACACTTCCACGAGGTCCACCTCTTCCACCGTCAAAGAGCGCTTTTGCTACGAATAAGAAGCAAACACTCAATTTTGAATTCATACTAGAAAGTTTTCTTTTATAATTAAAAAGTTTCATAATACAAGTAATTATTTATTTAAATTAGATTTATCACATCTTCATATTCCGAGGTTAAAAGATTTTTTTTATTAATTTTATTTCCCATTTAATTATGATTTTACATAAAATGCGAAAAAATATTCTAAATATTCAATTTTTTCAGCAGACGACATTTTTATTATTTTCTATAAAGAATTCCACAATATTTTTTCTCTAACGAATTTTTTCATTTTGTAGTTGAACTAATTAAAAAAAAACTCCATAATATTGCAAACGATATTTCAAAAATTCTTTTTGATTTTGATTATAATTGGACTCACTAATATGCTAAGGAACGGAATCAAAAATATGCATTTTAAAATGTAATTATTATTTCAAAACTTTACAGAAATATTCTGCGGGATTGGAGATGATCCGATTTCGAAAAATAAATAACTCACATTAAGTGCAATTAGCGATAATGACTTCCAAATTCTAAACATAGTATCTGGTTCTCAATTATGTAGTTGCATTCCAATAATTAAATTCCTTCATAATTTTTTTTTGTTTATTACTTTTCTCCCTTTCTGTACTTTTGGCATTAATAATTTCAAACATGAATAAAAATAATAAATTCAATATATATATATATATATATATATATATATATATATATATATATATATATATATATATATATATATAATCTCAAATGAAATATGTATATATAAATTTCAAATGAAATTCTCATTGAGAGCTAGTGAAATGCTTTAATTAACAGTTGGAACCTGATGCATAGCGATTTTCAAAACTTGTTTGCGTCGAGCAAAGTTGAGTTCGTATTTCAATTATTCCATGCAACTTCAAGAGCTACATTATTTTAGATTAATTAGAAAAATTATATTACACTTTATAAGTTTTGAATTATTTTTTAATATTATAGTACAAGATATAAATAGCAATTAAAAATAGGATGACATTCAGGAGTTAAAATAATTTTGCATCAATAAAAGTATGATTTTTTTTTTTTTGTTACTCGAGGAAAATATTTTGATCTTATTAATTAGAGAAATGAAATATTTCAGGAGGGGTAAAAAATTTTTAGTTCATATATTAAAAAAATCTTTAGTGGCTATTTATAGAAATAAAAAAAAATCGGTAAAAGTAATAAATAGCATGGGATTAAAAAAAATACTAATTCGATATTTGTTTCACAATTAAAATTTTTAAATCTTAAAAATAAAATCTGATATACAATTTTTTTATTTATTTAATTATAAGAGATTTAAATGAAACACAATATAAAAATAGAATAAATAATTGCAATGACAAAAAATTATCTCGAAAAATATTTTTGTGTGGATTGAAATATTGCTTTTTTTATTTGACAGAAATAGAAAACTTTATCAAAATATGTTTATTCAATAACCTAGGAAAAAGAAATTACTCCATGAAATACTGCAGAAGAAAGACAACATTTAAAAAAATATATTCTTTTTGTTTTTTAAACAGCTTTTGGAATCTTTTAAAAAATTATAATGATGTATACTGTCATTCGTCTCTTTTTATTTCCATTTTATTTGTTTCCCCTTTTATTTTTTTAAAAATTACAATTCAAATAGAAATTACCACATGGTAATAAGAAAAGGGAAAAAGAAAAAAAAAAATGAAATATTTTTGTACAGTTTTTATTTTTTATATCTCCATTCTTACAAATAATATTTTTCACTGAGTATTTAACATTCGTTTCTTTAGAACAAACGATTTTCGCAGCACTATAAATATGTGATTCATAATTTTTGAAAAGAAGGTGCAGAAATATGAAAACAATGTTAAATACAATTAGTTTTTAGATTAATTTAGAGTAATATTATTGGCATCCTATTTGGGAGGAATACTAGGGATGTTTTAGAATTAATTAGATCTTCATAATTTTAAACCATGATCAGATAATGAGCAAAAATAGCAAGCAAACTATATTCGACCTAAACCGATCAGCTATCAACCGTATGGAGAAAGTAAAACAAATTGGAATAAGTTTTTGCATATTATAATATGATTCAGTCAAAAATAAATAAATCATTCTTTTCATTTTCATAATTTTTCGTAAATATTGTTCTCAAAATATATTAAAATTTTAAATTGGAATAATTTTATACCTGAAATACGAATCCCAGATATGATTTGCAAAATTAGCTTCATGCTATTTGGTATGATAACAATAATTTTCTTCTTTTTCTTTAATTAATTAATTTCTTTATCAGTGTTAAGAAAAGTGAAACTCATAAATAATTTGTATGATACAAAAAATTCAAATTACCGAACAGATTTTCTTCAAATTTTTCTTACAAATATTATGAGGAATAAACAAGTTTTAATGAATTAATTCTTTATTAACAAAAATACTTGTCTATCTAAATGGGTTATTATTATGTTAACAATATCTTAGATCTGATTGTCACACATTAACTAATGAAAGTTGTCATTTCAAAATTTCATAAACATACGCAGAAAACTTAAAAAATAAAAAAATAAATTATAATTTGTAGCCCACTTTTGATGTAAATATATAGTAACATAAAAAATAAACTATAAAGCCAGTAATTCTATGAACTAAAAAACTTGAATACTGAAATCAAGAATAATATTTTAAAACGGATCATAAGAAATACAGTTTTGCTAACAGAAAAAAAAAAGTGCACTGCAAAACACAAAATAAAAAAGTTGCTGAAAGAAAAATCACAGAAGTAACTTCCTACTGTCCCGAGATCGAAAAATGCCATGAATAAGCATAATAGAAAATCCAGACCTCAGCTTAATGCTCTTTGCTACAATCCAGAATAAAAACATATAAATAAAAATGTGAAGTTTACGATCCCATAAGTAATTTTTATTCATACTTAGCTTTATTTGCACTGATTAAAAAAAACACCTTTGAATTGCTAGAAGCCAAAACAGAAACTGAGATTTCGTATAGGAATATTTTAAAATTCCGCCCAACATTACAGACGGTTTTGGACAATGATAGTATATACTGATTAAAATCTATACTTAAAATACAAAACATTCAATATATTGTATATTGAAAATATTATTTTATCTTGAATGCTATCATTCTTAATGAATGAAAATATTATAGATATTTTAAATCGTTTTATTTATGCGCTTCGAGAATGCCACTCGCAATATTTTGTTAAACTATGCATCATTCTTTAAAACTTTTTAATAACTCATGGAAAAAATATTAGCATTTGGCGATATTTTAAAAATCTTTTTGTACATTTTTTTTAATTTCCCAAATACAATGAAATTTAAAAATCGTTTGGTGATATTGACTTACTCATGTTAATTAAAATTTTTGTTGCAGATGATAATCGTATATTAAAATATCTTTTGCATTAAAATATTTGTTATTAAAAGATACATTTTTTGTGTTACAATAATATTTTTTTGAATACTGATATTAAATATATTTTTACTTTGTATCACCACATAATTACCAAAATCAGATTATATATATGATAGCTATTAACCTTTGTTATGTTATAAGCATTTTAAATTTTATTTATATTCCTTGAAACATTAGGAAAATTTTAGTGAATGTTTCACGACAAATAATTAACTTTTTAATAGCAAAATTTTCAACCTGAACCACGCTAGTGACACATTATTGATAAAAAATAATAAAATGAAAAGTTATTTCTGATGTCATTTAATTAGTTACATCACATAAAAAAATATGTGGAAGTGTGCTGTCATTTTATGAAAAGCCAAATATCTGATTTAAAATTCATTATATATTTTAAAATTAATAAATCAGTTTCTATTTGAATGGATTCTGGGAGTTTATAAATAAAATACTAAAAATAGGAAACAAAAATCACTTCTATCAGTGTTGAATATATGTAATTTTTTTTAAAATTCTGATTATTTTCTGTTTTTTAATTTCAAATTCAATAACAGCTTCTTGTGTGGAATTAAAGTTTAACTTAATTGATTATTAATTTCTAAGGATATTGTTGTTATTGTTTCTTATGACACTTGCCACGGACAATTTGTCCGCTGATTTCGAATTCAGCGATATTAAGCTGGGAAAGAGCATCTCTTGTTTTTAGTAGTGCCAACTAGGGTCAAGAGTACGATTTTGCTATTCACGCATCACATTTTCTTGCACAGCCCCTTTTTACAGGGGGGGGCACATTCACAGATAGAACAATCATGCCCTAACCGGGACTCGAACCCGGGGCGCACAGATCATGGGGAAGACGCGCTACCCCTATGCCAGGACGCCGGCTCTAAAAATATTAAAATGGTGCATGGCCATAGAGAACACATAAATGTAAAAGATATCAAAATTATAAGACGTAAAGGAATGAGGAAAGAATCGTTTGCAAAGATTCTACCTTTAAAAAACATGACAAAAGTCAAAATAAATAAAATAATAATCCTGCAGAAATAATTACGAGTTATATATGGGTGTTAATTGAAAGGATTCTTGCGATAAAACATTTTATCCATCTCATTATAAGGCTCAAGCATAGAAAAGTTAAATTTAAAAATAAATTTTTGTATTTAATGTAAAGAAAATATTAACTTACCCTTGTATGTTTCTGTGCACTTGAACTTTGTTCTGTGTCTAGGAAATCAGCTAGAAGTAAAAAAAAAAAAAAAAAAAAAAAAAAAGAGCAGACAGTTATTATGTAAGTTATGCTATAACTTGGCACACATATATAATTGGATTTGCGAGAATGTGTACCTAGGAGCAATATTTTTGAAATTCTAATTAATTTAAAATTAAATATAACTATAACTTTGGTGTTTTCTTTTTCGAAAACATTACATTACAAAAATAATTTTTACTTCAGTTTAAAATTCAGACAATTTTTTAATGATACTAGTTTTTTTAACATATAATTAAGATTTTTAAAATTAATTAAAAAATATTTTAAGATTTTTTATAACAATATATTTTATGGTAGATGTGAAATTAAAACCATTTTAATTTTTGCTGCTAATGTTTAATTTTGGATTTTTTTCCATTGTTGTTAATGAAAATATAAAGATGCGGCGTATTTTCCCATGTAAAGTAGGTTTCAGTATAAAGTATGTTTTAAAGAAAATTTTTAGAAATTTTGTTACAATTGCAATTAAGAGTTCAAAGTTTAGTAAACGATATTTTTTTTAAAAATACGCCATTTTTGAACACTGCTGCTCTTTCCTCTGATATAATTAAGTGTATAAAGATACAGTACACTTCCGATTATCCGCGGAATTGGGTGGCGCGGCCGCCGCGGATAACAAAAATCGCGGATAATCCGAAAAAAGCTAAAAACGGGTATAGCAAAAGAGAAAACAGTCATTCCAACTTTGAAAAATCGTTTTATGTACCATAAAACGTAAAATAAACAGCAGAAAATGTTTAACTATCGATTAATATTTTAGTATATCACTCAAAACTAACCTAAAAGGCATTTTTTAATGAAAACAGAAAGTGCTTTGTACTTACGAGAGGCGTCAAGGATACAAAGAAAAATTAATACATATGTATTGTTTTAATACTGTAATGTATTATGTAATTACAAAAGCATAACTGTAAAACTGCACCTTTTTGAAAAAATCAGTCAAAAAAAAAAAAAAAAAAAACTTTGTGCGGCAGGCGCGGATAATTGGGAGTCTACTGTATAGGCAGGAAAATGAGAAAAATGCACAATGTTACGAATAAAATGGCATGCGATTCTAAAATAATATGAGTTTTAGGTCTTTTAATATTTGAAATTTAAAAATATTTTGCTGACGAAGCTATTAGCAGCAAAACTACCTAAAATATGTATTTGGAATTTTTAGCAACCATTTAGTTCCGGTGAACCAACTGGTTGCCAACAGCAGGTAGAATTGTTTACTTTCTTAATTAGTAAATATTAAGATTATCAGTAAAAAAGTTGCAGTTAATGAAAAAGTATGAACTTACAGTTAACTGAGGAGACTAATACAAACACCAAAGATAATCCAACCGCTGTGCTTTGGCAGAGGAATTTCGATCTGCTGGCCATTCTGTGTGTCGAAGGGATGAAGCTGGGATGAATTTGAGTTCCAAGATGAGTGAGAAAGCCCAAACGAGGAGGTCCTAGCTAAACAAAAGATTAATAATTTTTAAATTAGTTTGAGATTATTAGGAAGAATGATTTTATAAATCTTATAAAGCAAGAAAATTTATAAAAAGAGATTCCCGAGGCTCTGATTTTTTTATATGCTATATGGAAAATAATAGTTTTATAAATTCATAAATATGAAAGTTACGGAAATATTTTTTAAAATTTTCTAAGTTCTGATATGTATCTTCAAATTTAAACATAATTATATATTAATTTCTAAGAATATATTTGTTATTACCAGAATGATTAATTGTTTATTAATAATAACTAGTATAAGTGATTAATCGATTTACGAAATTGACCGGTTATTATAAATAATAACCGAATGATCACTTTCATTGTGATATAGTAATACCGTGACATATTAATATAATTCCTAACATTTAACATTGATCCTACCATAAAATAATTCAACACAAGAATCAATACAACCGCCTTTATCTCAAAATGACACATATTAAAAATTAAATTTCTTAGAATATAACAAAATATGGATTTCAATGTGAAAGAACATACATCAAAATCAAGGAAGGATATTAAAAAAAAAAAAAAACCAATGATGTGAAATGTTTTAAACTGTTGACAACTTTTAAAGCAACAGATTCATTTAATTTTAGCAATCTGTTATTTTTGTAGCAATTTATAATTAATGATTGCAAATCTGAAATCTGAAAAATGATGTGCAATTTTGGAAGTAAAAAGAACTTTTTTATATTTAATAGAAGTTAAACAGAATTTAATAGAAATTAAACTATTGCATTATAAATATATATTTTCAAAACATGTGACATTAAAATATTTTCCCTTCAAACCACAAATTATCTTACTTGAATATCGCGCACACATAAAAAAAAAAGCTAGTATTTAAAATAAAAATAGAATTACGTTATACTGTTTATAATTTTTTAAAAAGATTCACAATAAACATTCTGACATCTTTTTTTTAAGCTGGAACAAATGAATTTTATTTTTAATAATGAGGACCTTTTCTAAATTATATAAAAAAATGTATGCAATTGCAAAAAAAATTTAAATAATTAAAAATAAAATTTGTGAACTACTTTAGTTTTGGTTATAATCATTCATTCAAAGTTTTTGAAAATTACAGATTTACATTTAAAATGGAAAAGAAATCATTTTTTAATTTCATGTATTACATACTTAAAATATATTTCAGTAATTATTTAAGTATTTGGTCAAAATAATAAACAGTATAAAATTGTATTCAACCTCAAATTATAAAATTGTATTCAACGTTTACCTTTGATTTGTCTGAAGGAATCAAAATCAAAATCATTTTTAAATAAAAAACTGATTGAGAAAAATCTAAAAACTTATTCAAATGAATTATTCATTGTAAGACATTAAAAAAGACATTGGTTTCTGAACTGAAATTTTAAATTAATATTACTTTTAGATCTGGAAGTAAATTCACCATATACATTTATTTAAAACATTCAAATATAAAACTGTTAACCATGAGCATTTAAATTCCGCAATTTGAAAAGGACAAAAGAACATGACATTAAAATGAATATTTGATTTTTTTTTCATTGACAGAAACAAAAATAAATAAAACAAAAAATATGATTTTGCGTGGAAATAACTGCTGGAATAGAATTCGAAAAGCTTAATAACAAAATCTCATTACATATTAATAAAAGTGTAATTTCAGAAAAAAAACTATTCAGTTTAAAATCTTTTTCATGCCAAACAATTATTTTCAGAAAGCAACTCATTATAGATTAATAAATATATCATTTCAGAAAATGATTTATTTGGAATGCATTTAATATCAAAAGATAATATTCAATTTTGAATATTAAAAATAGAAAAATGCATATAAAATTCATTAAAAATAATTTTGATTTTAAAATTGAGAATAAAGCCTCAAATTCATAAAAAATTATTAAATAACAAACAACGATAATATACACATTCTTTTCATCATACATTTTGATGCCTATTACAGACCTTTTCGATAGCAAAGAAAGTAACTAATAGCCAATCTAATTTTAGACAAAATAACAGTTAATAAGGTATTATAAAATTACCAAATACATTTCATGCTTCTTGAGTTCAAAGGCCACAATTAAATTTATTAATTCGAAGAGTAGAATACAAAATACTATCGAAAATTACCTTTTTAATTACCAGTGTGGCCATGCCAATTCCATAAAAAGCTCCTGTTTTCCGTAATAGCATCTAATTGTATTCAACACGCAGGAACATAGGGTTGTTAATGCTGTGAAAACACGTCATTCGTGACATTATTTCAACCTCGGCACAAATTTGTATTAATTTTTTTTTCTAAATATAATCATTATTCGGAACTGGTTATGAATCCTAAACAAGCCAAATCAGATTTTGAAAGTTAAAATATATCGTGAGATCTCGGGAAAATTGAAAACTACCAGAAAATATTGAGAATGATATCATTACTGTTATATGTCAAAATGTTGTGTGTTAAATTTAGGGAAATATATATTTTTTGGTCCTAAACACTTTTATACTAGAGCTAGAAAATTCAATACTACTTCGTCGTTTTATTTCCAATTCGTTTGAAATAATTGTAATCATAAAACATTTTATTTTTACGATGGAATTCTTAACTTATACGTTGTTAATCTCTCTTCTAATTATCAAATTTCCTGCTATTATTTCTCCTTTCTTATTAAAATATAAACTTTTTCAAGGAAATAGAAGGGATAATACATTTTTTCCTACAACCCATTTTCAAATAAAAGATGCATGAAAAATAAAATATTTGGTAAGATTCTTTTGTTGGCAATGGTAAAAAAGAAAGAAATATGTAATGAGTACTCAAGTTATACAATAAAGATATTATTATCGGCCGTTTACTTTTTATGGTCCTCAGATTTATTTGGCGATTTTCAAATAACATCAAAAATCATCAAGCTCCATAATATATAAAATGTCAAGAGTTTGCCAAGGTGATTGCATTCCTGAGTTTATCTGGATATTTCCAGATTATGCCAAGATCGCCAAATCCCATTATACATAAAATGGTTACATTCCCGGGTTTTCTTGACGATTTTTCAGATTAAGCCAAAATCGCCAAGTCGCCAGCCAATCGCCTTACAGGTTAAATGCCAAGATTTCGCTAGGCTGAGTAACCACTTCAATTGACGATGGTTTGATATTTTTGACAATTTATCATGGGGATTGTAAAAATAAAAATATGACTATTTTTCTACATATTTATTACTTATTATACGATTTTAATTATTTCTATTATTTCTGTATTTGTTATAATAAACGTTTGATTCTAGAATTTGATTTTTGTTTTCAATTTCATATAGTAAAATATTAATAATTTCCAATAAAAAGTTATAAATCTCTATTTTTAAATGAATTTACATTGTAACATTTGTAATTGCTAAAATTTTGATAAATGCCATTTTATATCAATGTTTTGAAATACATGCAAATGATGCTTCACATTTTGGATAAAATCGGTAATTTTGACAAAGTCCAAAAGCAAAACTCCATCCTCTTTGCTGTATGACATTATATGCATTATATTTATGAAATATAAGAGAAAGACGAGCGGAAAACCTTTCGTGTAGTATAGGATTATTTTATATCTTCAATGAAGGAATCAAAAAAAAAAAAACGCCAGATTTGAGGGGATGAGAGATAAGATTCAATTGCTACAGTTGATTTAGTAATATTTTATCAAAATGCATATACAAATAAGTTATTATTGAATGGTGAAATTTAAGCAATAATTATTTTAAATACAAAAGGCATGAAGAAATTAAAGCAGTAACTAAGTACAGAAGGCATAAAATGTTTAAAAATAAAATAAAATACAAATGACTAACAGAGGGTAATTTCGAGTAAAATCTGTTATTCAATGAGTACTATAATCCAAGACCTTAATAAACCATTTGCAAACATAGAAACGGCCATTACATTCCTGACAGTACATTTGGATATCAATTCGTCTCGCGTTTGTTAAACTTTAGCGAAATACATTGTCCTGCATAAAGGACAAGTTCTGGAACTTTCTGACAAGTCAAGGTACCCAGCAAGTCAGATTATTCAAATACTATAATAATACAAGAAAACTTCTAGGAGGGGGCTTTTCACAATATCTTGTCTGATAGATCTGACGTCTAATAAATAGCCTCTTACACAATAATTTTCAAATATTCATTGCCTTGAGATCTTGAGACATTATGATTTTCCATTATGTATATAAATAATTCTTCTTTTTCACAAAACCCAAAGCCAAACGAATTAGCGAACTATAATGGAAAAATTGAATTATAGTGTAGAGATTTATTAAAAAATTAATCTGTAGGATAAATTTCTTCATTTATTGATAATAAAGGAAGAAATTTCGCATTTTTAGCTTTTATGTTATTTATGTCAGGTTTATGTTTTGAATGGTGTTTAGGAATTCACTGCCATTCGTAAAATATAATGTAGAAAATTTATTTAAAGAACAGAATAAAAATGAAATAAAAAAGAAATAGAAATCTCCATTTTTTTAAAGTTGAGCTGTTATGAGACCATTTTACAAAAGATTTATTAACCATATTGATACAGAATGTAAACGCAATTCCTGATGCTATACAGTTTGCTGTTGTTTCTGCTCAGATTTAATTTCACTTCCAGGTAGTTCAAAATCTCGAGAATGTTGATCTCAGATTTAACAGTCATCAGCAAGAATAAAACCTTTCAGACATCCACAAAGAGAGAGAAAGAGACTAGTGGTCTCTTTCTTGGGTGGTCACCCCAAAATTTTCTCGCATATTATTTAATAAAGGTGTAATTCTAGAGTACCCTGGCATGACATTGGCGTACAATAGTAACGAAATATTAACTTTTGGCATGAATATGGCCTTTTTATTGAATCTATTGTGTAGTTTTTGGCGGTTCCTTTGGCGATAAATTTCTGGCATGCAGTAAATAATATCTGAAAAATTAAATTTGCATTTTTTCAAATCGCTTCAAACAAAAATTTGACACTGAACTACAATTGTGTCCAAAAAATCACATACCAAATTTGATATATTTAATTCATTGCATTTTCGAATTATCACAGTTAGTTAAAAAAGACCCATAGACGGTAAACTCCTTGTTGGATTTGGCTCCAAATTTGAATAGGTACATTGATTTATTGTCTATATTTTAGATATTAAATCAGTGCACCGAATTTTATGTATCTAGTTCTCTTAATTTTGTAGTTATGGTGTTATTCGGAATGCCTGACAGACAGATCTCATCTGAAAGGAATTTGCATTAAATTTGATGAAAATCCACAATTGTGGGTGTATACCAAATTTCATTCGTGTAGCTCAAAGTGTTTTTGAATCATCTTTGTCATAGATAGACATAATGCCAAAAAATTTATTTTTCGAGGTATAAAAAGTAGAAATTCATAAAATCTCGAGTTCAAATTCTTTAAGGATTACACTATTTTTTTTATACTTCGTGTACGAGAAAGTAAAAAGAAACGTCAGCGAATTATTAGAATGTGACCTTCATATTCTATTTTCGCCTACTCATCTAGGCTATCCCCCCCCCCCTTCCGTGGCTAAAATGAGAGAGAATTTACTCTTAATTCGCATCAATATTTGCTTTAATTCGTCTACAATTAATGTATTATTCGATAGAACAAAAGCAAACAGTGAATACATATGACTTACTGTAAAAAGCAATTCGCGAGTAATTAAAAGCAAATAAAAACCATTCTTTTAATAAGATAATCGACTTAAATTTGTACAGAGTCACAAATAGAGTCATAATAAAAGCCAATAAATTATTCAAGTCAGTAATTGGAACAAGATCTCTAATTATATGAGGCTAACATTTAATTTTTAATGAAAGTAAAAGCTAAAGCGTTTCTAAAATAGATTTAAAATGTTTCAAAAACCTTTTTTCACCATTCGTTAGATTCCTTGAGAAAACTGTTACATCTTCTAAAATAACCGCAAACATCTTTTAGTAATTCAAGACCGTTTGTTACAATTTGCCCTCAAGTCAATCCGATTTTCACGCCTTGGCGTAGTGTTAGGGGAATAAATGGTATTAGTCTTGGCGATCGCTAAATGTGATGTTTTATTTTTGAACCTATTTGTGATTAAATTTCACTTTCTAAAGGGAAATTACAAAAAGAAAAGAATTTAACAAAAGTAATAGGAATAAAATTTTGCTAGAGTTGTAATTTTATTTTCACTAAGCCACTATTCCAATAGTCTTCGGACAAGAATAATTTAGTCAAAATTAATTTCAAAAAATTATTTTTGTTAAAATTTACAATTGAGAAAATAATAATTTAATTAATTAAAAACTGATCTAGAAGAAAAAAATAATTAAAATTTCAAAACAATTAAGTAGTATTTATAAAAGAAAAACAATTAAGCAGCATTTATAAAGCATAAAAAATCGTTTGTTGGAAGGACCTAAACATCTCCAATGCACAATGACTAAGAAGTAATTTTCTTAAAAATCACGTTTCAAATAAAGAAATAATATTTTTTGAAGTTTATTTATTATAAGGGCAATGTAATTAATTTCTTAAAAAATGCATTTCAAAGTAGTTAAAAATAATAAATAAAATTTTAACATTGTGTAATTGGTAGATTAAAGAAAAGCATGCCAAGGAATAATCACCAAATAACTCGCCAAATTTAGTAAAAATGCTAAATTCAAGCCAAAAAAAAAAATATTTCATTACTATTGTACGCCAATGCCATGAAAAGCGTTTTCTGGTATGGCAAGTTTATTAGTAAGTATGCCAGAAAGTTTTGTGAGACCACTCCTGTTGCTTTGATTTTGGAATTCACGTCAAATTTGTAGTCAAATTTTGAGGGAAATCTTTTGACAGAAAGTCTATTTGTCTTTCTTCCCAAATGAACATGATAATTTCATATCTTTAAAAACTAGATAGATAAAATTTAGCACTTACATTTAATATCTAAAGTGTTGATCCAAATGAAATCCGAATTTTAAACCAAATACATCAAGGGATGGACCACCTATCTGTGTGTATTTTCGCATGCATGTAAACTCAATAACACAAAAATGCTATGATTTGGATAAATGAAATTTGGTACACAGTTTTAACATTTAAAGCACAGATTTTCATCGAATTTTGAGTCTAATCCGAAGAAGGATTGTCAGTCTGTCTGTCTGTACTTTCACGTGCAAGTACATGGGATATTTAAAAAAAACCTAAGACCTAAATAAATGAAATGTTGCATGCCATCTTGTTAATAAAATTGTAGCTCTATTCAAAATTTTGGTATCAATCTTTCGAAAAAAAAGTAATTCATGCAATATGTATGTTATGATAATAAAATGATTGCAAGTCTCATGACTAATGCAGAAATTTCATGTGCGGGACACTGAAAATAAAAATCTGAGCACTCTCGGAAACCACAGCACAAGGCCCAGAATTATGGATACATATTTATTAGAATGAGAGAATGTTTCGGGGAAACCACGCCCTTTTTTTTTGATTTGTTCGAAGTCTAGTTTATGAAAACTTCTGGTTATTAAATTGCGTTCTACGATATTCTAATTTAGACAATCTATAAGGTCCACTATGAGTAGCTTTTATAATTATTAAAAAAATTCATCTAACCTTATCTTGTGAATACAGTGTTTTAATAAAAATATTTTAGCAAATTGGAGTCAAGTGGGTTTCCTATCTGAAGAATGTAACATATTTTGTTACTTATTTTAAAACAGTGTCTGTCATTCAAATATTTAATTGAAGTGTCTAAAAATAGACACTTGTTTCTGTAATTGGTTTCACATAGAGCATAATGTACAGTGGCAATATAATTTTTTTCACAAGCCACATTTGAACAATTACAATATAAATTGTACATTAATAATTTCTTTTTTTTAACATAAATTGTCTAATAATATAATCTTTTAGTGCTTGTAAAATATAGTGCGCATTTCAATTTAGTAAAAGTTATGTTTTATCTCCTTTAACTATCAATGCTTCGTATTTAAAATCAAAGGCAGACATTTACAAATTTCTTAATAATGCTATCGCAATAATTTAGCTTTCAAGATGCAAAGTACGCAAAAAACCATTTATACCTTTAATTTTATAAAAATTATTATGATAGTAAAGTAAATATAATCAAAGACTTATATATATATATATTATAATATAGTATATTGTTTAATCTATAATGAGTTACTTTCTAAATATAATCGTTTGGCATGAAAATATTTTTAAACGAATAATTTTTTTCTGAAATTATACTTTTATTAATATATTATGTGATTTTGTTATTAACATTTTCGAATTCTATTCCATCAGTTATTCGCAGGTAAAATTAAATTTTTAAAATTTATTTTTATTTTTGTCAATGAAACAAAATCGAACATTCATTTTAATGTCACGTTCTTTTGTCTTTTTCAAATTGCGGAATTTAAACACTCATGTTTGACAATCTTGGATTTGTATGTTTTGAATGAATTAAGCAGGTGCATATGGTGAATTTATTTACAAATTTAAAACTAATATTTATTTAAATTTTGATTTAAAACTAATTTTCAATTCAGAAACCAATGTCTTTTTTAACGTCTTGCAATGAATAATACATTTGAATTAATTTTTAGATTTTTCTCAATCAGTTTTTGCTTTAAAAATGATTTCGCTTTTATTTCTTCATGCAAATAAAAGATAAACCTTGAATACAATTTTATAATTTGAGGTATTGTTACTGTTTTATTATTTTGACCAAATACTTAAATAATATAGCCTGATTAATAAAATACATTTAAAGCAAATAATATATAAAATTAAAAATAATTTCTTTTTCATTTTAAATGTAAATTTTTAATTTACAAAAAGTTTGAATGGATGATGATAATTAAAACTAAGGTAGCTCACCAGTTTTATTTTTAATTAATTAAATATTTTAGAATTGCACATATTTTTTTTATAAAATAAAGAAATGGCTTTCGTTGTTAGAAATAAAAGTTGATTGAAATTACAGGAATATCTTCACGAGTCGTTATATCATTAAATAAAATAACAACTTGAATATCTGAGAGACTGAAAACATAAATTCATCAAAAACAAAACAGATCTTATTTTATTACATCAAATATATTCTTAAAATCAGGAATAATCAGAGAAAGGAATTTATACAATTCTAATTAAAAGAACCAGCATTTAAATATTATCGTTTGAAATGAATTTTCACAAAACAGACTACTTTTTTTTCCCACTTCAACTTTCATTTTCCTAGATTTCATTAGGAATCGCAAAGAATAATAGCCGTTTTTCCATTTTTTAAATTGAAATAACTGCGGTATCATTTTTATAGTTTATATCATTTATGAATAATGATCGTATTTTACGTCTTTTTTTTATTTATCTTTATTAAATATGTACGATGTGTTTTATGAAAAATACGAAATATGAATTATGCATATGATGAGATCAAAATTCATAACCTATTATTCATGTTTTTATTTTGATCAGTTGCATTTATATTCGAATCATTTTAAATTATCCTTTTTCAAAGCATACATTCTTTCTCATTTCCGTTAAACTAATTCTCAAAAAAGCAAATGCAAAATCCCTTTTTTTTTCTCCTAAATAAATAAGTAAAATTTTTTTATAAATCTTATGGATAATCCATTTAATTTTATTGAATAGCAAATTATTTAAAAGAAAATTTTTTATTATGAGTATTGCAAGTACGAATTTTGTGGGAAAAAAATATGAATAATTTCGTTAACGCTTTTTTTTTATTTACTCGTATATTTTCACAATTAAAATTCATTTTTAACGTTTCACATTTTATCGTCGTTTTAAATTTATTGTGCTTCGTTCAAATTATGGACTTAGCCAAATATGTGGCGTATTTCTAAAATTGAGATGCTAGGATAATTAGAAAAATTATTCGTGGATTTAGACACATTTTATTTCTTGGCTGAGTCCATTATAAAACTCATCTTTTAATAAAGTGATTAATTTAATTTCCTATTTCTACGAATTTCTAACTCAATCAACATTTGAATGATTGATTTTATGCTAAATTATTTTAATTTTCATAGCTTTGTGAAAGTGTGTCTGTTTTTATTTATTTATGATTCATGTGCTAGATCGATATTAATGCGACATCGTGCGATTTCGATGTTTGAATATAATTTTATTTAGATATTCGATACTTATGGATATTGTGGTAACTAAATGAACTTAATGAAAAATATGGAAATACTGACCAATTGTACTTAACAAATATTGACACCATGCTAATATTTTATAATTCATTGAATTTATATTTTTTACAAGCTTATTTGTTAGGTAAATATGCTAACAACAGCTTTTTAATAGACCTTTCTGGAGACTAACTTAATAATAGATTAACAGACTTTCTGGACATTGTACTTTTGAATGATCGTATTTATAAAGACCCGGAATGGTAACAAACAATTTCATCCTTTTCATGAAGCTGACTCAAAATTAGCTTTAGTTCTAGAGTATAATACAAAGAAAATATTTGTGTATTTGCTGCACTTTTTAATCGAGTTCACATAAATACGGATATTTAGATAGAATCGACTCGAAAGATCTGGTCGAGACTTTGATAATGGCAATAATCTAACCAGTGGCAATGCTCTCCTCGATATTTTCTCTCAAATCTCTAAAAAAATGTCTTAACTCTCTACGAATAAAATTGTGGACCTTGGGTAAAGTCGCAAATAACTTACGTGGCTTTGGTGAAAGGTAGTTACGAAATATAGAATTTTAGAATGAATCTAGTATTTTTACTTAAACTATGGCGAGAATATGGATGCCTTTTCGGAGGCCAACTGACATTAATATTAACACAGACATAATGCTAAAAATGCTTTTTTCAGATTCAAGGAGATTTAAAACGTGGAGATATGTTAAAATCATGGAGTTCGTTGTTTTTTTTGACATATAATACTTCATTTAGACTTCATATATGAGAAAGTAATAACTACTACAGATTCGTCATTTGTTACACGATTCCATTCTTACTGAACTATCCATTATTTGATACTCTATGGACTCTCTCACTTGTCACCGGTAACAATCTGCGACTGATTTTCTCTGGGAGTTATTCACTCCGAATTTAAGCCCCAGTGATAACGATTAGTTTAGAAAGAAAAACCTTTTCGTAGCATTTGTTACTGAAATGACCCAAGAAGTTTTAAATCGATATAGGCTGTTCTATCTCATCCTTCAAAAGAACTGGTACTGCTTCAGGGATTCTATGACTTCCAAATTGTTAGAGACTAGTTGCACACAACGCTAATGATTCCACTAAAAAATGTAAACGTTTCAAGTTAGCTCCAGTGTCGTATCGGATTAATCAGATGGTTTCGATTGTTAAATTTCCAACCCTTGTAGATTTATAGCTGTGACGTATAAATCGCTTAATAAATTTATCCAAATATCCTTTTCACTCGTTTCTCATGTTCATGCATATAATAATATATCTCTATTGTTAGTCTTGATCAAAAGTTTGATGCATATTTTTGGTTTCTGTGTATGATCACATGCGAAATATTCATTTTTCGATACAATGAAGAAACAAACTGATATCCATCCAAATATTTTCGCACCAAAGGAAAATCGATAAATGGCATATTTACTGAAAATGTTGATGATGAGCTGTTTGAACAATGTCAATATTTTCACTCTTTTAAAAGCTCAAATTGAAACAAATTTAAAGAAAAATGCTATGGACCTTTGGCAGAACAGACAGTTTAACATCGATAAAAGATAAAAGTTACAAGGGAATTTTTTTTTTTGATAAAACAAGCCTGAAGAGACTAAAGAGTTATTTTTATCTTAATCAGATCTTTACTGGACATGCTAAACATTTAAAGTGCAGAATTTGGAAGCATGAAAGAAAAGCCCTGAAATTAGATTGGAAAGCACCATAAAGACTCACCTTTTGTATCCTAACTTTAAAAACGTTTCAAGAAATGATCTGAACAGACTTTTCACTTTAGAATTTTGAAATGTGTGATACATTAATATATAATTTTAAATTCTTTTTAAATATACTTCATTAATTTTCAAATATTATGTATTATTTTCAATTGTTTTCTTTTCAGAAATGCTCTAAGGATATACAATAAGATAAATATTTAAAAATATAAAATGCCTATTTGGTGACGATGGCCGTCATTTTAATTTTGTAAGAAGAAAAAGAAAGACACACTTTAGAGTGCACCCCATCACTCAAAATTTCCACTCCTTTCAAACGTACTATTAAATTGTCTACAAGAGCAAATTTAATGTGCAAAAGTCCACATACGCATCAAATCTTCAATGGAATTTGGCGCAAATTTATCATCCTCCGGTTCTAAAATCAAGACCTAATCAACAAGTTATTTCCTGATGCCTTTATATGTCTGTTAAAGACATGAAAGAATGTGGACACAGTCTTGCATTTTGAAATGCTTCGGGCATGTTTCAGAATGTTCATGTTTCTAGGTCAGCATACTGTATGTATTTGTCTAAATTGAGTGATGAGAAAGTCATCACGCACAGAATGCAACATTCTGTTTTATCTTCTTAGAACGTGGTTATTTCTTAGATAGTAAATGCTTATTAAAGAAAGGTTTCAATTATATTCAATACTTCAATTCAATTCAAAACTTCAATTATATTTCTAATTACTTAAAAATTAATCGAAATATTTATGACTTTCTTTAATATCTTTGAAGTATGTTATAACAGAAAAATCATTTTTACACCATATTAAGTTCCAAAAAACTAAATTTCCTGTGGTACCATTATTTTTCTAATCCAGAATTTCTTTAATTTTGGTAAGTTTTTCCCAAAATTAATTTTAACAAAATTTTACAATGCTTTTTGATGTTATAATGAAAATCAAACCAATTTTATATTTTATTAAATCTTACAGTCGTGTGCTTCAGTGGGATTTTGAGAACACGGGAGGGTAAAAAACAGTTCTTAAATATGGAAAAAAGAAAGAAAAAAAGAGAATTGCTTTCACAAAACTTTAACAGACGATAATCCCCAGTAATAATTTATTTCTTTTTCAACTGAAATTATTTTTAATGGCTTCATCGTAAAACGCAAACGATAAATATTGTCCTAATCATAAGTTAATTAGAGTTTCAATCATATGGATTCATTGGAATCTGATGCCAAACTGATAATTTGGTAACTGATAGTAAAAAACCTTATTTCTTAGAAAAACGAATTTTTTTTATAATATTCATATATTTCATTTAATGGCAGCAAGAATAACGCTGTTAGCTTTTTGTATACACACATATTAAAATATCACTATTTAAACATATAAACCAAAATCAGTTGTTTAAATGATTTGCTTTTATCCGTGAAAAATTTGCTTGCAGATTTCTTTTCCTTTTTTATATTATCAAATCGATCTCAACAACTGAAGTTTGGATAGCTTTTGTTCTACTAAATTATAACTGATAAAATTATACCAAAATTCCATTTGATTGTTTTAAAATTATATAGTAGAAATAATGACAAATGAAACATTGAAATTAATTGTTGGAATTCTTTACGATAAAAATGAAAAAGAGTTAAATTGAAATCAAATAAAATACTTTCAGATTTTTAAATAAAATAATATGAAATATATAGCATTCATAACTGTAAAAAAAAGACATTTTAAATTTGAAAAGAAAAAAGATAAAATGGTGAAAAATTAAAAATGGTTAACATTTTTTTATTTTTAATTGAATGACAAAAAAATAGCCTATTTTATTTTCACTTTTTGCTGAAAAAATTCACGTATTTGAAATAATTCTGAAAATTGTAACTGTTCACTATCAATTGAATATTTTAGAGTTTGCTTGATTTTCTATAATTAATCTATCAGCTCATTTTTAATTACAGAAAATGGTGTAAAACTATAATATTTATAAAACTATTTAGCAATTGACAAAAATACAGAAAAAAAAGATCCTGTCTAACAAAAAGAATAAAAAAATGTGAAACTTATTTTTCATAGTTTCATCAAAATAATTGGTAGCTAAAAATAATTTTCTGCATTGTTTATAATTAAAATCGTAATTCTAAATGATTTTTTAAATAAAGTATTAAACAGCTCATTTAGATAATGCAATTTGTCAATAAAGGATAGGAATAAAAAAAATTACATATCGTATTAAAAATTTAACAAAATAAGATTTATTTAAAAAAATTTTAATAGCAATAATTAGTTTATAAAATAAATTGTTTAAGCAATGAAAATAATAAATACATTCTAGAAGATCAAATGTATTGCAAAAATTTAAATTTAAACTTATCAACGTCGGTGAAATTTAATAAATTTTTTCAATAACAATTCAATAGAATTCAATAAAATATCTCAATTTTATTTTTATAAAATAAACGCAGTAATAATTCTAGTAAATTAAATTACTTCAAGACTTTAAATTTCTTATTTCAAAACAGACAAAATATATTAAAAAGCAGAAAAAAATTCACCTCACCTGTTACGTTTAAAAGAAGTGTCCGTTTGAGCGATGTATCGTTTGGTTTATGTTGAGAGGGTTTCGCAAACTGAAGCTTTTATGAATTGCGCCAAAAGCATCGGGCGCTGTTGGCTGCTACCCACCCACGCGGGATGCTAGCACAAGTCATGCACTCGGACATCTATTGACGATTGTTGGCGCTCGCGAATGAAGATACGAGCGATTCTTCACCGCTTGTGGTTTTTGCTTTTGTAATCTTTAATTATTCAGCAAGTGATAAGCGTACCATGATTTTTTTTCAGTTTTGCTTATTTACTTTTTGACATACTAGATATTGAACAGGATTAAAATACTTTCATGTCCAATATTTTGAAAGTAAAAACCACTTTTGTATAAGATATTGTAATAACAAAATCTTTTATCCTCAGAAATGGTATTTAATTTAAATGAGAATATCAGTTAAACCAAACGACTTTTTAAAAATCGTCCATTGTTGATGAAAATATCAGTTGAACCAAACGATTTTTAAAAATCGTCGATTGTTGATTTTCTTCAAATGAATAAACCAAATCAATATTGCTTCTTGATTTAAATTATCAATCGTCTGCTTTTAAACTTTTAATATTGTTTTGTTTTCAATATCGTATGCATGCTTGTTCTTCAACAATAGAAAATATTGTAATAAAAAAATAAAACTTTAAAATAAAATATTTTTGCGAAGGATACTTAAAAATAATACAAATTTCAAAACAGTAAAAAATAAAGCAGTTCTATGTCTCACCGTTGTCTAGAAATGAAGTGAGTATCTATAAATTTTCTTATTTAAAATCGTCGACATCAATGTAATTATTATTAAATTTTGAAAAAGGGGAAAAAAATGAAGGAAAATTTTTTCGGAAATGAAATTGGCATCATTGAACTGGTAAGGTTTTGAATTCTAAATAGGTAGAAAAATATTTTCGTAAAAAATAATTCGTTCAGAAGTTATTAATGAAAAAACGCTAACTTCTTTACATTATTCTAACTTCTTATTTCGTTTTAGAAAAGCTGACAAATTATTTTCTCTTGTTTTAAATAATAAATGAGGTCTGGATCATAGAGATTCGTCAAAATCTAGAATTCGATTACAATACTTCGTTTTGCATACTTCATATTATGAGAAAATGATTGAAAACATTCATGTTTATAGTATCTCTTTTTTATATTATATGTTGTTTCATAAAGAGAGTAATGTTAGTATTGTCTAACAATTATAAGCCTTAATTGATATAAAGACGTAATATGCTAATAAATGAAGTTCATAAGTGGCAGTTAGAAATATCAGTGAAGACAGAAGAAAGAATGGGTGACTTCTCCCATGGTAGAATGGGTGGTTGGAAGAGACGACAGATTTTATTTTGGAATATAACTTGAGATAAAAAAAAGAACTTTCTGGTTGCTCAGCATCTCTTCATTCAAAAATTAATTTGGAAATTCCATTCAGCATAAATTCATATTTGGCATAGATACAATCAAAGATATTGTTTCCGGTGAGTTTCTATATCTTGTTGTTTCAAACTTAAAAAAAATTTGCTTTTGAAATTAAAATAAAAAAAATAAAAATAAACTTTGCATAAAAATAATTTTTTAGAATTCTGAAATTAATTATGAGCATTTTTGATTTTTAAATAGAAATTATTAATTAAAGAGAAACTCAAATTTAATAATGCCTTTCATCAATACTGCATACAGTCTTTATCAGTTATCTTAAAGTAATTTTAGGTGTCCTTTGTAATACTAAACTAATTACATGACGAATTAATATTTTACAATAGCATATTTGACAAAGGCCTAAGAATTATAAAAGATTTCTATCCTGAAACACAAATTGAAGCGAACTTTTCTCCAAAGACAATGCCTTTCTTTTTTAAACTCCCATGCATTTATAATCTCTCATTTAAATTTGAATTTCATTTGGAAATGAAATTCTAAAGAATCTTTAAATAAAGATTAAAATATAAACCTACACGATAGTTTATCAGTATTGCTTTAATACAACTTTTTTTCTTTTCAGCAAATTATAATTAATAAATTATTGAATGCTGTTTCTTTTGTATAGCTCAAACAATTAACAAAGATTTTAAAACCATATTTCAGTAAATTTGCTCGAATTTTCATTCATAAATAGCTTATTGCAATGAATATTATTTTCATTAAAATAGAGTTAAATAAAAAATAATAATAATAGTATTTTTTTCAGTGAATAGGGACAAATGAATAATAAAAATACAATTGCATTTTATTTTCAAAAGTCCAATTTGAATGAATTGCGTAAATGAATTGCTAAAAAATTAATTGAAGAAGAGCTAAATAAGATGAATTGCGCCATAAATAACTAAAAGCTAAAAGTGGTCAAGTTTAAAAGAACAAAAAAAAAGTACATTTGTTGTTTAAAAATTCCATCTCTATAGCATAAAAAATTACACGCATTGAAGTATCTCCAGTATGCATTTCATAATGGCAATATTGACAATGTGTAATTACACATGAACACATGTTAGATTATTGCAGCGATAAAATTTTAAAACATCTAAAATACAATACGCTTTTTTCCCCCACAGATTGATACAAGCGAATCCAGCACGTGACATCAGGGTATCTGTTTGTCACTCGTTCTGAGAAGCATCACATGTTAAGCGAGTTTCTTTTTTACATTTTGTTTTGCTCGTTATACAAATCATTTATAATGCGAGGTGCTGGTTAACCAAGGTTTGTCTAATTAATTTCACAGTTAGAGAAAAGCTAAATTAAGTGTAGATATAAAAACGTTGAATGAAATAGTCTGGAATATTCGCATAGTGAATTGTTTACATTTGACTGTTGTCAATATGTAATAAGAACGATTTCTGTATTACATTTATGTAATGGTGTTTTATATAATAAATATTTTCAGTGAGTGTATTGGAAGTCCTAACAGGAAAATAATGTTTATAATTTTACTTTCTTTTGGAATGCTTTTCAGTATCACAATCGTCAAAAATTTCGAACTCAGAATTTTGACGAATCTCCCAGTTTCAGTCAGAAAAGCACATTTTGGGAATTATATCTGTCTATGAATACGATAAGTCGAATATTTTTTGAGCTAGATTAATGTAATTTAGGATGTAGACTTAAGATCAAATTTACATATTTTTTTGCAAATTTTGAAAGAAATCCATTCACAGGTATAAACCGAATATATAAAGCAGAAATCCGTATCATGTTTTTACATTAACTCGTCAAAAGGTTTATAGTTTGTCGGTCTATAAGCTGGTATGCATGCAAACACGATAATTCAGAAACGCAGAGATTTAGATAGTTCTAATTTGGTATACGATATTGTAACTAAAATTCTAAATAATTTTTTCATTATAATACGAAGCACAAAACCCTTACCCGCGGGAATCAGAAAATAAAGTTTGAGTTCTCGTGACTCTTACGGCTTAACCAAAAGATGGATAATTTTATGCGGGGAGACGGGGGATAGAAAATTTTTAAGAGAGTATGCGAGAAAGTTTTGGGAAGACCACTGCTACTAGTTTTATAATGCTCTAATGCATTATATTGCATGTGCGCTGTCACAACATCAGCAAAAATATGTATATTTCTCAGAGTTAATGTTCTTGTTTCTCATGGCACTTGCCATGGTAAAGCCTGCTGTTACAAAGACAACGACTTTATGCCGGAGGGGGAGTGGCTCTTGCTTTGATAGTAGCACCATTTAGGTCCAAGAGAACGACATAGCTTCACACACGTCACAACACTTTTTACGGGGCGGACTTCATTCACTCATCATAATTTAGAACTGAATCAGATAACGATCAGTACCCCCAGAGGTATTACTCTCGACATAAAGGACTTTGTGACCACGACAGATTCATACGCGAGCCAGCCACCAAGCACGCGGGGATTCTTCAGCCGGCGAGGTTCGAACGCGCAACCTAAGGAACGCGAATCCAACGCTCTACCAACCAGGCTATACCGGCCCTCCAAATGCTGGCTCCATCAATAAATTCTTTTAAAAGTCCATAATGTGGAAAAAAAATAAGTCATTGAAAGGATTTTTTGAATTTTAATATAGCACAAGATTGTGTAAATATCTAATATGGTATTAAATGTTTTAAATAATAGTGGAAAAACAACAACAAAAACACAAAATCAAACTGGCAGATATGAGGCGTCTGTTGCAAAAAGATTACTGGATTTTTTTCTTACTGGATTTTACTGGAGATCTTACTGGATTTTTACAGATGCCATTTCGTGAACATTTGGTAATATAACATATAAACAAAATCATTTCAGACCATGTAATTGACCTGGGTAACTATGAAAGGTGCCTAAAATTTGGGTATATATAGTGATATAAATCAGAATTTTTTTTACCACCTTTTTGAATTTATTATTAAAATTGAAAGCATTTCTTTAATTAAAAAAATTAAAATTATATATCTGAAAATCAGTTTTTTTTTCGTGTCATTTTCACAGAATTATATGCTTAAATTTTTAGGACTCTGTCATTCATATGTTTCAGGTAGTATTTGCATGGAACTATTTCTAAAGAATAGGACAGTAGGACAATGCATTTCGCTCTTAAAAACAATTTGAACGATTTATTACAAATTCACAATCAGTCCCTTACATTAAAATTTTTGAATTATTTATGAATAAGTTCTATCATAACACAAAAATCTTAAAAACTTTTATAATTTCAAATTGTGAACAAATCTTATAACGTATACACTTTTTAAAATAATATTTATTATTATTTTCATTTTAAATTTATTTTTTAAAAATAAAATTGAGAAACCGTTGGCTTTCGTTTAACAAGAGCAGGTTGCGAAATTAAATGTAAGGACATCACTCTCAAATATAAGCATGGAATATTTGAATATTTATAGAATATTAGAAAGAATATTTTAATATTTATAGAATATTAGAAAGAATATTTTAATATTTATAGAATATTAGAAAAATATTTTAATATTTATAGACTATTAGAAAAATATTTTAATATTTATAGAATATTAGAAAGAATATTTGAATATTTATAAAATATTAGAAAGAATGAATATTTATAGAATGTTAGAAAAAATGTATATTTATAGAATATTAGAAAAAAATATTTGAAGCATATAGAATATTTGTACACGTTTTGAATAAATCTACTTCGAACTTGCATCTGTTCATGTTGAATGCAATTTAAATATTTTTTCTAATAATACTCAGGATTTTTTCAAAATTGACAAGAACTTTAAAATATTTGAATATTTGTAGAATAGAATATTTAAATATTTATAAAATAGTATAAAGAATATTTGAATATTTATAGTATATTAGAAAGAATGAATATTTATAAAATATTAGAAAGAATAAATATTTATGCAATATTAGAAAAAATATTTGAAGCATATAGAATATTTGTACACATTTTGAATAAATCTACTTCGAACTTGCATCTGTTCATGTTGAATGCAATTTAAATATTTTTTCTAATAATGCTCACAATTTTTTCAAAATTGACAGGAACTTTAAAATATTTGAATATTTATAGAATATTAGAAAGAATGAATATTTATAGAATATTAGAAAAAAATATTTGAAGCATATAGAATATTTGTACACATTTTGAATAAATCTACTTCGAACTTGCATCTGTTCATGTTGAATGCAATTTAAATATTTTTTCTAATAATGCTCACGATTTATTCAAAATTGACAAGAACTTTAAAATATTTGAATATTTGTAGAATAGAATATTTAAATATTTATAAAATAGTATAAAGAATATTTGAATATTCATAGAATATTAGAAAGAATGAATATTTATAGAATATTAGAAAGAATAAATATTTATGGAATATTAGAAAAAATATTTGAAGCATATAGAATATTTGTACACATTTTGAATAAATCTACTTCGAACTTGCATCTGTTCATGTTGAAAGCAATTTAAATATTTTTTCTAGTAATACTCACAATTTTTTCAAAATTTACAAAAATTTTAAAAATCATGTAAATGCGAATAAGTTCAAAAGTTTTTCTTTCTGTTAGAATGTGATGAAAATTTTTTCCGATTTATTTTTAAATGTGTAAAAGCTTTACAATTACTCTCATGTGTGAATATCACAAAGCAGTTTCTCAATACAAGCATAGTTTTATAACTTTTAAAAATTCATTTTCATTTACTCCGGTCAATTTAGTCATAATTATCTACTTAAAATGACCATCAATGTTTTAACTACCTTTAGCTATGATTATGGTCATTTTTTAACTACTTTCTGGACTTGACTTTATTCTGGACTTTCTCTATAGACACCCACGGTCAATTACAAATTCAAAAGCATATGACCAATGAAATAATAATTGTTAGAAGCGAAATATGTTACGGAGAAAGCATCATGGCGTCGTATCAGCCATCATTGAACCCACACTCCAGAATATCTCGCCAAATGGCGCACTTGTTACTATAAGTTAATAAGGGTATATTGGAAAGTCGAGGAGATTTCGACTTTTCAATAAAATGATTTTCCTTTGAATTGATTTTATATTTGAACATATTTATAACTCAAAATCATAATTTTTCAATTTAGGAATAAATATTTTACAGAATTTTGATATCAGCCTAATTCACTCTTATGAAAAAAGTTTTTTCAAACTTTTATTGAGCAAATGAAATAAATTTGAGACTGAATACGAAAATAATACGCGATGGACTCTTGTTACTTTCTTAAAGAAATGATGCTTCATGTCAAAGTGATCTGATGAAAACTGCAACAGAAGATAATAAATAATCAAAAAATGGTTTTATTTTATTTCCACCTACGAAAATCATTCTATTATATCTCGATATTGAAACTGTTTCACATAAATTATTTTATATTGGAAAAGACAAATGATAACTGTATTATTTTTTATTGAATGATTGCTTTTTTCCAATAATAGCTTTAAAGTAAAAGTTTTCCAATAAAAGTTATAACTAAATCGGGAAGTATAGATTAAAATTATGTTATAAAATCGAAAACAATCTGAAGGAATTTTATTAAACGAATCGGTATTAAATGTCTTTTTTTATCTGCTTTTATTTTATATCAACACTTATATTGAAAACCTGGAGTGAACAATTCTTCAAAACATTCCAACTGAAATGGATTAAAAATTATAATCTTAATGCAAAAAAAATGAGCATAAAGATTCTATTTTAGAGTACTTCATAAGAATCCAAAGGTTGAAATGTCAGTCTAATCTGATACACAAACATAAATCGATGGAATTTTAACAATAATAACGCAAAAAAGTGATAATAAAGATATGAAATGTTCAATTCATTTATTATATAAAATTTTATAGGTGCAAGAAATTGTAAAATTTTCTTTGTCAGTTTCTAAATGGTATCTATAGTCTTTTGTTCACAAATATTGGTTAACATTAGTTTTTATTTTCTGATATCTTTAAATCTTGGAAACTATTGTAAATACTGTGACTTCTTGAAGATCATTTAAATTATGTTGCTTATCTCAGTTAATGACTAATCAGAATTACTAATTATCTTCTTTTATTTTGTATTCTTTTGATTAGAATAATATTTTATATATTTTGCCTATTCTCAGATATATAAACCCACTACGATTTTGCTCATGAACCTGGTAGCGTTTATTTCACTAGAAAATAGGGATGAGATGAAAGAAAAAGCCTTCTAATTGGACAGAAGTCAAATTGAAGGATAACGAATATTTCCGGAAATGCGCACATTTTAATGCGTATCATTCCTTTCTGGAATTGAATCATCCGAAAGTGCTAATCTAAGGATCCTGAAACGAAAAGTAAATTTGCTTATTTATAATAAGGAAATGAAAAAAAAAAATTTTTTTTCCCCTTAACAGCTCTTTTCTTTCTTATCCACTTCCAGGGATCTAACCCTGAATGATCCCTTCCAGGGGTCATCTTCCAGTGGTCATTAACCCTGATCGCCTATGTTAGCTGCCCAACCTTTTACATCGCTTGATAAAAGTCATACATAGAGAGTGAGAGAAAATTCTTTTCTCTGATCTCTCAAGAAGCATTACAATCCTCTTAGTTAACATCTTTAACATAATCGTCCTCTGTGTAATCTGGACCGAATAAATATACCTCTGATCATTTGGAATATTACATTATTAAACTATTGGTATTTCAATCATAGAGCCTCACCAGTATCACAATCACTAATTGCTAATATTGGAATTGTTTAAAATTCAATCATTCAAGCAGTCAAAATGAAATTTTACATTCTAAGTGGCATTCACTGAATTCCGCGAAACTTCCATAATCCTATTTTTGGATTTAATATCAAGATAACATTTTATTGTGTAACGAGAAATCTGAAGGATTTGCCAATGAGGTATAGGCTGCACTAGATATCACAGTTTTGAAAAGCATCTGGTTTTGCCTTTTTAAAGAATTAGTGTAATTTTTTTCCCTTTGGAGTCAATATTCCAAACAAGCAATTCGATTTCCTTTATTTTTCATATATTTCATTTAGGAGCTTATAATAAAAAAACAGTTTGTTTCTCAGAGGACTTTTTCCCCTGCCTGTGCTCTAATATGTGAGTTTAAAAGTAAAATAGTTAAAATAAAAAACCTTTTTAAGAACAAGATTTTGTTAATGAGTAAAATATAATCCAAGATCTGGAGGCTAAAAGTAAAATTGTAAAAGTGTGGAAATTGATATAAACATTTTAAGCAAACTGGAATTTTAATCATATTCTACATATATTTTAATTTTTAATGAGTATTTATTATCTTTCTTTCTTGTTATAGTTATTAAGGCTAAATTTCTTAATTCTATTTTTTTAACCTCTCATATTTACTTTTATGTCTTGATGTTTCACAAAATTTTTTATTTTTCATCTTGTAGAATATTAATAAAAGCGAGCTTTTACTATTTTTTTATTTTAGTTATTTTTTGCCTTTTTGTTTTATTACATTATTCAATTTGTTATTAGGAAATTTATTAATTCTTGGATTCGATTTTTCTCTTACTTACTACAAGGCTGCGAATTTCATATAGAATAAACATTAAAGTAAAATTACGTAATTAGCTAATAATTATGTTTCGAAAATTTTAAAATATTAAATTTCTTAGGAAAAATAATACTGTACAAAATTTCAAAATTTTAGAAAGTCCAGGATTTGAATGACAAATCTATTTAAAATATTTCCTCATTACAAAAATGAAATTTACAAAAAAAGAAGTCATGTTGATGACGTATCCAATTCAAAAATATTTCACAAAATTAAAAAAAAAGAATTGCAAGAATCGTTGAATCAAAAGAATATAAAATAAACTAATAATAAATTGAGAAGTCTAATATTCAAGATATGCTATTAAAATATACATATGAAGATTTAATTTCATTTTCTGTTATGCATTGTGTGTATGAATATAAAAGTAAAATATTAAAACAACTTCATATTCGAGGAAAATATTTTAGAGCTTTGTTTTTCAATGAGTATATTTATTCCTAGCAAAAAATGGCACATACACTTCAAAAGTTTTGGTAAGAATTTGGCAGCCGAAAATATGAAATATTCACAATTTACAAAGCATAAACATATTTTTGGCTGTAACGCTTTACCTTTAAAAGCGTTCGTATTCCCAAAGCCAGGTATGAAGTCTTCACATCTCCAAAGCTCATGTTTCTTAAACATTTTTGGGAAACAAACCACAAAAATAATAATAAAAAAAATCTTCTAAGGTTTCTGTTTCTCAACAATTGAATTTTTAGAATTTCTTTTTGTGTTTATCAAAGAATAGTGTAGATGATCGTGGGTGGCAACCATACATCCAATCGGGATGTTCATTTATTGCAAGAGCAGGAAAAGATTCAGATGACTTTTTTTCAGGTGAATCGATTCTCTTGAAACTTTCCCTTATTTTTTAAAAAATATATATATTGCCAGCTTATACATATATATATATATATATTTTTGGTGTTTAGAGAATTGATTCCAATTTAATATTTCTGTCTTTTTGATCATTTTCGTAAGCATTTAGAAAAAAAATATCGTGGTTGTTAGTTGTAGATAAGTGGGTGTTGCATTGTCTGAAATTTGATGCCATTTTGTTCTTCTTGAACAGATGTTCAGCAACTGTTGGTATTTCTTTTTTTCAGAAATTTATTTATCGCATGATGCCATTTTGTTCCGTTTCATACAAACAGAATTCCCGAAAACGATTATTAGAAGTTTGAAAATAAAAGTATCACCAATTTACGTTTGCAATCGATAATTAATTACATATGGTTACTTGAGAATAGCTTTTTAACGATAGCAATTTTTGAAAATGCTGTATTGGTTGTTGTGCTATGACTTATGGCACTTTACAAGCCCACTGACAATTATCTGTCAGTGATTTAAGCCGAGTGAGCGTCGCTTGTTTTTTCAGCTGCGCCAACTAGGGCCAAGAGTACGACTTAGCTACTTCATGCGTCACATTCGCTAGCACAACCCCTTTTTACAGGGAGGCACATTCACGCACCTCACAGACAGAACACAGAAGAAGAACAACCATGGCCTAACTGGAACTCGAACCCGGGACGCGCAGTATTTGCTCATATAATTAATATATCGGTATGGAATTTTAAACCAAAATGTGTTTCTTCTGCTTCAATCTTTTCTGTACCTATGAAGAAATCTAGCATCATTGGAATAATCCGATTTTTTATGCATTTCTGATTTTTATTTTGACTGGTTCGATGGCAACATGCACTAGATACAAATAAATAATGAATGAAATATGTTCGGCAATTGTTGGTATTTTTTTTTCAGAAATTTATTTATCGCATTCATGTCATAAACTCCATTTTTACAGCTGAAGTTTTAGCTGTAAACTCTGGATGAACTTATAATCCCAAATAAAGATATCCTGATTCTTTCGGACAGTTATTCTGCTTTTATAGCACTTAAAAACACCAATTTCCATTAGTCTAAAATTATTCAACGTCTAGCCTCAAAAATTTACACAAGGAAAAAACTGAACCAAAAAATCTCTCTTTTATGCATACCTGGCCACTTTGGTATCGTATGGAACGAAAAAAACAGACGCTCTTAGAAAAGCAATCAAAGAATCTACGCTATTCATAGAGTTGATCGTCCCCGGTGGATAAGATCTCCAATCTGAGAATACTGAAATTACCGCAAATAATTATCACAGGAGTAAATGTATAGCTTTGGTCGGGGATTTTCCAGATATCAGCACAATCACTAATTGGATTAGAAGTAGGGTTCAAGTTAAACTTACTGCACGGATGATTTTTAAAATGATCATTACTCCAAGTCTTCTTCACAGGTTCAATCTCTCAGACAACCCCTTGTGCATCAAATGTAACGAAAACAACGACATTTCCCACATCTTTTAAAATGTTCAAAATATACAGTCTACAGAGATGCGCTCTGGAAAAAATTCAACATCGAACAGCCGAACATTTATTTATCTTTCTTTTGTCTCAAGATCTCTCAAGCAAACATCAGCTAAGCATCTTTATTCAAGCATTAAAGTATTTTGGTATCCATTAACTGTAACTTTTTCGCTCTAATGGGATAACAGCCTTTGTCTTTATATTCCTCAGTGTTTATATTCAAGTTAACTAATATAGATACAATTATTTATCTTGAATGAACTAATAATTTTAAATGTGAAGTATTTCTAAACCATGTTTTTCTCCCTATATTTATTTTTATCATGTGAGATAAAATTTCAATATTTACTTGGGTATGGAGTTTTCAATGTCGAAAGAATTGGTCATATACAAAGATTATTGATCAATCGAACATTATTGCTATGAGAATTGATTTTAAATCTGGACCCTAGAAAACATAGAAAACATTCAGATTTCAAAAATTATGATTTTAAATTTTGAATTACCACCATACACTTTTATTCTTAATCATATTATTAAAAAGACTTCTGCAGAAAAATTATAGTAAAAAGCTCAATCTACTTGTACTAAAATATTTCGACTAGTTCAATTTATCATTGCATTTCGTGTGACCGATTTTGATTGAAAAATTCAACTAATCAACAATCAAAATTTATATTATAAAATTAAAAAAAATCTCAAATGATAACTTAAAATTTCAATTTATAAATTTAATTAACAAAACTGACGGTCTTTTAATGCACTAGGACTAATAACTGCATCAAACACATGTTAATTTAAAATGTAAATCATAAAAAAATCTTAAAAAAATATTGATATAAAAGAACAATATATTAGAATCAAAAATTATAAAACAGGTTGAATGTAATGCTAAATTATTTTGAGCGAAACAGAGTTAAAACTCTATGTAAATTTTGAAAGGAAATTTAAAAATTTTTATGCATTATAATGAAGTATAAATAATGATATAGCAGGTCATGAAGAAAGGGAATTGCGATTTTCAGTTAGGATTATCTATGAATATATGCTGATATTTTAGAATATCAAAACACATTTCATGATAACAATGTGTATGAAGTATGCGGATGTTTTAAAATTATGTATGACGTACAATTTTAGGTACATGAGTGGATGAGTTGGAGAGAGATAGCGCAACATAAAACTTGCCATTATTAAAATTATTAAAAATAATGTCAAGTTCAGTTTGGTTACACTTTCGTTTCATTTTGAAAGAACACGGTAGTTATTTTGAGACACACCTCGTTATTTGGAATCTTTCTCAGATGACAGAGGATGACACCTGAGCCAGCACACTAACTTTCGCACCTTCTGAGCTACACCTGCGGGAAAACATATGAATGTGATGAATTTAAGGTATACCTTGTTCGCTCTTAGGTGGAAAAAATAATGCCAAATAACATTTATTTAAGGGGGTCCGGGACACATAAATCGTCAAATTTTCGAAAAAAATTTTTTTAGCTGAAAAAATTTTGCATGCTTTTCTGCTTAAAATAACATTCAAATCATGTTTCTATCTTAATTAGAACGAGAGATATCATAATTTTTGTTGACCACTGCTTTGAAATTCCAACTGTCAAAAAGGCGTTGCCATGGCAACTTCATCTCTTTAAATGTAAAAAGACATTTCCTGGCATTGTTTTAGCGTAATTTTTGATTTTTTTGGAAATAAATTTTTAATTAAACCAAACACTTGTGAGGAAGGGAGGTGTCTCTTATGCATTTGGAAGCTTTTAAAGGTATTTAAATAGTTTTAATTCTTATAAATTTTATTTTTAAACTTTATACGCATTTTTAACCATGTTGCGATTTTTCATTATTTGTTGTGATCAAATTGATATAAGTCCAGATCATATAAAGATAGAGGTCTGAAATTTGAAACACATACTTTTCAAACTATTTACTTTAATTTTGATTCAGCAAATTTAAAAAAAAAATTTTACTTTTCAAGATATGAATTTTTTTTAAAAAAGTACCCAAGACTTTTTTAAAATTTTCATTCAATTTTTTTTAAATTAATATTTTTTAAATTGCCGAATCAAAATGAAAGAATATATATTTGTGTTTGATTTAATGAAAAAAATTTGAAAATTGATCAAAAATATTTTGAGTTATATCGATTTGAAACAACGTCACTTTTTTTTTAAAAAAAATTTAAATTTTAAGTTTTAAAAAAAATTTGAAAACTTTTGTGTTGTGATTTTGCTTATTAATAAGATGGTTAATCAGTGCAAAAAATTTCAAAATTTTAAATTAATTAATAAATTTTTTTTCAAAATGTGTCCCGGACCCCCTTAAATTAACTGATTGCTAAACAGCTACGATATTTTAAAGTCGTTTAATCTTCCTGAAATAAATAATAAAAGGGATTTCTGTAATTAAATTATTATCGTTACATGATTATTTTAAATCATGATTTTTATCTGAATAATAATCCTAGAAATAAACTGGAAACAAGTACAAAAGTATATTAACGATATACCTATGACTTGAATATATTTCACACGCTGTTAAACCAAAATATGTCATATTTTCTTTAAACAACCGACATATCACTTTTCATATTGTTATTTGACGTCTGATTCCTAAAACTGTCTCCTCAATTGTTTCTTGGAACACGCCCTCAATAAAAGATTCAAAGACAAAATGAAGAGAATACTTAAGGCTTAATTGATTGGCACTCGAGATTGATTAAGTAGCGGGGACTTGTGTTCTTTCGAATTGTATTTAGAAACATTGTAAGTTAGGGTTGGATACTTACCCTCGATCACTTTAGAAGGAGCCAGTCACTCGAGATCTGAGGACAACTTGGCACCTTCACTAGTTGGCGCCAAAAGCAAGAGTCGTATTATTTTTATTTCATCCAGTTGCTTCGACTATTGTTATATTATTCATTTTGAGACATTAGAACTTTTAAAAATAAATCAAATTAATAGGACGATTAATGTCAAGGTTTTTTTTTTTTGTTCGACGTTCATTCTTAGTTTTGATAGCAATGGCGCCAAAAAGAACTTGTGCCACGTGACTGAATCAATGCTTAAGAGAACTCTGCATATGCTCATTTTCTGAATAGCTTCTATTTTTTTTTAATTTTATCTTTAGTAATGTTTTAATTCTTAAAAACAGTTTTTTTATTGTTGAAGAATAAAATTGACTTCACGTATTTATATAATAACTTTTATTGTAGTTCTTAAGAATTCATTTCGTTCGCAATAAAACTGAAAAAAAAAATCGTCTGCCAAAAGAATTGGTTTCAAATATTTGAATGGATTATTTGTAATTTGTTTCTTATTTTTTTGGTATTATTTTCTAATTTATTTGATGGTTTAATGGAAATATAAATGAAAAAAAATTGAATGCAAATGAATGTTATTTAAAAATCACACGCACATATACGTATATATAGTATCTAAGAATTAATTGAAATCTTTTCAGAAAATTTTGCATTTCATTTGCTGACAACCAATTTTTGAGATCTGGGATCTTGCTTTTGTCGCAGATTAAAAAAGATTTTATACTAAAAGCTTTCCATGACTCAAAAAGATTATAAATAGATGCAATTTGAATTATTTATTTAAGCAGACATTTTCTATAATTAATATATTTACTTACTGTTTTCCTTTTCATATTTCGATTTCATATAAATTACCTTTCGTAAAAGTAAATATTAAATAGAATTAATTATATGTTCTGAATCTCAAATAGAATTATTTGCTAAATTTTTTTATTTGACCAGGAATTATTTTAATTTGATACAAATTTACTAATTTTACTAATCTCCAAATCTGTTGTCAAACTTATAGCTACAGCATTTTTTCAACATATGCTTTAGAAGTTAAATATTGTAATATGAATGAATTAAGAGACAGTTGTTTATACAACTAAAATATTTCCCAGTTACACATTATTTGTTTCTTAAAAATTGACATAAACCGAAATATTTATGTTCCAATGTAAAGAATTTTAAATTCCTACATACATAAAATGTACGACTTAATTGCATCGTTAGAATTTTCTGCATATTCTAGTTACAATAAGATGGAAATTATCTCACCTATATGGAATCATAGTTCTCTATATGCAAGAAATTTGAATTATAATATACGTTAAAACAATTTTTCTGAATACGTTTTTACTTTTCAATAAATATTAAAATAATCATGTTGTAAAATATAATATTGTCATTTCATCATTGGATTCAAAAGAATTTATTTCATTCACCATGAGCTAAAAGTAATCGTTTGCTAGAAATAAAAAATAGCAAACGACTAAAAAAATTGCAAATTCCCTTAAAACTTTTTGATTTTAGCATCGAGTAAGCATTAATTTAAATGATTAGATTTAAAATTTTAAGTTCCCAAATTGGCAACATATGCTTTGATATTCTAAAATTTTATTTATTTTTTTATTCGATTAATCATAGATATGAAGAAATTTTATGTCAGGAATAAAAGTTACGTATATGAATATATCACTTACAGCTTGATTTTCAGATATGTATTATTTATATTTCGACTCTTTACTATTGTTCTTTTATTCTATTTTTTCTATATGACTTATTTCAGGATGAATAGAAAAGAATTAATAATGAATTATTTGCTAAGATTATTTTATTTTTATTTAGTTATTAATTTATAAATTATATGCAAAACTACTTTTTAGAAATGTAGTCCATCTTAAAGAAATATACAAATTTAATTGTTGAATATTAATTTCGATTAATTGTTTATAATAAAATGCATAATTTAATAATTGATATTCGTTTTTAATTCAAAATATAATGCTATCCTTCTTTTACATTTTTCAAAGGACAAGAGGAATAATGTGGTGTAAATCAAGGAACATCATTTACATAGAGCAAAATGCTCAGGAAAAAATGAGGTAAGCCTTTCACGAATGCATATTATTAATATTATCGAGTATTTTTTTCTTATTCTAAACTGCTTATATCAAGTAAATATACAATGTAAAATAATTATTGGCATTGTCCTGCATTTGTAATTTTGTTTATTCATCAATTAGGAGAAGGGAAGTTAAAAAAAAATATGTAATATATTATTTCAGTTTGTTTATTATTTATAATAGGGGTATGGAATTATTAAAATGGAATATATGTTCATTTTTTAAGTATGAAACGCTCAAAATTTAATAAATAATAGTATATTTATGATAAGGACAAATATTTATATGAGGTGGGGAACACAATTATCTCTTCCTAGATGTGATCGAAAATATAAGATCCGAATATGTGGTCGAAAAAAGATTTTTATTAGTATCTCTTGTTCCATCTGACCCCAAATTATTTTTGAATAATTTTTGCTTTCTCGTTTACGAATTTTTTAAAGAAAAAGTACTGTAATAGTGAAAAAGATTCGATTTTGACGAATCTCCAAGATTGAGACTTCTTTGAGTCAGAAAAACACTTTTCAAAAATTGTGTTTGTTTGTCTGTGAGTGGAAGAATTCAAAATCGTTAAGAACTAGATGGATGAAATTAAGTATATAGACTTTACATCAAATTTGTCGATTTCTATAGAGCATTGATCGAAATCCATTCATCAGTCTACTGGTTCAATGATATATGTCACCTAAGAAATATAAAGAACTATTGTGAATAAAGTTTGATATACAAATTTAGCATATTTTAAGTGTATAATTTTGATCCAATTCCATTAAGGAATCGACTGTTTGTCTGTATTTTTGAATGCACGAAAACCAGATAATTGAGAAATGTATCAACGATTAGCTAAACAAAATTTTATATATTTTTTTACTTTCTCATTTGCGAAATATAGACCGGCTCTAGCGTCCGTTGAAATTTGATGCTAAAAACTCTTCTTTGTGGGAATCATCAATAACATAATTGATTTGATTGAAATTAAAGGAACTCACTTGTTGTTGTTGTTCCTAATGTCACTTGTCATAGACAAGCCCACCGACTTTAGAAGTCAGTGATTTTAAACCAAGGGTACGTCTCTTGTTTTTCAGTAGCGCCATCTAGGGACAATAGTACGAGTTAGCTACGCACACGTACCTTTTTATACGGGGCGGACTTCATTCAAGCATTTCATTCACAAAGCCAGCACCCCGAGTGGTATTACTCTCTACCTAAAGGACTTTGTGACCGAGACAGATCTGTATGTGAGCCAGCCACCACACACACACGGAGAGTCTTCGGCCGACGGGGTTCAAATTTGCAACCCAAGCGACGCGAATCCAACGCCCTACCAACCATGCTATCCCGGCCTTATGCACTGACTAAAGGATGTCAAAACAAAACTTGGACCAATTATAAAAAATAGTATAGTTTTATTATGATATAAATATTAGTAAAAAATGGTTAACCAATTTTAAAATTCTAATAATTATTTTTGAAACTGACATATTTGTATTTAGCAATCTAATAGCTTTTTGGCGGTAAAAATAGCAATCGAATAAAATTATTGTTATACTGTTTTAAATTTAGAAAACTAAATATATATAAAAACTTATTTGTATCATTAAGCGCATTAAATAGGATTTTTTTTTTAAATCAAATATCTAAAGATCGTAGCAAGAATTGTAAAAATGTGAGGCACATATAGAAGAGCTTTAGTAAACTGAAATCATAATTGCATTTATATTGTATTCTATTTTCAACATAATGAATGTTTTTTGGTTCTTAAAGTATTCCTTGCGGTTTTACAGACTGCTTGATCTCTTTTCTGTTCTACATGCTCGCATAATTTGTCTCTTCAATCCAGATTTTGATCAATTTTTTCCTTTTTTTAATGCATTGATAAAAGTGTTCTTTTTTATGCTAAAAATGTATAATTATTTTTTTTTTAGTTTTTAGCTTACATGTTATTATTTATATTATGACCACACTAGTAATACAATGTTCGGTTTCTAACTACAGGCTCATTGGTCGGATTTTTCCAAGTTTATAATTAAATTATATAACATTTCATTGTAAGAAAAATCATCGTGTATTAATATTTTAGATTTCTGAGAATAATTACTCTATTTTGTAGATAAACAATATATTTAATACTCTTTAAGAATAATAGATATTCTAATTCATTAATGTATTAATTCAAGAATGTATTTTCAATTCTTATCTTTTTGTAATATTTTTAATTTTTCATTTTAATTAATTTTTATTAAAAGTAAAGATGTCAAAATCTTGAGATTCTGACCAAAAAGTGAATTATTAAAAAAATACAGTTAATTTTAATCGCTTTTATAATATATTTAACCGTTCAATGAAAATTATAGAATTCTATTAAATTACATTATGGCTATAATATTACTTGATTTTCAAATGGAAAAGTATTATTTTCTACTTTTTATTACACTTTTAAAATGATTTTTAAACTTTTTTATTCTTTTATTTCTTTTTTTTTGAGCATTATTTTATAACTCAAGTTGCAAATGTTAATATTATGAAATTCAAAAATGACATTTCTCAAAAGAATTTTTAAATGGCCTCTATGAAATATTTTTTTGACTGAAATATTATATTTAAACCTTCAATGGAAATTAAAGAATTCCTTTCTTACTATATTCTGGCTATAATATTGCTTGATTTTCAATTGAAAAATATTATTTCCTACTTTTTATTACACTTATAAAATGATTTTTGAAACTTTTTTATTCTCACATTTCTCTTTTTTGAGTATTATTTTATAAATCAAGTTGCAAATGTTAATGTTATGAAATCCAACAATGACATTTCTGAAAAGAATTTTTAAATATCCTCTATGAAATATTTTTTTTGAATGAATTATTATATTGATCGATGACTAAGAATACTAAAATTATTAAAATGTTCTCTCATCCATTAAATAAGTGCATAAAATTTCAGAACTGTAGTGCATTAGAATGTGAAAAATCGATTATAAAATCGCATCCTTACAAATTGTAACATATGAAATTGTATAATTTTTTTTGAAAATATACATTAAATTATCAAATTTTCATTATCGCCGTATACTTTTTGTGTAAATTCAATATTTATTACAAACTATTTTTAATCATAACCAAGACAGCCCACACAAAAATATTTGCATTTGATATTTTTTTTCTGAACAAATGTCGGGAGTAAATGCGTAATCTAAAAATGTGTAATATTTTCCCTGAGCACGTATGAAAGCTCCCAATAAAAGAAATTCAATAATTAATAATAATAGAATGGCAACGTGTGTAGTTTTTAAACATAAGGCATATTCTATTGTTGTTACAGTGATAAAAATATTTTTTTCGAGTGTGTGATTATACCTTCTGTTTTCTGAACAATTTGATACCAAAATTTTAACGATAGAGAGAGTTATTGTGGAAAAAACTATAACAAACATCGATTAAAAATAAACAAAAAACTTCTTTAGCCAGAATGTTAAAGACATACAACCACAGCATTCTTTGATGCACACAGGAACAAAAAAGTTACAATTTCAAAAGAAATAGAATACTTTAAGATAACTAAATGCAGTTCATATGCTTCTGAACCTTTTTAATTTATATAACTTTATTCAAATTCCTTTTTTACTATTTTTCAACTTTAATGTCATTTCTCTAAAAAAATGAAGTTTGTGTGTGTGTTCCCTACGCACGAATGAAAGCGCCCAATAAAAGAAATGCAATAATTAATAATCATAGAATGGCAACGTGTGTAGTTTTTAAACATAAGGCATATTCTATTGTTGTTACAGTGATAAAAATTACTGTTAATTTATTGTGTATTGTATTACTGTCTCAAACCTACTTATTCTATTAATTTTAAATTTCAGGCACATGTTCAAAATAAGTTCTTCTATGGCTTAAACATCAATTTTTAGACGAATTATTGACAGAAAATTTTACATGAATTTTAATTAGATTTTTTTAAAAAAATTTCGAATTTTTTTTTTAAACAAATGGATTTTAAAAATACTTTTTTCAGAAAATTATATAAAAAGTATGTATAAGCATACTTTTTCTGCTAGTTAATATTAATTATGTCAATTTTGGCCAATTTTTAAATTTAGAATCCTGCGAGCAGCAAAATACTGATTTTGTAAGATTTTGAAAAAATATCTAGTTTATATTTTTATATAACTTTTTAATTTTTTTTTAAAATCCTATCAAGACATGAGGAATAATGTAATTGATTATGAATATTCTATGGTTAAATGATAAATTTCATTCATGTAGCTTTGCTATTTATTGTAATAGTCATATTCACATACAAATGGCCAGACAAACAGATAGCCATAATTTCGGAGATAGTTCTCAAAACTCAAAAATATGTGAATCATGGCAATTCATTGATTTTTTTTTCAGTTTTTCTCCGTTTTTAATACTTTCTCTATGCATATTTTCTACATGAGGAAGTAAAATTCTGGAAAACAGATAGTCAATATTATAGCTGCGCTATCGGCGATAAGATTCTTTTGCTCATTTTGAATCCTGATACCACATATTTTATATTTGCATTGATTTAAAAAATATGAGATCAAGATAATATTTTTAAGAAAATCTTCTTTTGAAAAACGCAGATTTTTTTTAATGATTCATTAGCAAGCAATCATTTATATTGATCAGAATTTCGAATCTTTTTTTTTTCGAGCGGATAGCTTACAGTTTGTATTAGTCAGGATGAATTCTTATCAGAATCTCTTGAATTTTTTTAAAAGAAGTAATACTGATTTTCTTGTTTTAATTTTTTTTAACTAGATGCGTTTTTTTTCTTTTTTTTTTTTATGAGATGAAATGGGTGGTTGTTTCAAACACTAGAACTTAATTATTTAAATTTTTAAAAGTATTTTGTACTTAAAGCAGAGAAACATTTAAAGACATTATATAATATTTCGCAGCTCTGTCCTTCCACTGGTATGGTGAAGAAATTCGGAAAGTAGGGTGAAGTCCAGGTATTTTCTTCGTAACCTGAATGTGATTCAAAAAACTAGGATCGTCGCAAAATAGCCTTAGCATTGCTGCTGAACGGGACTTTACTATACCAAATTATTTCACAGCGAATGCAAACTTTCTATTAGTATAATTACAACAATATATTTTAACCAATATAAAAATGTTTTGGAAAAAATCTAAACAAATTTTTAAAAGCAAATTCAAGTGTTTGATTTTTAAAGGAAAATAATCTCGCAATTTCTTTATCAACACGAGAAAATAGCTGAAATACTAATTTGTCCTCAATCAGACATTGCTAGCCAAACTAAAACGAGGTATAAATTTGATTTAATATCAATATTAAAGAATTGAAATGAATGATATTCTCAAGATAAATACACTTCTTAAACGCAAAACTTCTTTTATAAACAATAGGGATCAAAATAAGGATAAAAGCTTCATTTATAATAATAGGGATAATTTTTTTCTATTCTAAGCTTACAGTTATTTTCTTCTATATGAATTCTTATCAGAATTTCTTGAATTTTTTACAATTAAAATAATATAGATGTTATAGTTTTAGTTGTTTAACTTTGAGCGAATATTTTTTTTTGTTTAACGAGCTGGAATAAAAGAATAAATAAAAATCAGTGAGGTTTTCTCCAGCTGAATACCTTTCCTTTTCCAACTAACTCTTTTTTTTTTTTTTCACGTTTCTGCCTAATGACATCTAAACCGTTTCACTATCTCTACTCGCCTCCAAATCATTACTAAATCGTCAACAACGCCATTAACACTCTGGGCCTATTCAGACTTCCTGGGCTTTGCCTCGGCCCATACTTCTCCGAGGAAGGCACTAAATAAAAATCCGTGCACCCTCATCTATAAATCTAACTTCCCGCCGTAGCATCTTCTTGGCTCCCATCCCTGCTCGTGGGATTTTCTCCATCCCCCCCCCCTCGGGACGCATGCGTAACGGCCCTCACCCACACCAAAAGGATGGGAGAACTTCCCTCATTGGTGGGGGGGAGGAGCCACCCAAAACTTTTTCGAACAAAAAAAAAGTTTTATTTCGTGGTGCAAGTTTTGTTTCGTTTTGATTTGTTTATTTTATTTTTGCGGTGTGTATGTACCTCTCCTGGTGACATGGTTGAGGACAGTTTTCATGTGAGCATGGCTTGGGATGGGAAGAAATGATGGTAATTTGATTTTTGAGTAGTGTGTAGTTTTGGTATTGACGAGTGAAGGGATACGTTGCGCTGGAATTAAGATTGTGCGAGTGAGCTCTGGGTCAGTTTTTGGATATATCAGTTCTGTCAGCAGATTGAGTCATAACAGGTAAATATATATTCCAATATTAATTTCTTCCATATAAAAAATGAATTTTTTTAATTCGCAATACTTTTGTAAATGAAGCTACATGTTAGTTAAAGGGTTATAAGACTTCTAAATCTTTAATTTTTCATTTTTTTTTTTTTTTTTTTTTTTTTTTATGATTTCGTTTGATAACCAAAACGCTTCTGAATATTTTTGGTATTGCACATGCGTTACGTTAATTAGTTTAAAAGATGTAATCAAAAACATGAAAGTCACTGCTGACTTTTCACTCAGAAACGTTTACTTTAAAGTCATTTTCCTCAATATCACATTTTCAGAGCTTGCGTGTAGAATTAAACAAAAATGGTTCATCGCATCAGTATTACATTTTTCAGGTATGCTTATCCACACATAATAAAGAAAATATGCAAAATCAAAGCATTGTTGTGTAAATTTTTTTTCTGTGCTTGCTAATATGCTAAAATTGTTTTTTTTTTTAAAAAAAAAACATTATCATGTTTATGCAACATAAAAAGTAAAATAACTCCAGTAAATCTATTAAAATATTTATCAACTTGTATGATAATCAAGTTACGTTTTTTGGGAGTAAATTGATGTAACATTTGTTAATATAAATTACTTATTTTCTAAAAAAATTTGCGTCCAAAAAATTGCGTTTTTGTCTTCGACAATTTATACGGAACAAATTTTTTTTCACATAACATTTTAATTAATGAAAATTGTTTCACTGACTTGAAAATTCATAATTATAATATTAAATGTCTTATAAAATTATGGCAAAAAAATCAATTAAATTTTAGAACTTTTTCTTAAGTTAAGGAGAGGCGCATTTGATCAACTTTTGAAGTCTATTTTAATTGTTAAAGGTCCTATAGCCCTTTAAATGCTTTTCAGTTCAATCCTATTGAAGCAAGAATGGGAAGTTAAATCGTAACTTCTAATATAGATAATGACAGACATTGATATTTTTTAAAAATTTATTTCTTACATAATGCAAACAATAATATCAGAATTTTGTATTTTTGTTCACCTGATCATCAAGAGACAATTTTCAGTGAATTCTGGGTGGTTCAGAGTGCATTAAAATCTCAAAAGTAATAATTAAATTTAAAAAAGTTATTTTACAAAGAATATTGAATATTTTTTTCTTACAACAAAATTAGACAAAAACCGTTTTCAAGAAGAGCATTTTGAGAAATTCAACCTAATTTAAAAGCATTTGGAAGACGAGGAAAAAAAAAAAACTAAAGACTGAAAAAAAATCTGAAATCTGAAAAAAGTCATCAGTTTTTTAATAATTTTTTATAATGTAATTTTTGTTTACATTAATTTTAACTTTGAAGAATTATTTACAACATCGTACGTAGATTCGGGATTCCGTTTGAATAGTATTCATACAAAAATACTTTTTAACCTCTACAATAAAATTTTAAATTAATTATATTAAGATTTTACTTAATAATTTGAGCCTAAGAAATATCTCAGGACAATATTCTTCCTCCTTTACATAACTCAGCAACACCGGGAAAGCAATTTAGTTAGTTTTTTGTTTTTTTCCTATTTAAAATTTTTTTAAAGGAAAAGGATAAATTTTTTAAAGGAAACCTGTTTGGTTTATCAAAAATCCAAAGTAAATAGGCGCATCAAAAAATATTTGGGATCATTTGAACATGTAAACATACGTTTTACTCATACTCATATTGACGTGGTAGGGTCATTGCTTTCGGCTAAGAATAATAAATACCACTTTACATATTGATACGTATACTGCCTTATATATGGATAGATTTATTAAATGCATTGAATCTGCCTCCATAGCTGATCAGACGGCAACCACGATGGCATTGGTGTTTCTACAGGAATGGAATTTTATATACGGCATGCCCGAGGTCTTATAACATATCGAGACACCAATTTCGAAAGTCATTTGTTTCACGACACTGCTAGATGCTCGGATCATACAAAAATCGTATCACAACTATCATCCTAAGGTTAACGGTATCGGAAGAACATACCGGCAGTTTATTCCTGATTTGAATTTTTATGTTTTTAAAGCTTTCTCCTCTCTTCTTTACCTTCCATTTTGAGCTCATTCAACTGATAACTTTGTGGAGAGGACAGGAGGAGGGAGAGCAAAATGATGTTACGTTATATTATGCCCAATTATACTACAGATGGAGTAGGAGCGTTACTATTATTGTTTCTTGGTACACGAACCATATTAAAACCGACTTGGATGCATCTTCCTATAGAACTATATGGGGTATCGTTTAGATTGCTGGAAAAGTTTTTTAAGGCAATTTCATATTCCACAGGTTTTCTATCGGTGTCTCGGCCTCAAACGCAGCTTCGCCCAGTACCAACTACGAAAACTTTCCACTAATAAAACGTTTGTTCACTGGGAGTTGTTAAAATCATCGAATGTGTTTGTACGAGTGGATAGGGTGAGAAAATCATTACAGAAACCATATTTTGATTTTTACCCAGTTCTGAAAAAACATATACAAATTTTTCGACTTCAAAATTAATGGTCAGGAAATAATGGTTAATGGGAATCGGTTGAAGACAACATTTTTAAAAATCAAAATTTAGAGGATGTCCTTTTTGGTATCAGTCTGGATATTCCAGATGAAATCTTTGCTACTCATACTGGTAATATTTCTGGGTTCTATGTACATTCTCAAGTCCCATGACTTTCAAATTCGCCGAGGAAGGGCTATTTGGCGATCCTTTCAGCTCTTTCAATGACATCTCTCTTGTAGTCATCGGGTGGCGGTAGATTTCTTGATGGTATTTCACACTTTCCCAAGAGGCGGCTGACAAGTACAAGTCTTTATTATTTCTTTGTGCAAATCAAGAACCTGCGAATGTCATGGAACATTTGCGTCTATAGAAGATAGTTTCTATAAATAGTAATAAAAGCTCCAATTATGACATAGCTACAGCACAGCCACGCGGAGCGATTATGTCCCATCTGAAACCCCATGATCGAACTCACCGGCTCCAACTTTCGTGTCCAGTGCCGATTGTACATGCACCCCTTCCCTTTCTACCAATAAATAACTGGTAGAATGCCTAACCATTGAACCCTGTCGAGACAAAATAAAGCTCTTCAGTTTTATGTATATTTTTCCTGGTGCAGCTCATCAAATTTCCTTGAAGTGTACAATATTAACGAAATTAGATGTGTCATTACCTAGATCTACAGATGTTTGTCTTTTAGTAAACTGTTGAATTTTCGTAATATAATACCCATGTGAAAAAATTCTGTAAAATAATTATTTATCGTTCCAATGTTCATCTGACTGGAGTAATTCAGCAATTACTGATAGAGTCAAAAGTCATAAACCTTACCATATGATCTTAAATGTCCATTGCTTTAATATATTCCGTAGAATTGAAACAATTCCAAAATATGGTACGCTTTTTAAAGATTTTTTGAAAAGTTATTGGATGCATTAAATGTAAATTTTCCTTGGCTGATTTCTGAAACATGCTCTAATTACGAGAAAACTCTCCTTCAACTCTTCATTTTGTGATTTTTAACTTTCCAATATTTTTTCTCGAGTGAGATTTTCATTTGGGCTCTAATTTGTATGATTATACTATAGTTTTTAGATTTAATTTATCAAAATCACATTTTGTTTCTCATTCATCTGTTTTCTAAATATCGGAATCATTTTGCCAATGTCCTCTGTAGTTGCAGAATCAATTAAAATTTCGTCATTTTGTGTTTCGTTGAATCCATTAATTTTAACACTTATCTTGGCAGGGTAAATCTTTTGAATTGTTTTTTTATTATTTCCGAAGACTGCGGGTCTTTAAGATATATTAAAACCTTAATTTTTGATTTTTATCTAGTCTATAGTAAACCTATTATCTTGACCATCTTGGCATAATTTGAAAGTTGCCAAATAAACCCGGGAGAATTAAAAATAAACAAGTACAGAATTCATTATCTACTGCTGCAATTTAGTATGGAAGTGAAAGCTAACAGTTTTAAAGATGTTAATATATTTGAATGGTTATTAATATTACCTTTAAGATTAAAACATTAACTTGTTGATATTAATATCTTTTAAATATCTTGAAATATATTTACAAATATACTTAAAATATTTGTAAAAATATACTTGAAATATCTTTTAAAAAATGACAAATATATATCAAAATAACAGAGATAATGAGATTTATTTTACTTATCATTCTTAAGTAGGCATACTATTTTTGTAAATGAATTAGCCCCCCCCCCCTCCCCAAAGTAAATAGATGATCATTTAAATGTTTTATAAATGACTTTATTATAAATTAATAATAAATAATAGTTAATTTTAAATGAAAATATATCGTGAATTCCTTCATTAATAAGGAAATTATTTATTATTTAAAAACATGTATTCAATAATAGCGTAATTTAAAATTTATGGAAGGATATGGATGTAAAAGTTACATCTTTATTAAATAATATATATTTTCTTAAAATTGGGAGAAATATTATTTTTATAACCGATTGTGCAAAATCTGCAGGAGGGGTTTTCCCGAAACTTTCTCGCATACTCTCTAATAGAAATGCTATCCTGCCTTTCTTCTTGGCATTAGCAAACAATAGTTACGAAATATTGCATATATATTTTTTGGTTTGAATCTAGCATTTTTATTAAAACTATCGTACGATCTAAGCAATTAATCCTAATCATGCGTCTAATAATAAACCAGAATAAATTAAATGTATATTTTGAATGACTTTTTCTCAACACATTAAAACTTAATTTCGAGGCAGAACGACAAATAGGATCACAAGATCACATTCCAAATTTCCTTTATTTAAGTCAATGCCTTTTTTGATTAATTCCATTGACATGTAAAAAGATAGATAGTCAATTTTCTCACAAATTTGATTCAAAATTTAATAAAAATCTACATTTAGACCTTAAATCTGTGTATCAAATTTTATCAATTTCTCTCTAGCTCTTTATGTTTCTTAATTATCCTGTTCACTTGGACAACCGGATAGATATACGTTATCTTAATGGATTTCAGTCAACATTTGATTAATATCTATAAGTTTGATGTAAAGTCTATATACCAAATTTCGCCTGTTTAGCTCAAAATATTTTTGGGTTATCGTTTTATGCAGATCGAGAGACATACTTCCAAAAATGTGTATTGTGGGCTCAAGGGAGATCTGATTCATTAATATCTTGAGCTCGATTTTTTTCTTTATTATGATACTTTCTCTTCAGATTTGAGAAAGTAAAAAATATTTAATTCTTTCAGAATTGTGTGACTATTTTTTTTCCAATTTAACAAATAAGGTATCCATTGGTATTTCATTGAAATCATTTAATTTGGTAACCCTTTTGAATAAAGGATTTCAAACGACGATAGGCGGATCTTAAGTGAGAGTTGTGGAAATAGTTTGTGAGGATTTTTTGTTATGGGATTTTGATTTGAAACTACAATTTTTATATAAACATAATGATTAAAGCTGTGACTCTTTTTAATATTATACATAATTTACAAATGCACGTATTATAGTAACAATCATTTTATGGAATTTGAGGATGCCAGTGAAATCGTTGCATTAAAGTATGTGTAACTTCCCACACAAAACTGATTACGATGCATTTTTAGTGGCACATATATAAAGTTATGTTGTTAGTCTGATAAACAACGAATGTATTTGCACAATAAAACTTATTATATAATACAGTACAGATAACCAATATAATCCATTGAACGTGTCAAAAACTGAAGCATTTTTTGTAGAAGACAAAATAAAGCAAAAAAAAAAAAAAAACGATGTAACAACAAGCATATGTATATGAATAAAAGAAAAAAAAATTTTAAAATTTTTATTTTAACTTTTGATTTATCAAAATAAACTCTAATTATATAAAATATTTTCTTACTAATTGAAGATTCAATGAGAGAGAAAAAGTAAATATATTTTTTGACGAATTCGAATGAAATTGAAAACGTTCGAAGTATTTATGTTTCTTAATATTACCAGGCTCAGACTTTTACTCTTAAAAATGTAACTATTAGTAGTCTAAAGAAAATTAGCCTATAATATGGACATCAAATAAGAAAAATAGTTTAGATTTTAAATGACAGGAAAGTGATAAAATAAAATAAGAAAATAATCTTCGGAGAATGGTGAACATTTTATTAGTTTTGGTATAGTGATCGTTTTTATCAAGAGCCCAAAAATGCTGAGGAAAATGGAATCTTGAGGGGGGAAAAATTCCAAAAAATCGCCTTTCATTATCAAGTATTTTTTTCTCAAATTAAAAAAAAAATCTAAGGTTTCATCTAGGGGAGAATTGTATAGTGAAATATTAAAATATTTTCTAAATATAATAGGAACGAAAGTTGTATTTGTAACAGAAACTGGTTCCTTCATCCAAAAATATAGAAGATATTGATACATTTTTAGAACGTTTTCGAAAAAGAATTTAAAAAAAAAGCAAATGTTTTCAAATAAAACAGCAGTTTATTACGAATCTGGCTACAGTTTATTATTTGAAATAAGAAATATCGCCTTCTATTTTTCAATTCAATCTTCTTTCAAAAAGTCACTTGTAAACAAACTGTAGATTAAAGGATACGTTTCTGCGCTTTCTGAAAAGAAATATTCTTGGTTTCATAATTCAAAAATCTAGTGAAATTCCTGGTATTAAAATTCCTTAGTGGAAAATAGGCAATATTATTCATCTGAAAACGAAAAACCACCATTTATTGCTTTCGCATGGAAATAAGATTTCAAACAAATTCTGGAAAAGATACGAACTGTTTCAAATATGTCTAAAATGAAATCGCTGGTAACAAAAGAAAATTCGCTTGCGCAAAAATCAATTTCAAGCCTATAAAGACATCAGCAGCAACAATAAATAAAATAATAAACCAAGAGTTACAGTTAAAAAAATATAAAACCGACGTATGTGATGAATGCAAAACAGTTTATAGAAATCTGTATAAAAACTATTTAATTGAAAATAAATAAAAATATGTTTTAACTCTTGATGAACCCTTGAACTTTAGATATTAATTAAACACCCCCGAGATCATTCTAAAAATGTTTTTATCACTTTATATACCTAAAAAGATATATGTAAATACATATAAATGTTGGAAAAAGTTTTATAATATAATAATATATGCCCAAAAGGTAGTATTTCAATCTCGTATAATAAATTACTTCTGTGCTACTAAAACCACCCAGAATCAAATATTCTTAAACTATTTTTTGGGATGAGGTATTAAAATTTAAATATTGATAATAGACTGTTTTAACTGGATTAAAAAAGGAAAATCAGAAAATTACACATTTTCGCTTTTATAAAGAGTTAAACAGAGAATATAAACAATTGGGATTATATTAAAATATCCATGAATTGTACGAAATATTTTTGAGAGCATTTTGATTAAAAACATCGCCTCCAGATCAATTTCAAAAATAAATTGAAAGTAAACAATTCAAAAACTCTGAATATACATTACGCATTTATTATGATCCTGTAATAAGCTTCAAATGTTGTTAATATCATTTATAAATTCTGGATCTAGCGTAAATAATTTAAAACGTGGGCGAATCGACTCACTAAACCAGATTAATTCAAGCCCTTGGGCGAGATTTTTCCTGTTCCGAACTTCTAAAAGAAGATACTTTTTAATTAATTTTAATCTTTACTGAAGCAGTTTCAAATAGCAAAATTTGAAAAATTGAAATAATAATGCATTTCATTTCGGATCATATCAAAAGGTTTTAATATTTTGCTATTTAAAAAATTCAAATTTCAAATTTAAAAACAATTTTAAATAAAATACTGAAAACAAAAATTACAAAACTTTTTAAATACAATTTAATAGTGCTACAAAATTTAAATTATGGTATTATTTGAACAAGTTTGAACGCTCGATCCTTGTAAATTAAATGAAAAAAAAAAATTAAATTACACCATAAAAACCTTGAGCCGTCGGGAACCACCAAAGTTGCGGGATTCATGGGCAGTTGCCTATTTTAATTGTATTTTAATCCGGTTGTGGTATCTGCAATTGGAAAATAAGACTTACTGAGTAAGTTTTGAAATCAAATGTCCTTACAAGAAAAAATAATATTTGATGCCAGTGTCACGAAAGAAATCGTAAATCTGTACGTAGTTAGAGTTTAGAGGTAATGTGGTGTTATGTTTATCAAACGATTCTCGCATCATATGAAATGAATCGATTTGCATTTGATTCTTATCTAACGAAAGTCATAATGATCTTGGATTTTAAATTTGGAACATCTTATAAAACTATAATGATTTATTTAATTAATGGGAAATGATTTCTTCCTCATTTATTCTATTTTTTTCTGATGATATACAACAAAATAAACTTTTACACATTAATAAGCATATCAATTTTTGAGGACAATATCTATAAAATAAGTGACTTTTTAAAAAATCAGATTTCACTGGGAATTCTTTAAAATCACTGAAAATGAGCTGCTAAGCCTATATTAACCAATTCTGTGCTTTTCCAAGGAACTAAAATATTAATGGTTATTTCTATATTCCGTTTCGAGACAAGACGAGGGTTATGTTTGGCGAAGCATCGTAGTTTTTGATAGTCTTTTAGTTCATCTCTACGTTTTCATCCTGCATCAGTGGGAGAGCATTTGACCCTGGAGTATTTGTTGTTCATCCCACCCATTCAAATGATAGCTTTATAGTTGAATCGGATTTTAAGCTTGGTGCATTCGAGATCTAAAGCCGATATTTTATTATTAGTTCAAAGCTCTCTTAAAAGTGTTGAGAAAAATTTTAAATTTTTTTACAGAAAATAACATAATAGAAGATCATTAACTTCTAAACAATATAAAATATAATACAGAAAAATAAAAGTTAATATTAGAAGTAAAATGAGATATGTGCGTTCTATTAAAAAATTTAATAATTCTTATTTAACGTTCTTTATAAATGATTACTAATAAATTATGATAAATCTTTGTTCATATTTTATTGTAAAATTAAAAAGTATAACCAGCATTTTTGTTTATAAAAGCAAATAATATTTAGCGGTTTACGGAAAACTGTAATTGTTCATATTCAAAATTTTTCTCAAAGACGAGTTGATTTCCACAATAGAATTTGTATTTTCATGAATTGGGCTAAAATTGTTATATTTTTTATGAATATATAACAATATGAAAAAAATGAATATATTTTTTTTATCATTGATACATTTACTTAACAATATAATTTGATTTTATCACGATAAATGTGGAATCAAAGTTCCTGCATACGTCCAAAATAGAGGGCTTTCGAATGGTAAGCGTAGATGCTTAAAGATTTTAAAAAAATCTTTCATAATTCACGGGTTTTAATAATATTAATATATCATGAAGTGCATTATATAAAACAATATCACTCAAAAAATATTTTCTCTAAATGTATGATACTTACATATGTATCATACTTTGTGCTGAAGAAAAATATGCTTTCTAATTTCACAGTAAACTGTAATTATTCAGGAGTATGAAAAAATTTTAAAATTCATTAGAATTTGTCCTGATGTACTTTTTATTAATATTTAAATTTTATTAATATTTAATTAGTGTTTAAAAGGCGGAGAAAATAATTTTTTCAATTTCGTTTGATAAAAGCATTTCATTTCAATTTCTTTAATGATCTCTTTTAAAAGGAATACTTAAAAAACGTTTTTGGATTAACAATAATATTGAAAGAGATTTTCCAATGAAAATTTTTATATGCTATTAAATTGATAGAAAAATCAATGAAATTACTGAAATAAAAAGAAATATATCAAAGAGGAAATATTTCTTTTCGCAATAATTAGATTTTTTTTTCTTTTTCTTTAGTTATAAAAAGTTATAAGCTAAACCTAAATCCATTATAATTATGATGAGGAGAACACGATGTTTTTAAGATGAAGCGTTAACTTTTCTTCTATTTCTTTCAAAATTTGGATTTTTTTTAACAATCTTTATTTAATTAATTACGGCAGTACAAATAAAAGCCATAATAATAGATGCTTTTTTTAATAACTTTCACAGAAGTGTTAATAAAACAATTAAAAAATAAACTATTTATCATAGCTTAAAATTCAATGACAAATTATGCCCCAAAATTATTCAATAGCAATTTCATTGCAAGTTTTTAATAAAATGCGAGTTCTTTTATTTTTATCTTTATTTAAATATATTTGGAATATTTACATTCAAAAAGAAAATGGAGGAACTCGTATTTTATTGAAAATTTACAATCAAATTGCTATTTAATAATAGAGGGAAATAAATCTTTCGATTATTTTCCTACAATGCAATCATGAAAAATGTTTCTTAACAAAAACATTTACTTTTTATTTATTATAATGCGCCAATAGGATGCCATTTTGTACAGATAATCGATGACGTCTATTAAAATGGCACAACAATTTTTTTATTTGCTATAAAATGGCAACAATAATCTTCTAGGTAGTGGGCGCTGCATTGGAATGGTTTCCAGTGGAACGTTCGGGACGAAATGAAGATTAGATTTTATTTATTACTAGTTTAATTTGGCATTTTAATGTAGAGTATATAACAAAAATGCCATTGCAGAAAACTAAAGCTAAACAAGAAAACTAGAGGTCGAAGCCAACTAAACAACTTTCAGAGTTGTTTACCTGGATTGGAAATGAATTATTAGTCTTTTTACATATATAGAAGACAAATAAAAAATACTGGACATCTAAGAAGAATGTGTTTGACAGAATGGGAGTTAGTTCATGTCGATGATTTAAGAGAAATTCGTTCTTTTAATAGAAGACAGTTGTAGATATAGAGAGTGATGTACGTAAATGTGTTAAAAATTTATCCTCTTTCCCTTTCTTTTCTGATTTTCTACCATCTTCATATATTAGGTTTAAATTTATGCATTTACTAACCGTCACTGGCGACCAGCTGGTTCGCCGCGATTTATGGTCGCTAAAATTTTCAATTAAATAATTTATGTATTTTGGCATTTATGACTTCTTCAGCAAAATATATTTCAAATTTCGATAGTCGCATAAGTCATTCTATTTTAGAAGATTCTGTTCAATGTATTCCGCATTTCCCTGCTTTTTTAGAAATCTTCCCTAGAATTTCCAATTTAAATTTGAAACAGAAGTGAGCAAACCTCAATTAATACTTTTTTTTTTTTGCTGAAATCGAGCATGTATTTAAAAATTATGATTGCAAAAAATAAAATCTTTCAGCACTGAAATATTATGTGTACTACAAAATATTTTTTTAATTTATGGTATTTCTTACATGTATGCAATTTGTTGAGTAACATGGATATCCGATATATATTTAAAAAATGCCTTAAATAATATTGAATTATTGAATTATAATGCAGATATTTTAAAAGTTAGAGAAACCTTTTTTTTGCATTTATTTTTCTAGAAAATATCATTAATTTTAATTTTATTTCACACAGACACATGCTAAAAATTAAACTTATCTAGATTTAAGTTACAGAGAGAATTAACTTCTTAATCATTCAATTAGAGCTTTTGTCAACATGATGGCAATACTTTAATAAAATCTAATTTTTTTTACAAGCATAGCATGGTCGTGCAGATTAAATTTTGTTTTTATTTTGTGCGATATATATATTTAAGAATTATGCTTAAAATATTTTTTAAAAAATAATTAAAAATTTAAAAATATATTATGGCAAACTAATAGATACCATTAAAAAATTACTTTTTAAAAAAATTTAAGATGTCGTAAAAATAATTTTTGTACTGTATTATTTTTGGAAGTTTTCGGGGGAAAACGCGGATTGTTTAATTCTTGATTAAAATTCTAATAAAAATTTAAAAACTCGCTCTGAAGTGTACATTCCCACCTTTCAGAGTATATATGTAACATGTTTGGCAACTCTAAATGAAACGATCTAGTCTGTAAAGCGCTAAAACACATAGCAAATTGCACATGCAAGCACAAATAAAGATTAAAATGATCCTGTTGATTTACCTTGTCGCAATACAGTGTGGATTTCATACATTAAATATGTATGATGACATAATGTGTGTAGGATAATGAATATGCATGCATCATTTTTTTTTTATCCCAATGAAATACCAACCAAAATTTATGCAACCACTTGCAATCTGAAAGAAATGTGCTATAGCAAAAATTGCATTTTCACATTTAATTGGAATTAAAATTTCTCTCTTGTTCATTTAGAGGTTTTTGCTGTAAAATTGCTAGAACAAAGAAAAAAAATTTAAGCTTCGGAGCGTTATGCAGTGGATATTCGATGATTTAAGATTTTCAAAAAGCTCATAAGAAAGAATATAATTATAAGTTACCAATTTAGTCCAATTTTAATTGGCTCTATATCTACAAAACTCTATTGTTTACGTGTTTATCTCTATTTTTTACAAGCATAAAGGAGGTTATTCATCCCAGAATTTAAAAAAATTATTATTATTATTGCTTACTTGTGTCACGGTCGTTGAAAAAGCTGTATATCAGTGAACTGAAATGTGATTAATGTGATATACACAACGAGATTTTTAACTTCCATTTGTTATCGCCACAACTACTAGATATAATTAATAAAATTTCATACGCTGATGTAAAAATTGATGATAATAAATTAGCAATTGAGGCGCATATTAACTGTAGTTTGTAAACCTCATTAGCAAAACTGAGGTAAATGAAACAAAAAAAAAAAAAAAAAAATCGAGAAAATAAGTTTTGGACTTTATGGAAATGAAAGCTGTTGTGGATGTAAAGAACGATAATATTTTAGACAGCTAAGCCTCCAAATAACGATACTATTTTCTGTTTTAATGTCAGAAGTACAATAACAATTTCATTAATTCTTAATTTTACGTTCTGAATTAAAATCCTGCAATCCTTTAATGAATTGGGAGTATCTTTTAAAAGATTGAAAATATATATGTTTAGTTATTTAAATATGTTTTGTTAATGTAGCTCTTTTAATTATATAAAAGTAAACAAAATTATAACCAATGTATATTTTTGTAATCTTAATTGAATAAGGCAGTGAATTTTTATATTTACTTTCAGAAATAAATGCATTTTATAAGCATATTTTGAACAATTGCTATGAAATAAAATTTAAAAAAAAGCACTTCGGATTTTATATACATAGGAAAGTATTTATCTTCATTATGGGGAAAACAATTATTATACTTTTCACTTTTTTATTTATAATTTTAAAAAAATAAGTATTTCAAAGTATAAATGAATTTTTTTATAATGAAGAAAATAAAAATTAAAACTCATTACATGCCTCTATTAGAATTAAAAATAATTTTTTTGTAATCTTTGAAAAGTTGAAAGCATTAAAGAAATTATTATATTTCAAATTATGGCGGGACACAATGCTGAAAGTATGGAGGAGGCTAAGAGATGTGTTGCAAAGCCAAGTTAAATAATCATGAGCATGACTCAAATGCATTTATAACTATTTAAACAAACGCTATTCCATGTTTAAAAAAAAACACTCCTCCACTTTTATAATGACAGTTGTTTAATTTTATAGAAATCTTTCTGCCTTCTTAATAACGTAAAAATATGTTCTATATTATTCATCGGTGACGTTGTTATTCGTAAGTTTTACGAACTGTCATATTAAGTTGCCATTAAATGTGCAAATATAAAAACTTTGCTAACTATTCATACAGCTTCTTTTTTTGGAATTTTTATTCTTATTTTAACATTTATAATTCAGTTGTAATCTTAAATATTTGGTTGAGAGCTTAGAACACAGAAGTTTAATTAAATTTTTCAAAACTTCAAAAAGCCGAATGTAAATGTTTAAAAATAACGTTACATTCATCGTCAAGAACGATATTTTTTTACATAAGATTTCAAAGAAAATAAGGATTTTGTTTTCATATTCCCTTAATATATGTCATGAGCCGGAGTTTCTAGGTACACACGAAACCGTCCCAGTTTTCGAGTTGATTAGATCTTTAAAGTATCTGATTATGAGATCAGGCGTCCCCCACAAACTTTTTCGCAAGTGAACCAGAACGGTGAACTAGACCCGAGGGAAAGCTACAATGAACTTGTTGTTCAGGATCTTTTTTAACAATCAACGCCATAAAACTAGATAACAAAATCTGTATAATGATGACAAAAGACAGAGCTAGAAAATGGCCATCATTTTCAATTTATAAATTTCTAGAAATCTTGATTTTTAGGAGAAATTTATTCTGTGGTAAGAGTACAAAATAATTTCTCCTACTCTCATAAAGATTTATAAGCCCATACAGATTATCCTGAAAAATTGAGATTAAAAATTCGAAATTATTTTTTAGTGATTGTTTTACATTTTTATTCCGTTTTAAATACGGGGTATTATCTTACATTTTTTTTAAATTTAAATAAATATTTTCTGCTTTTAAATATTTTATGTGTGAAATTCTGCAATCGATTTTAAGCTAACTTCCCTATGAAAAAAAATCTCTACCTAACAGATTTAGATATAGATTTTTGATTAAAATTATTATTGCCTTGTCATCTAATTCTGACCTATGTTTAAAGTTTCAAGTCTAGCTCATCGGAAGCAATTTTAAAATCGAATGCAAATCATCCCTATTTGAACAGATAAATAGAGAAGAAATCAAGTTAATAAAAACATGTTAAAACTATAGAAGGAAGCAAATTATTAAATTGTGAAGAGGAATTTCTGTGTTTTTAATGGCGGAGGAAGATGTAACACTTGAGATTCTGTCATATTTTATACAAAACGGTATTGCAATTACTTAAGAAACGACGCACTATCAAAGACAATGATTAAATCATGTCACAAAAATTACTTTCTGTCCATCAACATTATTTTTCCAATTTAAATTTATAAGGTCATATTCATAAAATAGTGGAAATATTATACATGAAGTCAAAGTTCTTTAAATTACGTTATTAGTAAAGGTTTGATAAAAAAAGAAATTTTCAAATAAATCAAATTAAGCTTAATTATTTTTAATGTTAAAGGCTTTTACGAAATGAAAGAAAAAAACTATGTAGTTTTAAAGGCATCAAACTTGAATATTTCTCTCAAATAATTAAATCAAGAATATCTGATCAATGATTTCTATTAATAAAAACTATAAGAATGTGAAGATGCATCATTTTCGAACACATTTCAGCTTATATGATCTCAATCCAAAACGGAAATTTTCACTTAGGATCCATAAAAAGCTGATCATCAGCTACTATATCCTCTAATAAATGAACCTCATTATAATTTAACATAGGACCTCTTTGAATTTACTTATTTAATTTCCGTTTGTTATTATGTATCTAAATCGTAATATCAAGCATTAAATATCCCGATCTCGTAACCAATTAATTATTAAAACCACGCTTGATTTTTAGATCAAATAACTGGAATGAAGCCTATTAACAAGTGTTTCTGAAAACCTTCCGGAACCACGAGCTTACTCTTAAATCCGATAACTTGAATGAAGCATGTTGACACGTGGTTTGTGAAGAACTTCTGGAACCATAGACTCACTCGTTAACCTTTTACGTCAATATTTGGGGTTGTCAAAGTACTCTTCTGGTTCTTTCCTGGATATATATATGTTGTCGTGGCTGGTTCGTGAGTGCTTTGAAAAAATAGGCAAATAGAAAACTTAACAAATTTATTGCAGATTCGTTCGAGTTACTCTGCTCAGTAACTCCTTCTCCTCCAAGAGCCAACACTCGAATGACATCACTCTTTTAATTACACTCGCGCTAGTTGCCTAGCGCCATCTATGAACGTTTATTTTCTTACGCTTCAAAATCCAATCACTACATATGTAATGATATTTTAACTCTAATTTCAATTTAATTAATTTTCAAGATTTTATCCTAATTTAGCCCCTAGTAACTTCATTCTAAAATATTCTCTTATTTCGTGATCCAATTCCACTGTCTCCACTTAATTAATTCAAGAGAAGCTTTGTTAAATTGTTGAATCAGCTAAAATCTAACTTTCCCACACTGCGCGTGAAGAGATAAAATACCGCTGATCAGGCAAATTCTTTTTTAAAATCTCCCTGTGTTTCCCCTACCTTGTCCACGCGTATAACGAAAATCCCTATTGAAATCTCAATACATTAGCACTGTAAAGAAATATTTTCCCTATCAGAATCATAGGTTATATAAGACCAGAGATAAAATGTCCAAGAGCTTTTTCCTCATTCCTTTCTGTGTCGCTCTGTGTGCTCGTCGCTTGTACATATGCTTGCTTCTTCAAAATTAAATAAAACGACGTCACAAAATTAAAAGTATCTTCACTGTCTTCAAACTGCATCATGCTTCACAGCAAATAATGTTATATATTCTCTCTTAGAAAGTTATAAATAAAAAAAAATCCAAAATTAAACTTTTTTTAAAACGAGTCGGGATTTATATGCAATTTCTTCTAACTCTAGATATTATGATGGTACCCGAAATGAGAAGTTGTCGTTACCAGAAAACGCCACCACCGACAACTACACCGCCTTATGTGACAAGTACCACGCACAGGAGTAATTATGAGTCAAGTTACAGCAGCAACCAAGAGTTCTCCAGGACCGAGTACCACTGCCAGTACAATTCAGGGCGGTACTTCACCAGTGTTGAGGATGGTACTTACCAATCACAGCGCTCCGCGGACGAGCACTACTCAATGAATACAGTGATCAGTACTAATGACATCAACGGCAACTATGGATTTGACAGGAACGTCGAAGGAAGCCTTCGGTGCCAGTCTTCTGAAGTATCGACATCTTCAGAAGACAACAGGTAAAAAAACATGAAAACATTTATCTTATTTGGAATGTTTTCTACTTTAATTATTTTGTTACTTTCTACTTAATCGTATACTAAGTAGGCAAATTGGAAGTACTGTAATCGTCAATTAGAATTCGATATTTTGAAGAATTTCCATGTTTTCCATACTTGGAATTATGTTAGTCAATTTGTCTGTCTATGAAAACGATAACTCAAAAACGCATTGAGCTAGACCATTGAAATTTGGCATATAAATTTCAGATGAAATTTGTAGATATTTTTAGCACATTTTGAGTTAAAAGCCGGTCGGTCCGGCTGTCTAAATGTAAGTTATTCACAGTAACTACAAAGTGAAGAAAGCTGGATAAATAAAATTTCGTGCACAAATTTAACATATAAAATGTAGATATATATCAAATTTAGAATCAAATTTTAAAGGAGTTGACTGTTTGTCGATATGCAGTTTCAAAAACATAAAAGCACAAAACTCAAAATGAAATGACTTAAACATATGAAATTTTATATGTGACTATGTAATTCTGAATCAAATATTACATTTTTCAATTGGTAAAAGTTATATTGGATTTTTTTTGGTACTTGCGTATTAACTGCATGTCAGCGATTAATGGCTAAAGATTGCACGCTAGATTTAGTACATGTTTTAGATTCACGCGAAAGATCGATATTTCGTAAATATGCTTCACTAATGCCATGAAATTAATGTACACATACCGGTTTCCTTCACTGCACAACGAAATTCATAACTCTCATATGTGGTGCTCTGAAAATAAAAATCTGAGTACTCGTGGCATTCATGGCCTCGCCTAAAATCCACAATTTTATACTGTTGAGAAAGGGATAACATTGTTACCAGTGAATATGCGAGAAAGTTTTGAGGAGACTACTCTAGATGCTTAATTTTTTCCTGACAAAGAGTAATTTTTAAATAGCTTTTACTTTATGATGATTCCACATTTTTATATTCTTATTCGTAATATGTAGTAAGTAACAATATAAGTAGCAGTTTAACAATATAAGTAGCAATTTTTTAAAATCAATTTGACATTGTTGAAACATTTTAAGCTAATATGAAATAAATGTTTGAAAAGGAGCATTGTCTTACTGAAAGCTGCAAATAAAACTGGGCTTAACAATGTACATTTCCTTGCCAAAGAAAAGATGCAAGTTATTTTGAAAGCCCCCATTACTTCTTAGGCAAAAAAAAAAAAAAAAAAAAAAAAAAAAAAATCGAAATGAGTTAGATATTGTTTTTTACAAATACCAATGAATGAAGAATAACATAATTTTAGGAAAAGTAGTTGAAAAATTTGCTACTTTAAAGGTGCAAAAAGAGAAATTTCAATTTCAGAGATCCTGCTACAACTTGAAAATTATATTACAACGTTAACTTTAAAGGGGTTTTTTTTGAGTACATACATGAATGGATTCAGTTATGCAGTTTGTATACGAAAATTTCCTGCTAATTTGCATTTCGTGAATAATTTAAAACGCAAGCTAAAGTATCCTTTTGGGAGATTCAAAGAGAGGCTTCGATATTCCAGGTATCATTCTTAAGTAGTGAGAATAGGAGCGCACACGCAAACGCACACACGCGCGCATAATATTAAGTCCACAATTATCGTAGGGTAGAATAGAGAATATGTATGACTCAACACTTAAATATTGTGTAGTATTTTTAAGACTTATTAAATATTCGCGATGTCATATCATACTCAAGGAATACAAGTAATGTAACAATATTTGATATCTAATGCCGTTTCGGTGTACTGTTAAATTTTTCTGTAGTATTGAAGAGTTTATAATTATGGATTGCCTATTTTTATAAACATTTGCCAACTTAGATTTGTTACATTTCTGTTCCCTTTTTCTTGATTACCTTTTTTAGATGTTGATTAATTATTAACATAATTAGTGTTGCCACTTGATTATGAATAAATTATAATGCATAAGAAAAAATAAAAAAACTTCTCATTAAAAAAAATTACATAAGTTTAATAAATTCTTTGCAGCAATAAAATTTTTAAAAATAAAAATTTGAAAAAGATTATTTCTTATATCTTTTCTTGGAAAAGTGAAAAACATCAGAAACATAGTATGTAAATTTATTGTTTTCGTATCGAAATGTACATTTTAAAATCCTGAAACTGAAGCAAGAATATTCTCAACGAAAAATACAGAATTCCAAACGATTTTTCAATACACGTTGAAAATGAGACGTTATTAAGTTGGGTATAAAACCTGTTTTTCATATTATAAATAGGAAAAAAAGTTAAAGAGCGATAATAAATAAATGATGCATATTTTTTGCAAACGCTACACATTTTTTCTCCAAAATTTTTTGTTTGGATTAGAAAGGAACTAAGAAATTTTCTTTGCATTTATGACCTCGAAATTCTTCGGTGATAAAGATTGTATATCTTTCCCCCTCCAGAAACTGCTCCTTAGAAGCGAGGCACCGTCTGACAGCTGAAGACACGAGCTTCTATCCACCATTCAACTCGAGATCCTCAGCATCCACATCGCCGACGACTGCTTCCCAGCATTTCCACTATGCCGACAGAGAATGGTAAGCCTGTAAAAAACTGTGCCAGTTAGTTTAAAAAATAAAGATTCTAAAACAATTCTTCTCAACCTGTTGTAGGGGCGTTTGAAATGGATTTAAAGGATGAGTGGGAAAAAAAGATGTAATGTTCGGCATTGATAAATTGAACGTGAAAAGCTGCTGAAATAATTGGTATTTCTAATCTAAATTTATATTTCATTAGAAAAAATTGACATTCATTGTCATTTTCCGATCTGGATTTTAAATTACAGCTGCCAAACAATCTCCGAGCTTCAATTAAATGCGCTTAGAAATTTTTAATTTAATTAAATGCGTTTAATTGTTTCTTATATACACCATTTTTGACAAACTGGTGAAAATGAAACTAGCCCTGTATTATGGTGTTATTATTGTAAAATTACGTAAGCTTAAATAATATAGAAAAAGGGGGGGATTGGAATGAATCGAGCAGTGATGATTGGTTAAGAGGTATACAGCTAAAGAAAGGATGAGAAATGTTGCTTTAAAAGAATGTGATTTAAAGAAATTAACAACAAAAGTTAGATTATTAAATTAGTTTACATTGACGAAAATTCAAATGAACAGACAGATAATATATTCATTCGAAATAATGCTATTCGATGTCAATCAATAATTATAGAAGAACATTTAACAATTACACGTTGTGATGCATGTTTAATAGCGTCCAATTCTTTCTTTTTGATTGTAGAATCTATGAAAAATTTAGTATATTGAATTTTAGAAAATAGAGACATACCTTATAATGATAAATACATTTTCGTATTATTAATAATTTTTAAAGTGGCATTGAATGGAAAAAAGTTTCAGAATAAAGCTATAAATTGTCTTACACCACTACATAGCGATATTTTTGCTCTTTTCTTAAGATCATTTGATTTAGTAATCTATACATAAAAAACAAATTTTGCATCATCGTATAAAATCTGTACTGTGAATTATAGTTCACCAGCGTATAAGAAGAAATAACATTCAACCCAAGGGAACAAAATCCAAAAACTGTTGTCTAATCGGTTTGTGAATATTATTCATTTTCATACAATAAAGAACCATAAAAAAAACGAATAGATTTTTCTGAAAGCTTTATTGCAATGTATCATTTCATTTGTCATGCTATATTTGATTCGTTCCTTTCTAGTTTGCGGCACAGTGAATACCACTGCTCATATCCCTCCCAACAGCATCCCCAAGGTAAAACCGTTTCGAGCAGTGAGGACGATGGTCGAGATGATGTGGAGGACGAGGAAGAGGAACAGCACGTCCTGGCTCCAGCGTCCATCCACAGGAGGCCCGAAGGAGGTCCGGGGAACGTTCATGGGACGGAAGACGAAGGACCGATGGAACGCCGCCGGTGCCTCCTGTGGGCTTGCAAGGCGTGCAAGAGGAAGACGGTGACGGTGGATAGGAGGAAAGCGGCCACCATGAGAGAGAGAAGACGTCTCAGGAAGGTGAGTACCATTACGAAACACAGAAAAAAAGAATTGAAATTCAATATGGTAAAACCTAATCAAATAACTTCATCGTAACAGTTTTTAGAGGCAAAAACATTTTCGTGCTTTCAGTGCTATTACTTTCGTCTTGAAAGCATAATGTCAACGAAAGCATAATGTTCCAACTATATATATGAAGTAAGTACATTCTTTGCACGAGAGAGGCCATCGACCCTATTAGAACAAGATATTGCACGGTATCTCCATGATGTTGTCCGACATTCTGATATTGGTCAATGTCGTGATAATGGTGTTGATACGTTTTGTGCTATTTCCAAAGGACAATTTTACATCTTTTCAAACTTGACTGAACATCTTGACATCAGGTTATAAAAGCTGTAAAATTCATAGAATTGAATAAAAATAAAGCAAGAGAAATATTTTATTTATATCATACATTGGTGAAAGCAAATTCATTCTTATCTGATATTTTAAAATCTAAAAAAATTCTCTTGCTGTCAATATAGATTACTTCTTAATTATCATTGATAGCTACCACATCAATGAACGGCGTACAGCGAGGTTTTGAAACAGCTCACAGAGATTCAAATTATTATTAATTCTATCTGCACGAAATTAACCATATCGGAACAAATTATAGCAAATTCTTTGAAATCTTCACCATTTCTGGGATCTGAACGATAGAATATCTTTAAAAAATTTCGATGCAATAATGAATATCTCTTAAGGATGTAATTCTTTGATTTTTCACTTGATATTTTATTTTATGGAGGAAATCATACTCTGATTTTAATAAAATGCTCTAATATCATTAGCAACAAAACTTTAGAAATTTTTTACTTTTACAGATAAATACCATTCTATTTTCTTATGATTTCGGCATGGATGTCACAATATTTTTTGTTAAGCAATAATTCATTTTTTTAATAGCATTATACTCAAAAATAAGGTTTCTTGAACAACGGATTTTAAGGACAACTAGGGCCGCATAAAAAAAGTAGGGAGTCTAAGAATTTCCACTGAAGCCTATTGTTTCAATTCTTCAACACTGTTGTAAGAAAATAATGGGCGAAAAATCACCAAAAGGAATTTAACAGTTAAAGAAATGATCATTTTTAACTAAATTCTCGTTAAGTCATTATTAAGAAAAAGGCTTAGTTTTCTCATTTATTTTCCAGCATTTCCATTGATTTTGATAAAAGTTTTCCGTCGTGTACGGGTTCGTGACCACTTTTTACACCCAAGAAAATGTCGCGAACTGAAAAAAATCATAAGAAATCATGCTCTAAAAAGAAATGTTTCAAAATTTCAATCAAATAACCAAATTATCGGGAACAGAATCGAAAATATCATCGAGATCTTGATGTCACAGCCAATAAAGGTCATCATAACCGATAACAATGTAAATCATAACCGATAAATGTCAAGATATCATCATCGTGTTATATCAGATAAATAAAAATAAATACATATCCATAAAGTTAATATAAAAAGAAGATTGATTTAAAATTAATCATTAACCTGTTCTGAAATATTAAACTAAAGTGATCATCCTATTAAAAGAGAGACGTTATAATGTAAACTGCTTAGAGATGAAATATACAACAAGTATTGTTCTGCTACAACAGGTGAACGAGGCGTTCGAAATTCTGAAGCGTAGGACGTGTCCCAATCCAAACCAGAGACTACCCAAAGTGGAGATCCTCCGGAATGCCATCGACTACATCGAGAATCTGGAGGAGCTCCTGCAAGGTGCTCACGTGGTCAAGACACGACAACTCATCGAACGAAGAAATGCCATTCGAGACATCGCGGGATTCGATTACAGAGTAAGCCAGCAAGGATTTCTTTTTTTTTCTATAAAGCATTCTTATGTTTATTAAGACCCCTTCAAATTGAAAAGTTTTCCTAAAGCCGTTAAGAAATTATATGGTTTTGAAATTAAAATCATCCTATATATGCTTACTTTTTTCATTACTTTGCATTTGTCTTATTGCTTTATATAGTTTTTTGAGCAGGTCTCTATAAATGGCATTTTTTAAAATCTCCTCATCATAATTGTACTTAGGGTTACATTAAAATATCCAGGGTTATTGACTAAGCTATAAAGTTATATGCTTATTATGATTATTGATTTTCATTTAACATTTTTTCGTGATTTATATAAAATTTTGCAATCATTAATGCCATGAAATTAATTCATGGAATTTGTTAATTATCTTATTCTTTTTAATTCCTGATGTCAATAGGAGAATCAGTTACATAGTAACATGATAAATTTCCAACAGCAGGTCAATACGTCACTATGCGTATCACATTATAGACTGGCTATTAATTCCGCAGAAAGTTAGAATCAGCAAAATAACACGCCATCTAATTTGCACAATATTTTATTTTTCTGGTTTTTGGATAATTAAATCATCCTCAGTAAATATTATCTCTAAATTTTAAGTATTAAGATCAAACAGAAGTTTTTCCAAATTCTATTTCTTGTACAGAATTATAACGATATTCTAAAGAGCGATTGAATTCGTTATTTGCATTGAGATATTTAGAGCGCATTCGTTGCACGAAATCAAATCGATGTAACAATGCAAGTAAAATTCACTTAAAAAGTAGAAAAGATGTATTCCAGTTTTCAAGTCATTTTCTAAGAAATAAATCTTATAATAGAAGTATCGCATCGTTTCTCCTTCTTCTGAAAGAATTTTGAATGCTTAACGTAGCTTTTTAAGAAGCATAATACTGGTTTATCTGGCGGATTATTCCAGCAAATCTTAATTTTTTTTCGGATAATATAAAAAACTATTTGTTTGCATAATGAAAAATTGATTAATATTCATTGGTTATTAATAATGGTAGCTTTTCACAAGCAATTCTCAATCATATCAAATTCATATCATTCATTCAAATTTTCTATATCAAGATTCCAATTATTTGAATTGTGTCAAACTTCCAGCAAATTTTCATATCAAAAAACCGACACCAAAATAAGTTTCGAATTTCAATCTTTATCTTTTCGAAGACGATAACCTATCTTCATAATATCAAAACAAAGGTATCTTTTTTTGTTTTTAAGAATTAAATTAAATTTTATTTTACTATTAGGTCTTCGGATCTTTTCTAATGGACAACTAAATTTGTTATGAATAACTGTTGTAGCAACGATACGATTACCAAATATGAGGCGTTGGTAAAAACAATTGTAACGCAGATTTCAGAAGTTTTTGTTATGCGAAATATAACCTGGATAATTCTAATTGATATCATTCCAAACATCAAAAAACGTGAACTTTCCAGTTATAATATCTTAAAAAATTGCCAGTGATTTAAAAAAAAATGTAAGAAAGAAAAACGCGATTTCAAAACTCTAACAAATAATTTATGTACAAAAGTTTGCAAAATGCAAATTTGTACAAAAAAATATAATGTTCAAATATCAAATTTTAAGCAGAGAATCAAGTACACCGTTGCTCTGTTAATGACATTAAAGATACATATGTTTATTTCCTGTTTGTCGAAAAAGAATCATATTTGAAAGGCAAGGGATTTTTTTTCTGAAATTCACAATATAACTTTTATTTTAGTATTCCCTAAAGTTCATCGAATGTTGCCCGTTTATTTTAAGGTCTAACCCTTTCAGGTTTCAGAAAACTCTTTCCTACTATCGAATAAGCGGAAAAGAAAAAAGAAATGGAGGGGAAAAAACTTATCTCTGTCAAAGAGTATCATTGTTCCACAACCGTCGATGCTTGAAAGCGTTAACGTTTCTGCAAATGAGCGTAGCTAAGGGTTAAAAAAATACTATCGATGCACCCGATTATTTTTGAGACCCATCCCATAAAAACATTGCAGGATTCGGAAAGATTCTAAATAAAATAACGGGACGGAATAAAAAACAAGATTTCGATCGATAAACAGATGCGTTCGCCTGTTGCCACTGCAGCTGAAAAAACATTTCATAAAAAATCAAACAAACGCGATAATCATCTAACGGATGTCAATACAGATTTTTAAAAAAGTAGTTTCTCTCTCTTTCTGTCTTTTAACTTTGAAGGATGTAACGGGGATTTTTTTCCTTGTATTTGTATTGAAAGAAAATAGTTTCCATTTCATTTTTCAGGAAACGAGCTTTTAATTTTAGATCATAAGTAGAGTAAAATTCGTGATATTTTTTAAATGAAAATTTGTCGTTACGAAAGCATGGTGTTTTCTTTCATGAGATCACTAAAAGCCGTCTTTGTTTTATTTTCGACAAATATAAACAATTATTCTTTTTTAGATAAATTTTATATCAGTAATATATAATTTTAAGCACATCGGAACTGCTATTTAAAACAATCATTCCCATCCGTATGCTAGATAAAAGCTAAGTTTCCCTGTCTTTTTAAATCGCAGTCTCTAAAAATTGATTTATGTATTCATCCTGTTCCCATAAAATTTATTTCAGTTATTAACATTTGAATATTTGTATTATAAATGCAGATTTTCTGGAACTTAAAGTACATTAATTTTATTTTTATTTCAATAGAGCATTTTTTCTCTCATTTTGATTATCAACCAATAATTAGCATTTAAAAATGTCTTTGATATTCTTTTTTTTTTGTGTGTGTGTTTGTTTGTGTGTGTGTGTGTGTGTTTTGCTTTTTTTCCATCCCTATTTCCATCTAAAAAAGAAGAGGTCCAGGAACTAAAAATCATCACTTATGAATAATGAACTCTAATTTGTTCATCTTTTGAGTATTTAAAGATTGAATTTGAATTGGAAAGAGAGCAAAAGCTCAGTAAAAATATTTGTTCATTTATTTGTTAAACAACTTATTTTAACTCGTAATTAATTTCAAATAAAACATACTAAAAACTCTCAATTTTTTAACTTTAATAATAAAATATTAGCTGCCATTAAAGAAATTTCTGACGAGTAATTTGATAAGTACTTTTGTATGCACTAAATTATTCATTTTAAATGTCTAATCAACAGAAAGAATACTTAAATAATGCTTATAAATAAATTTTTAAATTTAAATCTTATTTAAAAGACTGAAATCACTTTTTAAATTTATTTTTTACTTAAGAAAGAATGCTTTCGTTTATAACTTTAAAATGTTTATGAGAAATTTCTAATATTGAACTAAATTTACTGCAATAAATGTTATCTAGTTCCAGGAAAGTATATGCAAAATTTACAATAAATGAGACGTAGCAAGTGTTCCACATACCATACAAAAGCAGAAATTTTAAATAATAAATAAATAAACTCGATTGATTTTTTTTGAATATTTATCTTTTTATGTTCCACAATAGGAAACTGTTAGCTTCAAAAATTGATTAACTCAAAGCACAAACTACGAAATGGCTTTTTAATGGATTTTCAATAAGTGTTGTCTTCTTGAAAAAGTGCGTCACGTTTTTGTCCAAGCATTTCTGTTCTACTTACAGAGACAAATTTAATCGTCCTTTTAATTTCCAATAAAACTTTTTCTAAAAATAGAGAATAAACTAGTAAAAATAAGTTTCTTTAAAGGGATCGTTATAATTAATTTTTTTAAGTTTTCAAAATCGAATTAAGTGCTATTTTTTAAATTTCTCATTTAATAATTTGTTGCTATTTATAACTGTAATTATTTTCAAATGTTTCCTCTTTATATATCTATGAGTAATAAACTTTTTTATAAAAATTTTAATAAGTGCCTATTAATTTAATGATATGATTTTGAACTCAAAAGGATTTTTACAATTTGCTAAATGTTTAAAGAATTGTAATCGTCCTGTTTCAGTTTTGTTCAGTTAACAGAAGGTAAAAGAATAACTTTATCATTTTTTGTCATAGTGGGAAACTGTAATAAGATGTTAAAACAAAATTTTCAGCTGACCGATGCATTCAACCGAATTATCAGGGTAGGAAATCAAGTAACATGTATGGTTGCCAGTATAAATTCATTAAAGTAAACCTCTTTAAAACAAAATACAAGGTAAATAATTCGAAGTTATAATTAAACAAGAAATAATTATTGCACTTTTAAAATATTTGAAGCATATTTTTACCACACGTGTTGTTTTTCCACTCTTTGTTCCTACTTAAAAAATGCTATGGATTTTTATCAGTCTTCCTTTTTGCTGCAAATAGTCCAAATTAAAAAAAGAAAAAAATAATAATAACTCTATTCAATTAAAATATTTATAAATTTTTTTTTCAACTTTTAGCATGTGTAGAATGTGACAAATCTATTTTTCTATTTATTTCTTACAAGGAATTTATAATAATAGTTGAATGTCATAAAATCTCTGCGTTAAAAACAGGCTCGTACTATCATTCGGATACTATCAAGAATGGCAATAGAATAATCATAACGATAAAGAGATTTCACATTTTGGATCAACTGGTTGTTAATCCCTAACCTCTTGATATCTATACCATGCTAATAAAATCTGAAATTTCCCGAGTGAAATATTTCTTTACGCAGAAATAACTTTTTCTTCAAAACTTCTTTTCTTCAGAAATAACTTTTTTTTATTTATTTCAGAAGCAATCATTCTCTATAAAATATTTCGCGCCAGAATCGGATTAATTCTTGTATGTGTATGGGGGATAGTGCAAGTTTTCTGTTAACCCCCTCCCCTTTTTCCACGTTTCCAGATTTCGAAACCGAAATTATTTATTGATCTTAATTTAATCTCTATAAGTAGTTTTCAAGCAATAAATATTATTAAATTAGTAATTAAATATTATGACTAAATGAAATAAAAACTGAAATGCAGATCACCTTCAAAATAGTTGATTTCAATATTTTGTACGAAATTTTTTTAAAAAAATAAGTAATTTTACGCTAATAAAAATCACAATATTTGAAAGTAATAAAGTAATTCAAAATAAATTTTTAAAATGATTAAAAAAATTGCAAAAATAATAATACAATGTAAAAACTGATATAAAGTTTTCCAAGGTTTGTTAACTTCTGAGAATTGAGCGATATTGGTTTGCAAGTGATTTTAAATATATGAAAAAAAAATCCCTTAATTTTCAAGTAGTTTTGAAACGTAGAAAAATCTGAAATTTAAATGGTAGTTGATTTTAATTTGAAAATTTGAAATTTGCTGCTTTTGTTAATGAAGTGAAAGCAATTCCATTCATTGTCAATGAAGGAAAGCAATTAAGATAATTAAATTATCTTAATAATAATGCAAATGCCTCGGACCCAAATTTGTGACGCGCCTAGATTCTATTAATCTAACTATCCTATTTAATAATTTAGCCCTGTTTTGTATTTACAATATTTATTTTTTTGAATTTTATATGCATTGTATTTGTTCATGCTCTCATCTCAGATTTGAATATATTGTTTTTAAGTTGAATATTTTCTTTTTTATTAATTTCAATATATGATCTTTTGAAAATAATCCACAAGAAGAATTCGGAAGCAATCGACATTTTATGTCCTAGCTTTCTCAAAAATGCTATCATTTCTACTGTATCGATAACCTGTATACTGTTTTTGCAACTATCTACGATGAAATCATCCTTACGACATTGTACATATGAGAGCTATTTTTTTCTTTAACGTAAATCTATGGTAAAAATATAGCTACGAATATTTATAATAGGGTTGTTATAACTGTCAAAAATTGATGTGGGACTTAAGTGCTAAAAATAAATGAACTACAGAAAAAATAGGTAGGTACTGGTTAATTTTTTTCCCGACAAAAAGAATCAATACATTTTGAGGTTAAAATTTTATTGATTTTAGGACTTAAAGTTTACTAATTAAGTTTGGCAAAATCAATAATTTTGTCTAATTAAGTACTGGCACAAACAACCGTTTTCTAATTAAATAAAAATGACGCGAAATAAAAAAAAAAAAAGTGCAAGCCTAATTATTTTTACCGAAGTCATATTTAAGTGGATTTTTTTCTTAATTATATTATTTCCTTTTTTCACATAATTATAGAAAAGGACGCAAGTCATTTGGAATTATAATGACGATTCAAAATTCCTTCAAATGACTCCAATGTAACTTTTTTTTGTCATCTTACCGTTGAGTTGATATTAGTGGAAATATTCACTCGCCATTTTATATTGTAGATTAGAATGGAAAATACGAAGGCTCAAATTAAACATGATTTGTTTAATGTCCTTCGTATCTGTAAAAAGTGCAGTTACTTTTCTTCCATACTTTGCAGTTTTGACTCCTATTAGTTTGCTCTAAATAAACTGTTAGATATACAAACTGGTTGAATAAAATTAATTATGGAAATTAATCTTATAACTTTAAACAAGTAATTGTTGTATATATACAAACTTATTTATTTTGTGTATTTCAAGAACGCCTCTAAAGATTTAGATCAAATTTTACATTTAGATAAGATTTTGCTTTTTAAATTAATTTATATACGTGTCTTTCCTGAAAAAACGCGATTTTACACATAATTTTTTTTTATAACTAACTATTTGAATAAGTATATTCAACTTCCGCTTCATCGTGTGGGCAATGCAGTATAGTAGTCAGAATAGCATGAATGTCACCTGTGTTGCGGGTCCCAGTTCGAATGTCACGTGTGTTGCGGGTCCAGTTAGATCAAATTTTACATTTAGATAAGATTTTGCTTTTTAAATTTATTTATATACGTGTCTTTCCTGAAAAACGCGATTTTACACATAATTTTTTTTTATAACTAACTATTTGAATAAGTATATTCAACTTCCGCTTCATCGTGTGGGCAATGCAGTATAGTAGTCAGAATAGCATGAATGTCACCTGTGTTACGGGTCCCAGTTCGAACTGCGCTTTTTTTAAATTATGTATTTATATTAATGATATTTGCTTTTTAAGTTTATCTATATAGGTGTCTTTCCTGAAGAAAAACAACGCGATTTTACTCAAATTTTTTTTATATAATTAATTATTAGAGCCTGTTCTCATGCTGATAATGTTATATAGCGCAATCTCGGACCAGATTTCGCCATGGTAAGTTCATAATGATAGATAAACTGTAAAATGTTTACTGTAATATAGCAGATTGTCTCGAATGCCACACTAAACTAAGTGCATTCGGGATTTTTTTTTATTTAAAGCACCAGTTCATATATAGGTTAGATTGAAAAATATCCATACGTAATCAGTATGTGATTTGTATAAAAATATTTTCTAATAAAACAAGAAATCAGAGCGAAACTTGGTCTTTGAAATATTTTCAAAGTTGAGTAAGAAAACGGACAAATATCGGAAAAAATGATAATACGGGATTAAGTCGTGAAATACGGTGATGGTCCAGTATGCACAGGATTTACGGTAACTCTAAGAAATTAACATTTTCCACTTTTGAATAAAGCTTAAATAGCATATCTGCATTCTCTCGGCGTGTATTTCTATCTTTTGAGTCAGAGTTCCAGACTCCCTCCGTCAGCGGTACTCTCCCATTACTGCGTCCATCCATCGCGACTGAAAGCGCAGTCAATTCCCATTTTTCTGAGATTGTGTTTCCCTGGGAAGCTGATTAGTCAACGTCTACAGGAGTCAGCAAAAGAGGTAGCGGAAAATGAAGAGCTACTGTGCCCTTCACTACAAATAGGTCTGTTTTCACACATGCCGGCTGTGCACCCTCTGCCCCTTCCCCTCTTCCCACTGCACACTTAAGATTATTTCTCCTGCACAGAGAGAAAAGGAAAGAAAGAAGAAGAAAAAAAATCAGCGGAGAAGATGTCTAGTCGGTGAAAAAGTGAAATCCGTTACAATGATGCTGAGAGAAAGAGAAACATTTTGATTTGGATTGAAATCGTTCTTGCTTGGTGGCTCCGACGGATGTAAAACCGAATCGGAACGTCAGAGAAAGAAACGCAGTGCCTCTTGTACTTTGTCCACTAAAGATATCTGATAGGGTTAAAAAGATTTTCGTGACACCTCCCCCACCCCCTGTTTTTAGTTATTAAGGTATCCGATTAGGTTTGGAAGGAAGTTAAAAAAACAACAACAAATATTTGAATGTTTATTTTTTTTTATTAATATAAGGATTAAAAAAAATGAAATTATATAGCTTTTGAAGATATATATATATATATATAGTTTTTGATATATATATATCTATATATCTATCTATCTATCTATCTATATATCTATCTATCTATCTATATATATATATATATATATATATATATATATATATATATATATATATATATATATAGCTCTTGTAGAAAAAGCGTATTTTGATTTAAATTTTAGCATTCATTAAGAAAATCTAAAATTTTTTTAGAGAAAAAAAATTGTTACAGTTTTTTATTTTTCTTTATAGCATTACATGTTTAACAAATCTAAGAGTGTAACTAACTCTATTATCTAAGAATTATGTTCAAAAACGATATATAAATTCATTTATGAAATTTTGGAATTTTTTCAACAAAAATTACATTAAGCAATCGTAAATCCATAAATAAGATGTCAATGGAAACATAAACGTATCTATTTTTTGAAACTGCAAAAAATAGAAAATCGAATTTTTATCTAAATTTGTGTTTTTAACCTAGTCGGCTACCTTAAAATAAAACGATGAATTGAGAATTAACGAATGAAGCACTAAATAATGATAAACTAAAAACTAATTATATTCCTATATTATCTTGAGAAATCCTTAAGATATGTCTTAATCTAGAAATATTTTCTCAATTATCTGTCCTCCTAAAGTTGAAGAATTATATAGAAAGGTATATTCTCAAAGCTTATATAAATGCTATCTCATCTTATAAAATCTTCTTTTCTTATCGTCAAAAAAATATCTTATCTTATCAAAAAAAGGAAGGGAAAAAAGCGGCAAGTCTTTTTACTTTAGAAAAGTAGCTACGTTTGGGAAAAAAAATCCATAATACGGGAGTCAAACTATTTAACTATGGAAATATTAACACGAATTAATGATAACGTTGACATAAAGAAGTTTCAAAATTCAGGGAAATCTTTTGCTTGAAAAATATGCATAAATAATAATTTTTAGCTATGTAAGACAAATAGCAGTTTAAAAAAGTTCTATCAGAAAGAATGAACTGGAATTTTTATGGCGAATAAATATGCATAATTCATATTTAACTGTGGAAAACAGGCCGGTGTTTTTATGTCGAGTATGCTTAATAAATAATTAAGTTATACAAGGGAATAAGCAATTTAAATTAAAGTCTTTAAAGAAAAATAGAATAGAACTTTTATGTCGAGAAAATATGCATAGTTAATAATTGTGCGAGGGAACTATTTTTATAGGAAGGAACTAATAATTGTGCAAGAGAATTTAAAGGAATTCATGTAGAGAAAGTTAGTGTTATCAGTTAGAGACTTCAGTTTTATGTCGAGCAAATATCCATAATTAATAATTCGCTTGTGGGAGGTCACAGAACATCTATTAAAAATAACATTAGATAGTCACCTGCTAATAAAACGGTATTTTATTCTCCAAAGAGCTCAAAGATTTGGCACAATATCATAATTTTAATGCAATATTGCATAGAATACATAGCGTGATAGTACTGCAGAATATTTTATTCTTCATTCCTTGATGACTTTTACCGTTTGTTCTACAAATTATTGGATGTGAATACGTTCTATTCATTTTAAATTATTTATGTGTCAGAGAAATAAGAAATTTTTAAACATATAAAGAGAATGTGTATTAAGTAGAGATTATATTATTCTATTGTTTTTGTGTCCAATTTTTTTTACTTATTTTTACTGTCACTTCTCCTATTTTATGTAATCTTAAAGTATTTATATATAAAAGGAAATCTCCACTTCCCTCAAAATTTGCCCTCACCAGTCCCACAATGTATCTTTAGTTTAAAGATGTTACAGTTCCTTATTTGTTTCCATTTCATCTATTATTTCATTAATAGATGAAATTTATCATCTGCATAAAACGAAACAAAACAAAATCTCCCTATTTAATAGTATAAGGCAGTATTTATAAAAAGATATAATTCGAAATAAACATGAAAAGTGATTTCAAAATAATGATTCATTTTGATGAAATGAATTATTTTTCTCTTTACTCAAATGACTTATTAATTAAATTTTTATGTGCTTTGCAAATATGGAAGAAAAAGCATAGCCCGAAGATTTTTAAAACGATGCCATGTCTTTATTGAATAAAACGTCTCGTGCACAAAAGATTCAAGTTTAACTGAATGGTTATATTTCAACTGGATAACCTGATTTCATTTTTGGGTCTTCAGGGAATAAAATTCTATCAACCGAATAATATTTCAAATACATACATGTTATAAAGAAATTAAAATCTCTCAATGTTTCACTCATCAGCTTGAAAATAATAATTAAAAAAAAACAATCACAAAATATCTGATTGTTGTCTTATTACGAGTGACATTTTTTCAAGTGTTTTATTCTTTTAGTTACGCTGCGGATATCAGATAAAATATAAATTAAAAATTTGCTTTTTAAAGATAATGCCTACAATGTCTTTGCGTTATTTGACTTGACATTCAAATTGCTGTTTTTAAAAAGAATATCAGTATTGTGACATTAGTGTTTTGGTCATTTTAAAAAAGAAGGCATTCGTAGTTAATTAATTTAATTAACTTTCACTTAAAGGAAATAAATATATAGTTGTCCGTTAAAAAATAAAAAATATGGACGACGCATTTCATTTCTAAGGAAACTGAAACGTTATTACTTATGATGTCAACACTGCATTTGCGTAAGATTTTTGATTTGTTTAAAATTTTTCAATGCAATCATATAATTTTTAACCGAAAATCAGTTACCTCATTTTTTATGCAAATTAAGAATGTGTTTTCCTGTAATGATATCAAATTTATTATTTAAAACACTTTTTTTTATTTGCATGCTGATAATAAAATTTGTTATAATTACAAATAAAGTGTTATTTAATATAAAGTAGGTAAAACGGTGTCTCAAAGAAATAGAACTGAACAAAATGCCGTTTTTAATTCTATCTTTAATAACTTCCTTGTATCCATTTTTTAAAGTATTTTTTGCATAGATTTTTTTAAGACGGAATGTTTAAATGTTGATTCTTAACACCTAAAATTGTACGAATTACTGCCATTATCTCTACTAATAATGAAGATGAATGTGTGTATTTGGCATTCTACAGACCAGACCATTAGACATACAACTACGAAATTGGTAGTTGTATTGTTGTTTATTGTTTGTAGTTTTTTATTGTTGGCATATGCAAATCTTGGAAGGTCAGAATATGCACCACGGAGCCATTTTTTGAAATTTCAATTTTAATTAATTAAAAATTAAACTAAATTTTAGCTTTTTTTCCGACAAAATTGAATTTTACTCCGTTATAAAGCTTAAAAAATTGTTTTTTCGATGATACAAACTTAAATATCGAGCAAATTTTTCTTGAATGTTAACATTTTTTTAAATATATATATATATATATATATATATATATATATATATATATATATATATATATATATATATGTAATGATATTTTAACTCTAATTTCAATTTAATTAATTTTCACAGTAAATTAATCTTAATTTAGCCCATATTAACTTCATTCTAAAATGTTCTCTTGTTTCGCGATCCAATTCTACTTTCTCTACTTAATTAATTCAAGAGAAGCTTCATAAAATTGCTTAGTCAGCTAAACACCGAGATACTTTCACACGCTCGGCGTGAAGGGGTAAAAATTTCCAGTAAGCACATTCTTTCTTAAAAGATCCCTGTGTTTCCCTTACATGTGATCGACATGCGTCAGAAATCCCTATCAGAATCTTATTAATATATTGGCACTGTGAAGAAATATTTTCCCTATCAAAATCTAAGGTTATATAAGGCGAGGGATAATTTATTTCGCCCCTTTTTCCCCACTTCGGCTTTTGTCTGCGCTGCGGCGGACGTCTTGTCCGCGTCTCTGCTTGTAAATAATTATGCTTTCCCGATGGATATTAAAAGAATTTTAAAATGTAAAAGGAATCTCTTCACTGTCTTCAAACTGCATCATGCTTCACAACAAATAATATTACATATTAAAAAGCCGACAGGATTCGAATTTGTTACACACACACACACACACACACACACACACACACATATATATATATATATATATATATATATTACCTAATTTGCAGTACTTACTTAATTTACTTTGTTGCCCTGCAATTTAAAACAATTTCATTGTTTCATCAAATGTTGAATCGCTTAGTCTTCTTCCATTTTTGAGAGCTAAAGAAGGAGTGTTTTTGTTTACAAGACGAATCAAAAAGTGAAGTTACAATACGGCGAAAGTTAGAAGACAGACGAATCGGTTATTTACTTTTTAATTAGCACTATGATGTTATAGGATTTGTTTCCACTAGAAAAGTTCGTGTGCATAATGAACAGAACATAATACTATTGAAAATAATACTATTTGGATTACTAAAGGACATGAAGTTATATCTAAATTATTGAACTTGAATTTGAATATAACCAACAACTCCAGCGTGTCAGTTAGACTCCAAAGGTGTCCAGTGACTATTAAGAAAAGAAATTTCAGATAATTTAAAGTTAGAAGATAAATTAACTAGACAATTTGGCCTTTAACAGTGCTTTTGATGTTATGAGACTGGTTTGCATTGGAATGAAAAGAGTATGAGTAAAAATATTGAAATATACCAAGACTTTAATGTCTCTAATAATTTAATGCTCAAAAATTGTTTGTAGACAGAATCATGAGTGTGTTGTTATATCCGACAGATTTAATTTAAATTAAATTAAACCAATCCTTAGCAAAACAGATGATCGCCAAAGGCGGCTAGTATTTAATATGAGTGGCTTGATGGATGACATTTTTGATACAATATAAAAATTCATTGAATGCTTTTTTTCACATTCATATACGAAATGGTTTCATAAACTCTATATTAAATGAAAGTGAGTCCATATAATAAAGCTTATCTGCAAAACAAATACTAAAAAAAAAAAAAAAAAAAAAGACGCTACTCTCTCTATATGTAGTTAACTAGGTAATTCTGGCCATAGTCCTCTTATTCATCTTAATTCACAGAAAAAAAAACTTTGAAATTTAAAAAACTTCAAAAAAACTTTGTGCATTCTAGGATATTCAGTATGTACTGAAGAGAGAAAAAAGTTAATTCAATTTTCATATTGAAAACTATAAAGAAATGCAGTGAGACGAGTAGCTACTCTATTTAACAAAACAAAACAAAACAAAAAAAAATTGAAAAAATAACCAAAATTTTACTATGTTTTTTTTGTTTTTTTTGACAATGAAAAAGAATTTTTAGAAACTGAATTTACAAGAATCCTATTTAAAATTTACGAAGAGTTGAGTAACTGTACATCTAGTATAAAAACAAAGATTTAAATAAAAATCGAAAATTCAGTTTAGTGTTAGAAATATTAATTAGTCCTGTTTATAAATCCTTTATACAATATACCTTTTGTATACCTTTGGGACAATATTGCAAGATAAAAGTTGAAGTTGGAAATGATTTGAGAATTAAATTATTAATTACTTTAATAAAATAGTTCCTAGTTGTAAATAGATATTCACTATTGCATGGTGAAAGCAAATTATATTTATTTTTTTTCTCATCTTATGAAATTTTTATTTTACATCATTAAGTTTTAACGGCGAGAAGAACTGTTTATAACCTAAAACACTGAAAATAATTGAGAGAGAGAAATTTTTAATGAAATTGTTGCATTCTAAATAAATTACTCTTTGCTTTTTATTATTTAGAAATAATGCATGTCATTCATAAATAGTTTTTAAAGTTAATTACTAAGTAATGAAAAGGAAAATTATTCTAATTTTGAATGATGATTTTATGTTTTTTGTTTATCTGTATCAAGTATTTTAATCAAATATTTAATTACTTATTAACTAATTAATGAAACTCGTGAAAAGAAGGATTTCATCAGAAAGTTACACTGAAGGAAATATTAATTATAAACGCTCACTCCTTTTATGTTCTTTCATGCGAATTATGTGACGTCGATGTTTGCTGGCATTTATAATAAACATCTATATTAGCAATTTTTTTTCTTTTATAAGCTTTTTATAATAACTTTCATATAAGACCGTTTTCAAATTATTTTAATCCTTTCTAGGGCCGTGGGAAGTATGCTTCCCACCAAATTTCTCAATCTTCGTATGAATTTATGTAGGTTGGCATAAGTTCTGACAAATTTTTTTAGAAAGACAGAAACTTAGATGCTTTAATTCTTTATTTTACACAAAATGATGTGTTTTGATTTGATACTTAATTATTAATTAATCAAATTAATTAATGAATCAAATTAAATTTATCTAATAAGCTAAATGAATTCCTTTCCTTGAAATGAAAGCCTAAAAATATTTTAACATAATATGACTAGAAAAAATGGCCCTTTAAAGGGTTAACTAACAATTTTTCCCAAAGTATGGAGCGTTTCTTAGTATAGCGAAAAAAAAAAATGAGGATATATTTTTTACATATTCCTTTTTACCAACTTCAGGATCTAACCAAAAAATGATGAATATCTATAACGTTAGGATAACGCGACCTACCAAATTTCATTTGTTTAAATCATTGGGTGTTCGAGTTAACGCATACATTTACACTCAAATAGAGACAGATGATCAATCCTTCAGGTGAGAAATTTCACGCAAATATATATTCCAATGAAAAATCTACAAGTTAAATTTCATACATCTAGTTTCAAGCGGTTTTGAATTATTATTTTCACGAAGGACATGGGCTGAAGATAAGACAGGATTTTTGTAAAACATCTGTTAGAAATCTTCGAATATGATTGAAAGGCCACAATCAATTTTTATTCCTTTAGCTCTTTCTTTTAAAATAATTAAATTCACAAGCAGTGACATAATATCAAAAATATGACTTTCGGATTTATAAAGGTTTAAAATAGAAAGATAAGTCAAAATTTTTGGTTGAATTTTATGACGATTTGTATCTCACACTCACAAATAAATTAATAAAATAAAATAAATAAGTATCTTTTGTTTCGTGGACTTATGTCTAGTGAATGATTGTAGTGTTGGTTATATCTATACAGATTTATTATCGATAGAATCTCCATGTATAAAGAACTTAATATTTACCTGTTCTATATGCATATAAAATTTGCCAGTAATCCTTCAAACTCACAAGTAATAAGAAAATAAAATTGGCATCACTTCCTAGGAAATTGCTTTTTTTTTCAGTTTTAAAATTATATAAAAGTAGTTTTAATGTGATAATATACTTTGAAGTTATTAAGGGGAAATGTTAGAATGCTGTTTAAGAAATTAATTTTTCTTTGGAAACCATTTCTATGTGACTATGAAAACCATTTCTATTTACCCAAATATTTATTGACTGACAATGGTCTGGACTGTAGAGCATTTTAATTATTTTTGCATCATGCAACATATAACTTACGAGCGATCTGCCAGTCTAACCCATTATTATGTTTAAATATACCTGAAATCAAATCTTTTTACTTGAAAGTGTGGTAAGAGTAGCATTATAAAACTAATTATTGCAATGTGTCGATGAGGTATTGCGCGATATAATGTATCTTTTATGAATTAAAAAGGAATTTCTATTTAAATTAATTTATAATTCATTATAATTTATAATTTACATTTTTCAATTAAATTATAAAAATCTTTAAATATTTATTCGTCGTGTCCGTGCGTCATACAGGCATCGAATGATCGCTATCAAAAACTAATAAACTGATCTAACCAATAAGCTAATAAATTGATCTTCTGAAACTGATAAACTTCTAAGACGCTATAATTCGATACAGAAAAATTATGAATATGTTTTTATTTAATGGATTATTAACTAAATCAAAAGAACAATACATTCATGAAATGAAGGATGCCATCTTATTAGACAATAAAGAATGCGCGGTAATTAAGGGGTTATGTGTCTATTTGGCATTTGGTGTTCTTGGCAAAAATAAATATTTGACGTAACGTCAGCGGCCCACTCTCTCTAGAAGTGCATCAAAATCTAGAGAGAGCTTTTAATAATAATGAATAGGTACCTTGTCCGGGGAACGCCTACGTTTGTACGTCAGGAGAAAGCCCCCATTTGATTTTTAAAAGTTTTCTTTTAAGAAAGATATATAATATATTTCTTGGGGGTTAATTAAGGAAAATCGCGAAGGAAATTGTCCAGGACTTAGAAATGTAACTGTCTGATCTAAAAATGCTAATAAATTGCAAGACACAACTCGAAATGATACATTTTTTTATAGAACTTCCTACCATTTTATCATTTAAACTCGAATAGTGATATTTGCCATTAACTGTCACCTTCAATCACGGATTTATTTAAAGTTATAAGAGGACACGTTCTATTTGCAACATTTATTGTTCTTGCAAATCGCTTAAGAAGGTAAAGAATATTCGAAATGTTAAAGTTTTGCTTGTTTTTCCAACAAATTTTGACTTGCTTCCTTGATTTGATTATGAAATTAAATATAAAAATATTTTTAAAAAGTCAGCCCCGTCATTGAATCCGCAACTTGCCAAATTAAATAAGTTAGAACCGATGGTCCAAAAATTTTTAAAAATCATGAGAAATGTTTCAAAAATTTCCTTATAACCTTGTTTAAAATGCTCCGATTCAAAAGCTACTATTTAGCTTCTAAATATGTAATAGTATTAAAGATAAAAAAAAAAAAACATGTATGTTATAATCTATAACCTATAACCGGCTACTCCGACCCACCAGAAGACACTCTGAATAACCGGAGCGCCGCAACAGCAACACTGGCGAGAACTGTGGTTGAGTCCTAAGAGCCACCACCGGTCATGGCACAACCCTTCCCGTCCCATGGAGTACGTCCCTTCATCGATGGGAGGCAGCTGAACCGAACCTTTTTCCATACCCACCAGGGTGGGGAGAAACAATCACAATAACGGAAACTTCTCGTCCTCAATTACGAGACCCCCCCCCCAGTGGGAGTCATGTACGTTATAAAGTAATTTTCTTCAAAATATGGATTGTAATCAAACACAAGGTCTCATATCACCTGAAGGGGGAAAGTGGGAGTGTGATTTGGCAATTTATTCTTTTGTTCTATTCTTCTATTTAATGTATCGAAAATAGTTGCCCGACTCATTACATTTACTTAACTTTCCATATCATTGATTTTTTTTCTTCTTCCATTTATTCTTTGCTATTGTAAAGGAAAAATTGTAACATTTTTGTATTTTCTTTCCCAACGTAACATAATGAGGCCGTAAAGGATAAAAATTTAAAAAGCTCTTTCATATATCATACCAGTGATACGCTTAGTCAACCTTCTCATTATTTTTTTTTTTTAAATTACTGTTAAGAATAATTCAGTTTCTTTCTTCCCTCTTCTTGTTCACTGGATTGTTCGCTCCGCGTCAAATCAGTCAAAAGAAGAGCGCAAATGTGATGAACACAGAACTCCGGCAGCATAAACATCCAAGCTGACAACTCACACCAGAAACGCACACACCAGATTCATAGGCGGCGAAACTCTCACCTCGTGTCGCTCACCTGCATTGAAAAAAAAAAAGGGACGAGGACGTAGATGAAGAGAGTGGCGTTTACAAAGGGGGCGACAGCGCGAGGCTTTGGCTGTCGACTCCGAGAAACACGAATGTCTGTCATCGAGGGCAACAGGTGAAACTGTCGTTATGTCTCGCAAGTATGTCGGACGATTTTTATGCCAGCCAGAAAATGGTGGAGCTCGCTTGGAAAGTTTACGGTGCGTTTATTCCATCCCGCGTTCTTGCATCGTTTTGCGTTCACGGTTTTTGTGTTTGAAGAGATAGCTAGCATTCTTTTAGTAATTTGTATTTTATTTTTAAAATGAGATGGTTAGAATTTTCTCAGCATGCAGATAAAGAGTTGAGTGTCGTTAATGATATGAAACGAGAGATTAATTTCTCATTTTTTTTTTTTTTGGAGGGAAAAAAACCCAGACTGATTTTTTTTTTGGGGGGGGGAGGGGCATAGTTTGGTAACAAGTTTCGTCACTTTTATCTAATATTCTAATGACAGGAATGATACCAAAATCAACATAGCAGTTCTGAACTTTCATACTTTACAAGCATCAGAATATATTAACCATGACAACAAATTCAATGTGGTACAAGGAAACGTAAGATAATAAATAATTGGCAATATTTGCAATCAACATCCAAAGATGAAATTCTACTGTTCAATCATCGCTTTCTGAGTTTTAGGTATGGCTATAAGATCTAATCACTTAAAAATTTTGAATTAGTAATCGAGTGAAGACGAAAATGTTTAATTCACTTTCAAGAAAGAATGGTGGGTTTAAACTTTGTCTGCAAACTTTGCTTTTGTCTCTAACCTTAATAACTGCAAAGTAAGAGAAGTCGCTATGTATTTTTCTTGGAATTTCAATTATTGGGGTGTCTGTAATATTCACATGAACCTGTGTCCACGATTGTAGGGTTAGAATGAAATTTATGTACATGTTTATGGTGCGAAAATACGATGTTAAACACGAACTCTTCATATACGAATATTTACTTTTAATCTAAAAGCTATGATCATAAAGCCCAATGCTTCATAATTTTTAACGATTTTTTGTTTCGAAAAATATTCCTCAAATCTAAGTAATAAAAAAACCCTCGAAAAGGCAAATGAAAAAATAATCAATAAAAGATAAATGTTAATTAAATAACGTGATGTTTATGTTTTTATAATAAATAAATATTTTTTTTTGCATAGTCATTCTTACTCTGTAGTTCAGATTCATTTTAAAACTGATTCACCATATATGAAAAGAACAACAACATTACAATCGATTTCCCCCACCAGTCTACGACCCCATTGCTTCACTTTTGAGGAATGATTTTTCATTACTCAAAGACATCGGATTCGTTAGAGATTCTAACACCGTCATAAAATCAAATGTTCCTAGTAGATACATTGATTTAATTTTCAGGCCATGTTATATTTACTGTAGATATTAAATCTGCAACTGGGTGTATCAGCTGAGGTTGTGTATTTTAAATTTTGTTTCACTATGATTATTATTGCACGAATCGTACAAGGCATTTCCATAGACTAATTTATTAGTTTTATTTATTTGATTTGATTTTCTGTTTATTTTCGATGCCTTGTTTTATAAATATTTGGCAACAAGTTTGTGCGTTTAAAATTTAATGATGATTAAAAACTAGTGTTGTTTACGTTACTTTAAATAGTATATTGTTGCTGCTTTTTTTTAAAGTTGGACAACCATTTAAATTTTAAATATTTGAAATTGCTCTTTTTTTTTAATAAACTTCATTAGCATGGAATAATTTAATTATTATGAGAGAACGATCGTGAAAAAAAAATTTCCGCCATTTTTGTATCGAAATTCTAAATTTCATTTGCCATATCATCATATATATATATATATAAGCACCAGAAAAATAGCGAAAACAAATAAACCCCTTTGGATAGGACCAAAAAACATACAGATACGTGATATATTCAATATGTATTAAGTAGTATTAGCCGAATTATTCATAAATCGTAGTAAGGAATGCATGTTGTTTCTTATTGCACTTGCCACGGACAAGCCTGCTGTTACGAAGACAGCGATTTAAGCATGAGGGGGAGCGTCTCTTGTCTTTATAGTAGCGCCAACTTGGGATAAGAGTACGATTTTGCTACTTATGCATCACTCATTCGCTTGCACAACCCCTTTTTACAGGAGGACACATTCACACATCTCACAGTTAGAACAACCATTCTCAAACCGAGACTCGAACCCGGGACGCCCAGATCACGTGAAAGACGCGCTACCTCTATGCCAGGACGACGGCAAGGAATGAATAAACTTAAAAATATGTTTCCTTACTCACTCAAATTATTTATAAACTTAGTTGGAAAACAAATGGGACTTCACTTTCACTTTCGTATTTTAAATTATTTTATTATTAAAAAATAAATAATTGAAAACATAAATATTAGAATTTTAACAGTTTACTATCCAAAAAAACTAAATTATTTATTTAATATGAAATACTCATTGTTTATCAAAATTCAACCTCCAATTTTAATTATTTCTTTGTCCTTAATAAACACATTTTTGTAATTATTTCTAAATTATTTTTAAGTAATCTCGATTCCATTTATTTCTGATAATAGACCTACGAGTAGATTTTTTTCTTCTCCCAAAATCAGGAGAATTCAATTCTGGTGACTTTTGTATCTAAAAGCTACAAACGGAAAGACCGACGTTTCACGTAGCAAACCGACGGAAGTTATAAACAGGGACTTCAAGATAACTAAATTCAGCCCTATCTGTGGAGTTTCCGTTCGGCGGCTTCCTTGAGAGATTTAAGGCACTGGAATCCGTCAAATCAAAAAGTCATCTTTAAATGTCTTAACAAATCAACTCACCTAACTAACGCGCTATCAGAAACGGAAGCATCTCTAAGATAAGTAGATAAATCTTGCTTTGGGTTGGAGTCTTGGATCAAAAAAAAAAATAATAATTTGTTTATTTTCTCATGCACAGAGTATATTTAAGAAATTGTTGCAATTGCCAATATATTCAATTGCGAGATTTCGGAAAATTCCAAATTTGAAAGCTCAATATATCCGAAAAAAAAAGGAACTATGACTTGCACTTATCTGTTTCAGTATTATGCGAGCTTTATTATTTAATAATCTGAATAAAAGTAATTTTTAAAAAACGACAAACATGTTTAGTAAACTAACAATTTGCTAGTGCACTAAATAATTGATTTTTTTCCATTTAATTAATTTCTAAGCTTTAGTTTTTAATTCATGATTTATTATTATAAATATTATGGAGTTTAAAAGTTAATTTCTCCAAAAATCATCTCCATATGGCACTATTCATATGAAATATAAATGTAATTAAATGACACGAATTGATAGTTAAGCTACAAAGAAAAAAAAATTCGATACATTTTTGTCATTTACAACATTCAACTAAGAAAGATTTCGAAACTTTTGAGCATCAGAAAGTGACTGAAAAGTTGATCGCAAAATTACATGCATACACTACAAATATAAACAATTCAATTTAAATAAGATAAATGTCTGTCTATATGATCTCAACACTTTAGCTGTGAAGAGCATGCTACATTTTGTATATTCAATTTTATTGCTTATGCTCTTAAAATAAACAAAATAGCAAAAGATATTTTTGGTGCTTTTTAAGACTCGCATCGCTGGTCAATTTAAATGAAAATATTGTATTTATTTACCAGTATATTCCTACTCAAGACAAAGGAAAACATTATGTATGTTTTTGTCGTCATTTTTCAACTTGTTCAGTTTAATCACTAAAATTTTTTCAAACTTTTATTAGTTTTTTTTTTCGGTATCATTACTAGTATTCTTGGTTTTTCTAATTGTGGGAATAAGAGAAAAAAATTAGATTACATAGAAATCTTGACTATGTAATATTTAGAATTTTATTATGTAGTACAACTTATTTAATTAATACAATAGCTTCCGATTATGATTTTTTAAAAAAAATATTAAAATTAGGAAATAAAAACATAGCAATGATAAACCATCATTTGAAAAATCATTCTTTTCAAATATAATCTTCTAGTAGTTTCAACATTACATTAATTTGAAAAAATCTAAAAGAAATTTTGGATATATTAGTTATTTTCATACTAGAAAATGTTTGGTTTTATACAGGTAGACATTATTATTATTTTCGTAACTACACGTAACAAATCATTTCGTTGTCACATGTTTTAATTGTCATCACTATATGGGAATATACGAAAAAGTCAAAGGGAAAGGCATAAATTTTAATATAACATATATTAATATAACATACAAAATATTTTAATATTTTTAAAGGCAGAACATTTTAAATAATTTTATTTACAAATATCGTCATTTAATATAACCAGACGACGGCTAACATACGATCAAACGATACGTCTATAAGAGTCTTCCTATTCTGATGATCTGAAATATCAAATTTACTAGATGTCAACATTTAAAAAGTTGTTTACAATTAAATAAAAGATAACGAACGTCACGAACTTTTTAATTTTGATTTTTTTTATCTTTTAAAATATCGAATCCTATTTGAAGAATTATATGTCACAAATTAATACAAGAATTAATTCATTAATTTATGTAATGAATTCAGCTAACTGAATAATTTTAAAAAAATCAACGAAACAATCTTTTATTAATTAATATATAAGATTTATTTGAAGTAACTGATAGCAAATCAATTAATCAATTTAAAATATTTACAATTTATTCTGATTGATTGATTAATCTAGCAAATAATCTCTAGGAAGACGAATTTATTAAACCTGTACCTGTATTTTTTAAACGCTTCAAAATGTCTGATGCATATATTTTGAAATTAACCTCCTGGAAACTTATTTTTAGTTGATTCGAAATTAGTGTTCCATTTATATGAGAAAACCTTTCGCAAACGTAAGTATACATGAATGAAAGTAAAGTAAAGAAAGTAAGTTTAATTGCGGCAAAAAATAATTTAACGAAAACGCAACTATTTAAAACATTTTTAATTAAATGTCTTTTTTTAATTATTTTGATTTATTTAAATTACAGAATGAAAGAGAAGTAGCTTTTTCCAAGTTTTCTAATCCTCCCCCCTTTCAAATTCGCTCATACGAGTTCATTTGAGGTCAAGATTCAGAGTTTTTGAAATCTTGTTTTAAAAATTTTAATTACATATTACTCAAACAGTTGGCGCGGAAAAAAGGAAATTCGCATCGGAAAATAAAAAAATTGCAACAGGATGATGCTATCACTTAAAAAGCCTTATTTATTTTATCGTCTGCGTTTTTTATAATACTCTTTCAATTAAAAATTCATAAAATTATATCAAAATGCGAGATATTTTATTAAAAATTAAACCAAAAGACACAAACAAGTGTCGAAAGTTAAAATGATTTGGAAATGTAAATTCATTAATTCTTTGAATTAAAATTTATAAAATGAAAACCCGATTCTACATTTAATACACTGCTAAAAATTTCAAAAGAGAATAGAGGATACACATGTATTGAGTCATCTTCTGTATAAAAAATGTTGAAAGCTTATTGAAATGCATGGAAACGTTGCATGAAAATAAAGTTTGTATTACTGGAAACCTATTAAAATTTTTTAAAAATTGACATAAAAATGTTTTTATGTTGTTTATGTTTTATGTTTATACGCAATGTTTTTTTTATACTCGAAAGTATGTTATCGCAGTGTTTTATTTATTTATTTTTTATTTTTTTGTATTCGGAAGTATGTTATCGCAGTGTTTTATTTATTTATTTTTTATTTTTTTGAATTCGGAAGTATGTTATCGCAAATTTAAATGTTTTCCCTCAACAGAGAGAAAACGCTAAAATTTCGTTTCATTTTTATTAGTTAAATTCTTTAAAAAAACTTTCTTATGACAGCACGTGAGAACCAGTACCCTAAGAAGTTAATACGTGCCAAGAGACAGCCTTATAGAGCATTTTAAATTATTCTTACATCTTGCACAACATAATTTACAAATGTTACACCAATCTAACTGATTAATAAATTTAAATGTATATAATATCAAATCTTTTATTTGTAAATTGGATAATAACATAATAGCAATAATAATTAGAAAGATCAGACGATTAGTTTACGCTATATAACTTATGCTGTATGAATTAAAAATTAACTATTGATGAAATTAACATCTAATTCAATGGCATTTAAAATGAATATTTTAAAGTTAAATTATAAGAATTTAACTCCTAAATCATTGTGCCGGTATGTCTCACGAGCAGCGAATTATTGTTTCTCAAAATTATGAGCTGAAATTAAATCATTCAAAGACATTATAATTCTATATAAAAACTAAACACAATCCGCAAACAATTGAAGTATTCAATGGATTCTTAATTAAAACAATAAGACAATACATTTTCGAAATGGAGGATTTCGTCTAATTAGATCATGAAAAAAAAAAGGTAAAACATTTAAAAGGGTAATGCATTTTAATTTAACCTTCCCAGAGGCGGTGACGGATTGAATAAAATGTGAAGAACACGCAGCCTGACATGATAAACGCGCAGAGTACAACGAAAAAGAATCGAGATAAATTTAGTTCCCCGTCCCCCTTCCTTCTTAATGATACAATTTCACATGTAACGCTTTGATTCGTCATATTTAGAGCTAATTCATCAACAGATGCGATTATGCGCGAAAAAAAAAGCGCGTCAGAGGGAGGATGATTTATATAGCACCGAAGTTCCGTTATAACTGGTAACGTGAAGCTGTCTTCGAATACCCCTTCAGTAATTGACATTTATTTTTCCTCATCTTTTTTTTATTATTATTTTGAAAGAAAATGCTGCGAAAAGAATTTAGATTAAAACATTTTTTTATAATAAAGTTTTCTTCGATACTTAATTATTTCTACAAAAACGTTCCCTTAAAAGATTAAGGGATTAGTTCCCATGTTTTAAAAATTGAAATTAGAATCTTCAGAAGAAAAATACCGAAAGATGTTTTGGATTATAGGAATTTTTTTTTTTTAATTCTGAAAGTGTAACAAACGAATTCGAAAAGTGGGCCATCATTTTTTAGAGACTTTGTGAGACTTTGATTTCTAAGTTAAAATGACAACAAAAATTCATTGAAACTTAATTCAACACATTGAAATTGACAATGTCATCATGTCCCAGTACAAATTTTGTATTTGAATTTTCTATATTTGAATTTGAAGTTATATTATAACACAACTTCATTACCACATTATTATGATAACTTTAAAGCTACATTGAAATCCATAATTCGATTTTATCTAAGTAATAGAAAATAGTCTCTGAAGTTATTATTATTTGTTAATTAATATCAAAATCTATATAATTTGTTGATTAACATAAAAGGGGGGAAATGTGTGTGTTTGTGTATTTTATTCTTGTTGTGTACAGCCGATAACTCAGCCACATATGGTTTAATATGACACATATAAAAAAATTAAATATTCAAATTTAAAAGCAATATTAAATTGAAAAAAAATTAAATACTGTTTAAATATAAAATTGTACATTTCCAAAATTTTAACGCAATATATGTTTTTTAAAGAATTTTTAAACAGCAGATGTAAAACCTGAAAAAAATAATTAAGGAATATTAGAATAATGTTCTATTTAACGAAACATGATTTTAATTATATCAGTTTAAGTGTATGGTTTTCCGGCGTCCTGTCATAGGGGTAGTGCATCTTCCCCGTGATCTGGTTGAATCCCGGTTCGGGCATGGTTGTTCTTCATTTGTGTTCTATTTGTGAGATGTGTGAATGTGCCCCCCTGTAAAAAGGGATTGTGCGATAATCATCTTCATATGAGCTAGAAGTCAGATTTCTGCCCTCGGATGATCAGGGGTTTTTACCCTCAGAAACTACTGCTCCCCCTTTCCGTGGTAACGCGGACTCGACATCATCATCAAGTGTATGGTTTTTGTAAATTAAATGAAAGCATAAAATTTATATACTCAGATATATTGCAAAAAATATATCAAAATTTCGGACAAGCAAATATTATGGAGCCCCTAGGCATTTGCCTACCTAGCCCTTGACAACTGATCCGAAACGGTCAAAGCCACATTGACAGTATTGATGGGAACTAAGATTGAGTCCTAACGGCCATCACCGGCCACTGCACAATCCCTTCCATAGGAGGCATGTCCAGTCATGGGAAGAGGGATAGCACCATGCCTGTACCCACCAGAGGGTCGAGAACAAACCATCATACCGGTAGTTTCTCATCCCCAAATCTGAGGAGATTAATCTATTAAATCATCCGACTTTACAGTTAAGAACTAATTACAAGTAGGATTGAAAAAAAGTCATGCATGGCCATCGATGTCTTATCAGTAAATAACACAAGATATTGTATAAAAATAAACATTCATGAAGAATCTTTTTTTTTGCATTCTTTTAATTTTATTCAGTTTTGATTTCAGTTTCAGAAGGGTTCACATAAAGTGTAAAAGTTGTTAATCCAAGGAATTTGTAAATAGAATATAATATCTTTCAAAATCCCTGATGCATGGATTTTGCTTTCATTCTGAATATTATTTATACTTTTGTATAACGTTACTTAGAAGCTGAAAGTCTTATGAAGAAAACAATTAAAATTGGTTGGTAAAAAACAGTTATTTAATATATATATATATATATATATATATGTGTGTGTGTGTGTGTGTGTGTGTGTGTGTGTGTGTGTGTGTGTGTGTGTGTGTATGTATGTACGTATGTATATGTGTATATATACACACAGAAAAACATTTATTCAGCTGATTTCAAATGAAATATTTACCAATATTTCTTTTTTTGAAAAAACAAGCAAACATGAACAAAGTAACCAAACTAAAAAAAAACAAAAAAAACTACGTCTATTTATTATTTTTTTATTTATTATTTTTTTTTCCAGGGAGTGCACAGTCCTCAATTTGTTGATGATCGTTACCGCCATTTCAGCAACGAATCCCAAAGTTTCAGCCCTTTGAACGGTAAGATATTCCACGTTTATATTAAAAACTAGTGGCTACTAAACTGGCACATCAATGTGTGAAAACACGAAATTATTTATAAAAAAATGGATCATAAGATCCTACAGGTAAAAAATATATGTAACAAAGACTGTGCGATTGCATGTATAAATTTCGAGTAAAAAACGCTTTTATATATAAATTTAGTAAAAAAAGCTTTAATGAGTTCGGGAGAATTCAAATACTTTTTGTGAGGAACCGCACTTAATTCTTCAAAACTTGGTGGGAGGGGGGGAGGAATCAGGGGTAGTGGTCTTCTTTAATCTTTCCAATATATTTTTAAATTATAATTTTAAGTGTTATTTCTTTCGTCATTCTCTCATAAAATTGCAGACTTTGGTCAAGACCGCGAACTCCTTTGATGGCATTTACGAACTGCAATGGCAAAGCATAAATCTTTGGCTTGAATATGGCATTTTCATTGAATCTATTGTATGGCGGATATTGTGCTGATAATACCCGAAAATTGACTACAGCTGATCATATATAATATTTCATTTGTTTAAGACTAAACGTTTTAAGTTATTAAGTTTATAGGCATGTCAAAGTTTAAATCAATAAACAATTCTTTAACAGATTTGGATCAAAATTTAATACGAATATATATTTATTTTAGATACTAAACTTATATATTAATTTCATCTATCTAGCTCTTTATGTTTTGTAGTTTTCAAGTTCACTTGCGAAAGTCAAACTTCCTATGAATGAATTTTTTTCAAAATTTGATAGAAAGAATAATCAATCATAATTCCAACTATCAAATGTCTGTCATCTTACTCAAAGCAGTATCTAATTACCGTATTCATAGACAGATAGACACTATTCCAAAATGTTCAGAGTTAGGTTTAAGGGAGTATCGAAATGGGGAAATCTGTCAAAATCTCTAGTTCGAATTTTTTGTTGGTTACAATCCCTTCTATACTTCGTATTTATTGTATTCCCTTGTATACTTCGCATATGAAAAAGTTAAAATGACTGACTTTTATATTTAGTTTCAGAGATAATTATAGTAATAATAACTAAATATAACTTTTATATTTAGTTTTTATATTTCAGATTATATTTTTTTCCATTTGGTTATATTTTGTATATTTTTTTCAACAATGATGGCTCTGTAAACACACAAAATTTTACCTTAGAATTGCTCCAAATGAAATACTGGGAATAAGAATCACATGATATTCTACTACTTCTTAATGAACAATTTGCAATTTTCTTACTGTAATTATTTTTTCACTGTATATGACGAATTTTCGAGCCCATTACGCAATTTCGGGGATATGTACCACCGACAGGGGGTCACTAGATCCTGTCGATAAGATCTCAGAGCCAAAAGGATCGATTCCATCGAGGATCCAACATATATATAGACTTGTTCACTTTAGAACTCATTTTCAGAGTTAAGAGTCCTCTCCTAGGGGTGGCGTGGAAGTTTGCAAAGAGTATACCGTCTCAGAGTATACCGTGTCCTAGCAGCTTCTATGATAATTCTGCTCATAGCTGAAAATTATATTCCCAAATAGCCTTTATGCTGCTTTGAAGCGATATATAAATATAATTAACCCTTTCTGGGGCCGTGGGAAGTATGCTTCCCACCAAATTTATCAATATTTGTATGAAATTATGTAGGTTGGCGTAAGTTCTGACACATTTTTTTAGTAAGTCAGAAACTTAGATGCTTCAGTTCTTTATCTCAGACAAAATAATGTGTCTTGATTTGTTATTTAATTATTAATGAACCAAATTAATTAATGAATCAAATTAAATTTATCTAATAAGCTAAATGAATCCCTTTTCTTATTCTAATTTTAAGCCTAAAAATATTTTAACATAATATGACCAGAAAAAAATGGGCCTTTAAAGGGTTAAACTACTCATTACAGGTTGATATTTTATATAATTAGTTTATTTTCTTTTTAAATTAATTTTTACTTCAAAAGTAAAACTATAACACTCCACTGAAAACAGTGTGAATCAAGATCATTGACGTTTCATAAAAAAGTATACATAAATTCTAGGGAATCCATTCCCTCAAAGAACATTGAGCAAAACTCTTGATTCTCACAATCTCCGCCCAATACGTTTTTGTGAAATAATGATCGGAGACGGACACTCTTTTATCTCTTGCGAAACTCCTCATTTATTTCTCCCCACCTGCAAATTGCATCTTCAGATAGGAATGAAGAAGAAGACCTGGGGGTTGCCTAAAAATAGAAGAACCGGACAACGGCACTGAACACTTTCCACCGTCTTCTTTCTATTTGTCGCCCAATCCCTTCGGCGTTATCAGTTGAACAGTCTAAAAATGGAAAGCGTCCCGTGGGCGACAAAATCAATTTGTGTTAACGGAAGAAGGGATTAAAAGATATACGCCCAATGCCCAGGGGTGGCGAAATTGCTAAGGTAAGCGGGGGTGGGTCAACAGCGAGATGGTAAGTGTGCGGACAAAAGAAAGGTGTTTTGTTATTGATTTTGAGCAGTGGCGTTACTAGGGGAGTTTGAGGTGAGCGCATTAACAGATAAATAACAGTAGAAGACTTATAAACTTATGAGAATTTTACAATATTAATGCATTTTTCACAAAATAAAACGTTGATTTTTTAAATTTAAACCGAATTTTACATATATTTAGCATATGCCATGTAGCACTCGCCCTTTCATTACTGATCCGGTTCAACCGGCTTTTCAAATTCTATCCAGTCGGATTGGTTTTTGTTTCAGCAGGTATGCAGGATATAAAACCATTTATCATCAGGGATATCCTCTCTTTACATCCTGCACCCCTCGTTTGAAACAGAAACTGGCAAGCCAGTATAGAATAGCGCGGCCTGTTGGGCTGGATTAGTAGGGGAAAAGTCGGAGTTGCTCTACCACCAAATGTCTATGGAGCTTTAATTCTCCCAGTGTACATACGGATTGTTATAAATAAAACCCTTTCAAGATTGACGTGTTGCTTAATACCTAACTTGTGAGTGTGCGATATTTTTTTTTCTCATTTCTTTGTTTACCACAGGATAAGTACGTTGAAATTCAAAGACACTTTGCCAGCAGAATTGTGAAAGTTATTACGTTTGTTAAGATAAAATTAAAAGAGGATGCTTAATAAGTCAGCCATCTAACTCTCCGACCCGCCACGAAGGCACACGGATTTAAACCATAAAAACTGAATGACCGGACCGCCGCAATAGCAACATTGGCGGGAACTGTGGTTGAGTCCTAAGGACCGTCACCGGCCACGGTACAACCCTCCCCGAAGAAAGTACGTTCCGTCATCGATGGGAGGAGTCAGATCCCCCACCTATTAGTGTACCCTCCAGGGTGGCGAGATCCAACCACCATGCCGGAAGCATCTCATCCTCATTCCGAGGTGCCCGCCAGGGGGTTTAGGATAATTAATAAAAATTCCTTTCAAATAGCTTCAAATTGATTAATCAAGATTAATGATATTAATGTTTGATAACTTGAGAGATTATTCAAACAAACTGCAATTCGATTAAACCATGAGTTTTTTTTATATATATTATACATAATTATGAAGACAAAACTATGTCTCCCAATGAATTCAAAGATAATTATGTTGTTAAAAAGTGGCTCATTTAAAAAAAAAATTTAAATTATCGGACATAAAAATGATTTAATCATATCATTCAAATTCCTTTCGAATGGAAATTTAATACAATTTTAAAAACATATTTTGTTTAATATTTATTAAAAAGAGTATTTTAGTTACAAGTACAAGTAGAGTAGTTTACAAAAGAGTAGTTTAGTTACAAGATTTTAGGTAAGCAAGAAAGGTTAAGTTAAGAAAGAAACACTGAATTGCCGTAATCTTTCTTTATAATAAAACAAATTTCGTTTTTATGACACAAATTCTTATGGTCTTTACCTTTTTAATCCTTTTAAACTCTATATTTCTTCATACACATTTAATACTTATTATTATTATTTTAATCTGTTATTATTATTATTCCTGAATTAGAAACTAGATATAAATAATTAATGGATTATTAGCCTAAATTTCCCTGAATTCCTCTGCTTTTTGCTAAATAGTTCTTATAGATCGAAAACGGTCAAAACCATGTCATTTGAAATCAACATTAACAATAATGATATCATGGAGTCGGCGAGTATTTAAGATGTAATGCATAACTCTGCTGTCATGCGTAGAGGAAAAGCAAAATAAATAAATAAAATAAAATAAAGATTTTCACGGATAAATATATTACATTTCATATTTTTACTGTCATTATCATTCAGATTTGAAGTTTATACATTAAAATTTACCTAAATTTTTTGTGATAACTTATTAGCCTAGCAAGTCTATTAGCCGGGCAGCAATGGTCTAGTAGTAAGGTCTCGGTTTTGGAACTTAATGGTTGTAAGTGTGAGATCCAATTTTATGAAAGATTCGGATATGTGGAATCGTATACGTGGAACTGATATGAACTAAATGTGATCGTGGATGGAACGTCATTCGGTTCGTTGCTTTAGAGTTTTGGAAATGGGTGGTGACAAACCCAATCAATTGACCGCGTTTCGAATTCTCAAGGCTTTTTCCTAAATATATCTCATATTGCTTGGAAGTGAAACGTAAATATAATTAAACTAAACCCAGCATGCATACCTCCCTTAGATACTAGCATGGTATTTATTGTTCGAATTGTTAATTTTATTTTTTATTAGCCGCTTTAGGTGACCAGTTGATTCGTAGGGATTAATAGTTGCTAAAAGTTTCAATTATTTTGCATTCAATTTTACAATTAGCTGAAATCAGCCAACATTAATTTAAAAAAAATTAATAAATAGGTTTATGCATTTTTTTTTCTCAATTAGAAAAAGATCTTAAATTGTAAGAATCAGAACATTCAGCACTAATATTCTTACCATACTTCAATGTCCTTACCATACTTCAATGGCCATCCCGTCGCATCGTCTGCCATTTCTGGCACCTTAAATCATGTCACCAAATGCAGTTAAAAGAGCTTCCTGTCTGCGCAACCCCTCCTAAAACCCGATAGTGCCATCCTTCGAAATATAAAAGTTAACTGCTTTCTTAAGAAAATGAACTGCGGGACTAAAGACTCCATGCAATTAAAATACGATGGTGATGGTTTCGATTCACCACAGACGTCAAACAGGGATGGATGTCCTTCTTTTTACGGTCCTCTTATCCCCTATTCCCCGGATTAATGGGGGTCGTGGCGCTCAAGACGAAAAACTGAAAGACCCTTTTATGTCTGTCATAGCCCCCTTGATACCCGCAGTCAATCGTATTAAGATGCTCCCGAGTAGTTAATGGTTTTGAAGAATTCCGTATACTGGTACGATTCAGTAGGGTTTTTTTTTTCCTCTGTCGTTTAGAATAGTTTTTAATGCATTTCTCATGGGTTTCTTTTGCTGGTGTAAAACGATATTATTTCTCTTTTAGTATAGAAATTCATACTACATTAATAATGGAAGGAAAAAAATGCCAAAATGTCACTCGGCTGTTAAATGATAATTTCGAGACATTGAGTATGGTTAGAATTGAAAACCTCATCAAATGTTTGATATTGGCTCTTATATGCATTCTGCTTTAGATGTTTTAAGAGATTTAAATGATTTCTCTATATTTTTATACCACATAGATTTGATTTTTATCATTCTAATATACGAACGTCTATTCCTTTCAAATTCGATGAAACGTTCTGATTTAAAAATTTCATTTAATATCTACTTGTATATATATATATACAGGGTGTTGCCGAATTCGACCGACAAATTCAGAAGGGTGATAGTAGGCATCAAGATGATAAAGAATCCCCATACAACATGGGGTCCCAAACGACGTTTAGGGGGTGTTTTTACAGTTTCCAAAAGTTCGCCGATTCCTTATATTTTTGCGATTTTCACCCCCTAAACGTCGTTTGGGACCCCATGTTGTATGGCGATTCTTTATCCTCTTGATGCCTCCAATCACCCTTCTGAATTTGTCGGTCGAATTCGGCAACACCCTGTATATATATATAAAACAAATTTTACTCGAAGTGTTTCAGTGGTTGATTCGATTTTTGACTTTTAAAATAATAATTACTAATAATTTAATAACAACCTAAATTTTCAAACGATCTGTAACTGAAAGTTAATGACATATGTACTTTTGAAAACGAATGGGTTAATGATAAGCTTTGATAGGTGAATATTTATTTCTTTATATATCTCAAAGCAATGAAATATTTCCCATAAAACATCTGAAAACATAATTCAAATAAGCTACAGAAGTTCTATTAGCATATATGATTAAATGAATTAAAAAAAAATGTGTGTACATGATTAAATAAAATATTTTTAAGAATTTCTTTTAATTATTTGTATATATGATTAAATGAAATTTAAAAAGTTAGTTATAATAAATCTAGGGAACATAAATTCTTGGTCATTTATCTTTTCTATCATCTGGCATGGATTCCTTTCATTTAAATCTAGACATTGATTCGCAGAAGGCTTAATTTGTTTTATATTTTCGATGAAACTTTAAAACTATTATCGATTTTCAAACTTGTCATTCGTTAGGTTTTGAAGTTCACTGCAAGCAGTCTCTCTTACTTGGTTAGTATCATATTGTGAAATGGATACTGGAAATGTTGCAGTTATCTCCATTTTGCAGCCAATTAACCTCCTCTAAGCGCATGCGTTTATGATGCTGTCGTTGAGTTCGAGATATACGAATAAGAGCTCTGGATACACACTCTATATTAAAAAATTGAAAGCATATACTGTATGTTATTAGAAAATTGTATTTAAAAAAATCCAAGAATATTAGAAATTTCAATAATATTATCAGTTAATCTCGTGATATATGGAGGAGGTTTGGCAAGGCATTCTGTCCTTTAGAAATGAATCAAATTGCAAGATTTTCTTCCTGGTATCTTCTCAAGGTCTGACTTATCATTATTTATCCAAATATTAATCAACAAACTCATTGTCTTCGAATCATTGAGCCTATTCCATATCTAGGACAGGAAGTCCAACCTAAATTTCCCTCCTTTAATATCTCTTCCCTCCCCCTTTAAGAGGGTCGAGGAGCATTCGACTAATTCTCTGTGACCTTTTTTTCTTGAACCCTCACCGGGTGAAAGTTAAAAAAATCGTCCCCGGAAAACCTTTGCAACCTGACACCCCTACCGAGGCATCATCGCATTTGTCTCAAAGGAAGGCTGATTTATAGGGGTTGGGGGCGGACCCCTTTCGGTTCATTGCGTCTCTTCTCTCCCCCCCCTTTTCCCTCTCTCCTGATGAGTTATTGCGTCATTGCTAAAACCCAGGGCGCGATATTTATTAGTTTGCTATAGTGGTAGTGTTGGAGAGGGGGGTGTAGTTGTGGGTTCAGGATGGCAAATAGTTCGGCAAGTCTTTTCTGAATTGAATTTTACACAGCAATAAATAAGGATTAGCCTTGGTGCATGTGTAGAGATCTGGAAAGGAATGCTTGCGGTTTCTTGCAAGTGCAAGCCGAATAATGTTTCTAATTATATGGGATCACGTGTCTGAGAGAGAAAGACGGGGGGGGGATACAATACATAGAGAAATAGGTATGTATTTTTCTGAGTATATACATCTTACTTTTGTCGTCTTTGTGTGGTAAAATTTCTTTATTCAACAACTGTAAAAATTTACAGTTCCTCTATCGCTTTTTAAATAACCCTATTTTTTTCATTTTATTATATTTTACCTTTTCCTCCGTTTATTCACAAGTTTACATTTACTAATTGTGGCTCCCGATCTATCCACTTTTCGTTATTCGATTTATGTATTCTCTAATGTAATTGTAACACATTGTATTTTATGTTGTTTATGCGTTGTATGGTCTGTATTATAAAGCATCCTTTACCATATAATTTTATTTTTATTTCGCATACACGCATTCAAGTTACAGGGAATCTTAACGATTCGGGGATGTATTGAGGTAAAAATTAAAAAAATAAATTCTTACAAATGGATGAAAGTATTGAAAAGTCAGTTTAATAAGAAATTTTTGTATGCTTTTCACGTATTCTTTTAGACGTGGATGCATCGGAATTTACAAGCAACAGGAGCACTCTCAGTAAAAAAAAATACTTGCATGTTACAAAATTATTTTGATTTCTAATTTTGTTATTCAATTAAAAGAGGATACCGCGTACACGAAAACAGGAAAAATATGAATAATATGGAGATAGTTCACGCAAGATTTAGTTGTCTCGGCTGAGTGATCAGTAAGTTACAGACTCAAGACTGGACTCTTCCTAAAAGGCAGGGTAACGGGCATGAAAAATTCTCGTTAAATAAAGGGAATGAGAAGCTTCTTTACACTGATGTGGCATTTTGGTTAGGAGAGGGATTGCCCGTTTAGATGTCCTCTTCGTCATCTGACCATGCTTAAAAGCCGCGAGTTAAAATATGCGATACCTGTAGTGTGGTTTCTATAGAAGTCGTTAATCTAATGAATTTTTTATGACTCAATTTTTTTTAATGTATTATTGTATAATTTCTCATGCTCTTGAAAGCAATGATTTAGGTCTTGGATTTCCTAACTGTGGGCCGATCTAGAATGTATGTGCAAATTTCCGCAATTTGCATAAATATAATGTGCTTTTAAAATTTTAATCAAGTCGCATATTAGAATCATTCTTTGTAAAAATCATATTTGATAATATATATATATATATATATATATATTTCTGTTCAAATTCCTTTTTGGTCCTTAAAATCGCTTTTCGAAAGATCTTTCTTTGGAAAAATCTAATGCGGATGAAGTGGGTTTTTACAGATTCGGTTTTTAAAATGCGAATAGCAACGTTTAAAATTTGGAAATCCTTGATTTAGGAAATCTTGCTTTGTTCGGATATACTATCTTTTAGGCATAGATATATCCTTCGCTCTTGTTCTCCAGTGGCAAATGCATTTTGTATCTTTAGAGCAGATAACAACCATTTTCACGGCAAACTGCAGAATGAAATATGCAATAAAAAATTAAAGATCGATCATGTATGCTTATAGCCATCATTCTTGAAGTCTTCGGAACAGAATTAAAACATCTTTTAATTCATGAATTCAATGTGAATGATTTTGGAACAGTAAATTGTGTTCTATTTTACTTGAATCACCGATTGTATCTGCAATTTCTTACGTATCCAAGTAAACAAAGTTTGATAGCATATAGTGTGTCTCCAATTCTTTTTTTGGGGGGCGGGGTGAAGGAGATAGAGGTTTTCCTATTTTTGTGAATGACACAGATAACAAAAGAATAAATCTCACACACATACGATGAATGTCTTCCTTAAGATACCAACATTCGACGATGTTAACTACAACCGCCCCATTTACCATGTGATGAGGAGCGCGGACGCACTCTGATTTCATCTCGTGAAAGATTACAATCTCGAGTTTTTATAATCGATGATGGCAACAGCGTTCAGCCTGGTGTTGGGTTGAAGCTTACAAAACGAGTCTTTGTGCCCATTGCCAAAATAGAATACAAGATCTGTTAGAAGAAGATTTATGCTAGAAGATGTTCAAATCAGTTCAGGAAAGGAAATCGGTTGTGCATCTCTCTGCCAGCAATTGCAGTGTCAATCAAGTCGCTCGGATAGGAAGTGTGGGAAAAAAAATGAAAGATGCGATGCGAAATGTTTTTAGGTAATTTCAGACAGCAAATGTTTAGTGTTGAAAAAAGAGAATAAGGTTCCCTTTTTTATGAAAAGATATACATTTATTACTAATATTTTTTAATATTTTATAGTTGTAAATGGTATTGGAAATTAAGAAACACCTACTAAATGTCAGATTATCATTTTGTTATCAAACCATATGGGCAAGTGAAATTTTCAAAATAATAATCCTCAGTAAATCCTTTATAATTCGGAAATAATTATTTCTAATTTAAAAATTATAATTCGAGTTTAATTTAAAATTGGAAGACGATCTTTTCTTTCATTGCAGTCGTTGATCATTATGAAATTTAAACGTAAGAAATGCAGAAATATTACAAAAGAATATAATTTTGGTAATGAATTCAAATGTTTGAAAAAATCAATTGGTAAAAATGTCATTGAAATGTGTTCTGAATATTTTAGAAAAAGTCAAATGATTGTCAATATCAATTATTATTCTAAAACTGGATTTTTTTCAATTTAGATAATTGCATAGTACGCCACTTCTCCCCCCCCCTATTTATTTATTTATTTTTTGGTGAGCTTGTTGAATACATTAAAGTTCTTCCGAATTTTTTTTGTCCTTCATTTTTTTAACAATTGAGTATCATTAGTGAAACAGCTAATATTAATATAATTATATAATATTAATATAACTAATATTAATATTAACTAATAATAATATTAATAATATTAACATAACTAATATAATTGTCTGTGTAACATAGATATATTGGTATAGTAAGAGAGATAACATTAATTTCACGGCGGTTGATTTTATCATTTGGATCAATAGTATTTCTATGAAATAAAACTATTTTTTTTAAAGTTAGTTTCTTAATCAGTTTGCCTTAGTTAAGTTTTTTACTTTTCTTATCAAAATTGAAAAGCTGAAATAATGGGGCACTTTATTTCAATTTTAAGGAACGCATTCGGTGCTACTATTTCTATCATGGTGTGCCTTTTTTTTTTTAATTTTTAACATGATATCCGCCTGCAACCTGGCCTAGGAGTATGGCGTCTTCCCCGTGATCTAGCCGGCCCAGGTTCGGGCATGTTTGTTCATTTTCTCGTGTTCTTTCTATGAGGTGCGTGAATGAGCCCCCCTGTAAAAAGGGGTTGTGCAAGCGAGTGTGTGTGTGCTCTCTTCATTTGAGCTAGAAGTCAGACTTCTGCTCTCGGGTGCTGAGGGGTTTTTACCCTCAGAAGCTACTGCACAAGATTCAAATATGTATACTATTCAAATTTGCAAATTTTATCATTTCATTACAAGAAAATGAAGAATTATTCTTCATTTTATTTATTTCATAAGTATAGCGTTACTTTCTCGTTATCACAGTGTCAGAAAAAACAACAATCTCGCATCAAAACTCAAAATTGTTGTTATTTGTCAAATTACGAATTTACTATAGCTATTTTATCATTTACTCGCTCATGGAATTTGTTTATTCTATTATCTTAAACTAATGAAGAAAAATCATCAAATGTTTAGGGAGGTGTTAGTGAAGTTCTCGTATTATTAGAATGAACAAAGGATCACTATGATAACAATCCATCAAAAATAATAAGGCAATGCAATAAAGAATGTATAATATATGAATAATTCACAAAAATGTAATATTATCGAATGCCATAATAATATATAAAGAATCACAACAAGCTTTGATTTGAAATATTATCAAATGAACACCAAAAGAAAAAAATATATTTCTAATATAAAAATATGTGTGCAGAAAATGCTTAATAGAAAAGCTTTTGATGAAAATTTTAATACTAAAAAAGAAAATATATTTTCCTTACAATCAAATTTCTTACAAAATTTCTGATTGTTAAAATTGAATTTTTATTTATGAGAATACAATTTATTCTCATGATGATTTAAAAAGTATTTTATTATTTTCCTGACTATCAAATGAAATGAAAACAAAAATCAAATAAATTATTTTTTGATTATTAAATATACAAAATGAAATATTTCAATAAACACTTTCCCTTTATATATATATATATATATATATATATATTAAAAACCCATGAGATATGTTTATTGTCAAAATGAATATCGAATAAGTTTTCTTTGAAATCCTTTATATTTCAGAATGTGCTTAACCCTTTCTAGGGCCGTGGGAAGTATGCTTCCCACCAAATTTATCAATCTTTGTATGAAATTATGTAGGTTGGCATAAGTTCTGACACATTATTTTAGAAAGACAGAAACTTAGATGCTTTAGTTCTTTATTTTACACAAAATGATGCGTCTTGATTTGATACTTAATTACTAATTAACCAAATTAATTAATGAATCAAATTAAATTTATCTAATAAGCTAAATGAATCCCTTTTCTTATTCTAATTTCAAGCCTAAAAATATTTTAACATAATATGACTAGAAAAAAATGGCCCTTTAAAGGGTTAAAACGTCATATTCCATTTTGTTCCAAATCCACAATTTGTTATTAATAATTTTCAACTCTAATTAACATTCAATTAATATATCTTTGTAGAAAAATAAATAAATTACATTTCATCACATGAATATAAAGTTTGAATACAATATGGATACATCAAGAAATATTGGATATTAATAATAAATTGTTTACAATTATTAGGACATAAAAATTCTGTAGGTTCTCTCTTATTATTTAGATAAAAATTTCATTTTATGCATAGTATATAATCTTATTGCTAATGCTTTAAAATCTAATTATTAATTAAATTTGTTAAAAGCTAAAAAATGAAGGAACGTCCTACAATTTTTAATTATTCTAATAATAAGTATTTCATTAATTATTACGCTTAAAAACGACCAAAATGATGCAGCATAATATTTTCGTTGAAAGGCTGCCTTTGACTTTTAAAAATTGCAAAATTTCTAGTTTGTTGATCTATTTTTATACCTTTTGAATCTAAAAATAATCTTTTGAAAAGCATTCCCATAAGAGAAATTTAAAATTGCAAATTGCGTTTTCCGCGTTTAATTTTTAATTAAAACCTCTGAGAATTATTTTATTTCTGTAATTTAATTACATTTCTTTCCTGAGATGTTATTCAAAACTTAAAATGTCTTCTTAAAGTAAATTTTATTTCTAAAGTGGTCGTTCCTAATTTGATTGAAATAAAAAAGAAAAATGCCGCTTTATACATTCTATTAATGTATATTAAATTTTATTCCGGCTTGAAAATGACGTAAAAATAAAAACATTAAACGAGAAATATTTTAATGCGAAAATAAAAAGTTAATTTGGATTACAATTCTGCAATTTACTAAAATTCAACTTTTTACATAAAACTAAATTTACAAGAATTCGAATTACTAATAAATTTCTGATAAAGTCTTGATATAAGTTTTGATAATTGTTTTTCAAAGAGATAACTTTGTTTTTAAAAACATTTTTTTAATTCCATACTAATATTTCGCTAATTAATTCGAACGAAAGAATGTAATAACATAATTTCTTAAAGTCGTAATCAGTTTCAGAAAGTAAGAAAAAATATAAAACTTAATTTTTCAATAAATTTTTTTTTCTATTAATTTTTCAATTTAATTTTTTTCGCAGGTATAAGACAAATTTTAATATTAGAAATATAAATTATTTTTTTAATAATGACTCAGATTAAGCGAGTAATTTTTATACTTTATCAAAATTTTCTTAGGCCGTATTTGATCCCATTCTTTGTTATAATTAAGTAAAAATAATTTTATCTTAACATTAAAATCCTCATTTATATATGGATTACAATTACGAAATTGTGTTCAAAAAGATCAGTGGGATTTTGTTGTTGTTTTTTGCCTCTTAAAATTCATTTTTTTCCATTCTTAATGAACAATATATAAAAACTTTCATAACCGGCGATTAATCGATGGTAGAGGAAATCATGTTGGAGAATTATTACCGTAATAACGTTTGTAAAACATAAATAAATGCATTATAATTTACCAAAATGTCTTACGTTGCTTATATTTACCTTCTTTAAAAGTTTCTTAAAAAAAAACCGCCTCGAAAATCATTTCTTGTTTTTTACCTAAAATCCTGATCATTTCCTTCTTCTAAGAGACCGTGTGTGAAAAAAAAAAAACAGATTACGCCCATTCATAATCCTAAATGATAGAATTACATGGAGGCATTAAGGCTTGGCTAAGGACTGTTTTTTCTTGTGCAAATAAAAATTTAATTCCATAATAAGTACCAAAAAAATATGGAAGGAAAATGTAGAATTCTAAAACTGAATACAAAGTTACTTATAAAAAAAAAAAAAAAAATGGAAAGAGCAATGTGTAAGCTTCAGTAAAATAAGGTTTTATTATTGCTAAAAAAGTAGAATATTTTATGATAATTAATTTTTCTTTTTAATTTTTGAGATCTTTGGCTTCTAAAATTCACTATCAGGTGGCAACACATATACGGAATCAAAATTTAATATTATTGATGATTAACTGATAGTTAAATTCTGAAATATTAAATTTGAGAATAGTCAAGTAGAGAACATTCAATATGAAATAAGTTAGCAATACAATTGGTAATTCGGCCAGCAGCAGTTTCGAGGGGCAACAGAATATTCGATATTCGAAATATAACAGTTCGATGCATTGTTGCATTATAAAATATATGCTGAAATGAAGCAATCGTAATTAATAAATTCATTTCTAAAATTAGCAATAAATATTCATCTCACTTATTTTTGATTAATAGTTAAACAACATTAAAATAATTATAAAAAATTAAAAGTAATACGAGACCAAAAAATAATATTGTACAATGCAATAAAATCTCAAAATCTGAAGAAAAAAAAAACCATTTTGTGTATCTAGCACACGGGAATAAGTAATTACGGTAAATAGGAAACCTATGGCAACCAACGTGAGGGGCATCTCCGAATCTTTCTCGCATACTCTCTTATACCGAATTGGTATGGGTGAGGAACTGGGACCTTGTGGTTCGCAGCCCAGTAAAATGACCACAATAAAAAAAATGCTCGTGTTGCATAGCTATTAACTGACTTATAACTTTCACCAGACTCTCCCTCCAGTGAGTCGTAGGTGAGACGAACGATATGGCTGTTCAGTGGTGATGATTTAGCTGTTGATTCTAATGCGCCTGTACCCATTTGAGTAGCGCCAAGCGTTATGGTAAGTGGTGTGTGGTTACTGATGTTGCGTCAAGTGAGTCTGACGACTTTGGTTTTGCTGCGGGTAGATGGCGCCACAACAACTGTTCGAAGGTTGAAGGATCAAGTCCGGGTCACCAATGTGGCGAATTGGGATGCGAGAGGAAAGAACCTGGGACCTTGTGGTTCGCAGGCGAGTAACATGACTACAATACAAAAGTAATTGCTCGGGTACCGTGGCTGTTAACTGGCTTATAAGCTTTCACTACATTCTAATAAAGGCGTTATTTCCCATCTACCTTCTGCAAAAAATTCAGCTCCTTGGGGCAGGAAGAGAACGCATTGCATGATATTGACGTATAATAGTTACGAAATGTTAACCTTTGATGTGAATTTAACATTCTTATTGAATCTATCGTGCGATCCTTGGTGATTAACCCCTACCCTTTTAAACATATCCGAAAATTGTATTTGTGTTTTAAACGCGTTTTTCTGAACCGATTCAAACACAAACTTGACAGAATACTGCGCTTGTAGACACAAACTCACATACCAGATTTGACATATTTAAGCCGTTGAGTTTTTGAGTTATCGTGTTTACATTTCGCGAAAGGACAGACTGACAGATATTTATGGATTTGATTCAAAATTTAACAGGTGTCTATAATATAGATATAAAATCTGTGTTTCGAATGATATTCATCAAAGTCTCTTTTTTTAGAAGATATTGCGTTAACTTATATTCGAAAAGCCGGACAGATAATCTTCTTCTGAATAGATTTCTGTATATTTGATAGAAATGGAAAAATTTGTCTAACAGACCATATACCAAATTTTATTTGTCTAACTCAAAGCTTTTTTTTGTTAAATTTATCACAGATATATAGATGAGCAGAAACAGACAGACATGTTCCAAAAATGTGTTCTTCAAACTTGGGAGGTCTAAAACGTGGACATTCATCAAAAATTCAAGATCAAATTTTTTAATGATTACAATATTCTCTCTATGCAACGTAAATGAGAAAATAAAAAGTAATGTGTAGTATATTAATTCAGCAAAAGAAATCAGTTAATTAACATAGAATAAAATTAATAAAAGAGAGAAAGAAGAGTGTTAAATGTGACCAATTATCTTAACACATTAACACTATGTTAACAATATAAAAAATAACCCTTTGAAAGGTCATTTTTTTTCCTAATAATAGTGTGTTAAAATATTTTTAGGACTGATATTATTTAAAGAAAGAGATTCAGTTAAAGAAAGTGAAAACGTGCATCGTATGACAGCTGTTACAAGGTCCGCTTCAAAGTACCCCTAGAATTTCTTTAAAACGGGATGTTAATATAACTAAACTAAGCTCATTTAAGTATCTACAGAATTTTTGAAATATTTTTGGATGTGGTGTAGTTTTTGTATCGAATTAAAAAGTTTGAATGATTCGTTTTCAGCTTATAAACTTGAGAAGCGATCTTTCAATGCCCTATGACGCTTAAGCACGAGAGTTAAGGGTTAAAATAAATTCCGTATGTGCACCGAATTCAGTGTCAATTGTCAGTAGTTAAGATGCTATGAAGGGAAAAAAAATGTCCACGTTTAAAATGCAAGTTGTTTAATTTCATTGAGTTCTTTCGATAGCTATGAAGGGGGAAAAAAAACTTTCCATATTTATCTGCAAGTTGTTTAATTCCGTTGAGCTTTTTTATGGTCTTAAGCAGTATATATTATTTGCTTCATCAGTGAGGCGGTTACTTTGAGCTTTCCTTTAACTGTAAGCTTCAGTTTCACTCACCGTAGAGACCTGAAACAAAGAAAGAAAAGAAAAGTAAATATATATTTTTAAACTTAAAATTTGTCTTCAGCTAGTGGGTCTTGAAAGAAAAAAATTTACTCTAAGTGTATGTACAGATTTTTTTATAATTTCATACATAAAAATAGAACATTGGAACGAATTCATACATAAAATCAATATTAAACGACAACCCTATACCTCACAATTTTGTATATCAGACAAAAATAAATAGGCTACGGGGTAGGAAACTGAATTTCATCTCGTCTGTAATATTCACACACATATCTGAAGAGATGGACATAAAAAAAATATACAGAAAAACTGCTTCTGGAATTTAAAAAGTTGATAATAAAAAAAAAAACGCGTTCTCTTATTTACATTCACCTTTTTTCTTCAGGGGTCTAAAAGCAACTGTCACAAATTTCAGTCGCTCTCTTCTCAGCCATTCCGAAGCAAAATGGCACATTAAAAACCAGCGCAGGACACAACTTGTCAAAAGGACCAGCTCCGGATTTATTTCTGAAGTCATCCTCCCTGTTTTACGAGCGGGAGACGATGCCAACGCGTGCTTTCATCCCATTAACTTGTAACATATTAAAATGTGAAAGAGAAACAGATTTAACTCACGGGACGAATTTAATTGTTTCTATTTGGGGCCTTATAAAATACGGGGGATTGTCCGATACCTTGAAATCGAAAGGAGCGTTGTTTGTGGGATTTATTTTGACTGTAAATCTTAACGTGTAAAACTTTTAAATGAGTAAAACATCGGATTGAATGCTCCGACATTGCAACGTTTACTGCTTTAATTTAGGTACATTGCCAGAACTCCTACAGTCTTGCAAAAGCATGTTTGGAATGGACTCACTAGAAACACACTATAACGGATTTTATATGTGTTGGAACTTTTGTGTTTAAATACAGGACCAATGACGGATTTAGGATTTTGTGGCTCTGGGCAATGCACAGTAATGGGTATGCTAGATAATGCTAGCTCTTCTTTTTAAATTCATAAAATTAATTGACCAATTCAGGTCAATTTAGTTTTAAATTTCCACACATTTAAAAAAATATTAATACTTTATTTTAGGCCATTTTTTTATTTTATTAACTTTGTAAAAATGTATTCATCTTTATTAGCCACGTTTTACATAATCAAGTTTGTGCATATTATTATTGAAGCAGATGTCCGGTGTTATAAATATTTTAATAATAAATTGGAAGTAATGGAACATATAGAAACATAGTCAAATATACTTGATGAAGTGTTAATATTCTTCAACTTTGTATAATTCATTGTTCGACTTTTTTAGTTGACTACTAGAAAAATATAGTTTTTTTAATCCATCGATTATAAAAATATAGCTTATAGTTTTTTTATATAGCTTTTTAAATCTATTTTTCATTACTATCGATCCTAGGCAGTTGCCTACTTTGCCTTGCTGGAAATCCGCAATTGCACATAGCGCTTTATAATACATTTAGAAATTCACAATTAACTTAATCATGTGTCAAATTACAAAGTGTAACGCTAAAACATTAGCTTATATATCTTGAAGAGGCAGTTAAGTTTTTGTTAGAACTACTCAAGGCATCTTGCGCTTTATTGATATTTACTTGGTGGGGTTTATTGGCTGGTTAATTATCTGCAAATTGTAATATGAATTATACCAGATGCAGGAGAAAAAAGTTAATCGAAACACTCTATAGAGTAAATTTAGAGCAAGAATAATTCGGAAAAAAGATCAAAATAAATTCAGAAAAAAATAAAATCATCTCTTGGAAAATAGGAGCTCTTCAAAAAATTTCACGAAATTTTTATTTGACTTATAATTAAATAAAATTCCAATAATTCATTAACATTCTTCCTATTTTTCTTTAGTTTTTGATTTTCCTCGATAATTTGAGAGCCAATTATTGCAGTAACACATTGCTTTTGCAACACTTTGAATATAAAAAAAAGTTTTCAGTCGTTCAGATTTATTTCCACATATTATTTTCTTTAATTTTACGAAATTTTAAAAAATATTTAAAATTAAAACTTTGCATTGTTTTAATTATTGAGTTTTTGTAGATAGTATATTGCTAATTGCAATGGTTTTCATGACTTAAAAAAAAATTTCTGCACATTTTTTCTGATCATAGTTCTTACAACAAAGAAGAAAAAAAATCTATCTTTTGTTCAAAGTTCTTACAACAAAGAAGAAAAAAAATCTATCTTTTGTTCAAAGTTTTGCCCACATTATCTTGAGAATACGTTGACTAGAATAGTTCTGGTTGGATTTGAATTGATAAAAACGAACTCGTGGGCCTACGAAATTATAAAAACGAGGGAAAAAAAAAGATGATGATTCAGTTTTTCATTTCACTCAACAAGATCTTAACTATTGATCATATGAAGATAATTCACATTAGGTAAATAATTGCCTCTTCATAACCGTAATAAAATTTTTTTTGGATATCTTTCACTATTTAAAAGCAAAAATTCCGAAGCTTTAAATATAAGCAAAGTAATATATATTTTGGTTATTTTTAAAACTTAAAAATAACCAAAATTCTATCATGAGGTTTGGTGATCTCATGATAGAATCTCGGGTTTTTAGGATTGTGAATTTGATACTCCATGCAACGGAAGACCTGTCTTGTAATGTAGCTATATTCTATCGAGACAAAAAGCATCTACATTTGCATCCTGGTTAGCAAAGAGCTATTTTTACCTTCAAAATAGCATTCTAACTAATAACGTAAAAATTGTAATTTAATATCCTTTTTTGCTGCAATACTTGTGACAGTAAGACACTTTATACAAGATCTCCATGGCGTTGAATGTTTTAACATAATTAAAGTAATAGCGTATTTTAATGAAATTTGCCTATGAAAGAAGTAAAGAAGATCATAAGTTAGTTCATAATCTCGGAATCAACCCATTCTCTTCCAATCAGAAATATAATATCAATTTAAATGCATTTATGTCTAACATTTAATAAATCCTTCTAACAATTTGATTCCTGTCAAAAGGCTGGTAAATAACAATCTCTGTTGATAAATTTAATGCCAAAAAGTATTTTAAAAATTTCAGAGTAGTTTCGATAATAGTCGAAGAATCCAATATTCAATAATTTCTTCAAATCTTGCGAACTTTTTCACTTTATAAAATATTAAACTACGATTTTTATTTAATTTAATAAAAATGCGAGAGTTCAAAATTGCATCAACAGTGCATTATACATCAATTTTGATAAACGATTCTCATGAAACTTAATCACAAGTGCTTTGTTTTAAAAATACAAGCCAACGGTTCAAACCCTTATCTTAAAACTCAACACCTCCCATCACGTGAAAGCTTAATGTTATGACTCAGATGTCATTTAAACGTCGCCAATTAGGCGACAGAAGTATAAAAACTTCTTTCTTCATTTGACTTGGGAACGCTTCCGAATTTTTTCCTAATTTTTATTTGGTGTCAGGCCGGAATAATTTCACTTCAAAACTGTCTCTCAACCCAAGTTATGAACAAGGGTGATATGCCACGGCGGGAGAAAGAGACAAGAGAGAGAATCTTCCGAATTTTTTCTTGGCATTTTTCTTCCCAACCGTCTTCATTCCCTCTCTTCACGGGCATTTTATTTCGAGCCGCGTGAAAAATGTCACCTCAGTAAATTACTCTAATGGTCCCTTCCCGCCCGAAATAGCGATTAACTCCTAATTCTTTCGTGCGCTCCACTCCAGGTTTGCCATTCATTATCGGAGATCCCGCTTTTCGTCGCCCAATTTGTCGCCAAACATAAATCGGGCCCCCGTCACTATTTACATTGTTTGGTGGAACCAGCACAAAAACCTTGTTTATGCCAACCCAGATATACTTCTCGGATTTATGGGAAAGCGTAGCTGTGACTTGTCAACAGATTTGCGGTAAAGTAAGACAAGGAAATACATAAATACGGAACAAATTTGAGAGAAATTAAATACCAATGGCAATCTGATAAAAAGCGGTACAAAATTAACTACTTTCGTGCCAGGAAATAATAATAATAATAAAAAAATAGTTGGATGCTTCAGACAGGCGCAATAATGCAATCAGAAGACAGTGATCATATCATAGATTTTGGATTCTTTATTACAAACTGTGTTAAAAGGCTATTCAAGATTGAATTATTTCAATTGCATCACAATAACTGATTATTTATTTTGAAATAAATTCATTTTAAAACTTTGAAGCATTAATATTTTCTTTGAAATGCTTTTTATAGACAGTTTTATCTCAATATGCCCACTTTGGAGTCAATGTCCAATCATACAACTGTGTGCAGTTCTTTTTCAATATTTGTGTACTAGTCACCATTTTTGATCAGCTGGTTCGTCGGGAATATTATTTGTATTTAATTTCAAATTTCTTATGCATAGCTTCGTGTCCATGATTTCGTTAGCGTTCCATTTTTAAGTATCAAATTGCCTTATGTATATTCTCTACATTATTTGCATGAACCTTTTTAAAGGAAAGCAGTCCCATGATATCACTGTGCTATTACTAGCTTAATTTTGTAGTTTTAGTGTTTACTTGTACTGAGCCGGCGTCCTGGCATAGGGGTAGCGCGTCTTCCCCGTGATCTGGGCGTTCTGGGTTTGGGCATGGTTGTTCTTCCGTTGTTCTATCTGTGAGATGTGTGAATGTGCCCTCCTGTAAAAAGGGGTTGTGCAAGCGAATGAGTGTTGCGTGAGTAGCTAAGTCGTACTCTTGGCCCTAGTTGACGCTACTAAAAAAACAAGAGACGCTCCCCCACCGGTTTAAAAATCGCTGTCTTCGTAACAGCGGGCTTCTCCGTGGCAAGTGCCATAAGAAACAACAATAACAACTTTCACTCGAGTGGACAGACAGACAAATTTCATATTAATTGACTTCACTCAATATTTGATAGAAATATAGAATTTGGTTTAATACAAAAAGCCATACTCAAATACAAAATTTCATCAATTTAACTCAAAGCGTTTTGGTGTTAGCATATTCATAGATATAATTCCCATAATGTGTTATTCGAATTCTGAGAGATTTGAACTACGTTTGTCGATTCTGCTACGTTCAGTGATGGCGGGGTGGTCGGCTGTACGCAAGAAGATTTCAACTACAAAAATTACTCGAAACTTTCAGACCGAATTTTTTTTGTACGATTAGCATAGTGTTTGTATATTTCGTATAGGAGAAAGTTGAAAAAGGAAAGCTCCTTATTAGATTTGAAGATTGAAAATTTTCCTAAATGAACAATGTAAAAGTTAAGATTATTTAAGAAAAGCTTCTTTTACTGATATTATACCACGGACAAAACATCATTTGAGGTATTCTGATTACAAGTAAAACGTTATTTACAATTGCTATACTTACTGATAAAATATGTATTTGCAAACATTGAACCAAGAGATTAAAAAATTATTGTCAAGTACTGTACTTATTAAATGTTATTTGAAAGTCCTGCATTTATGAATATATCTTTATTAAAAGATATTGTTCCTATTTTTTTTCTGTAAAAATAGTTTACAAGCCCTTGAAAAGCATTTATGCAATTTCATTATATTAGTATACATGATTTAAATATGTCCATTAGTAAACTAAATTAGGAATGAGAGAAAACACGAAAAAGATTTATCACAAATTTTAAATCTAATTAATTAAAATTAAACCTCTCAATCAAATTATCCAGCCATGCGATTGATGAGTTTAGAGCCTGCAATCAACAAATTATACATCATCCAGTACTTTTAAGGGTGATAGGGAAATATTTACTCCAACTCTTCGGTTTGTTTAAATCTTAAAGATTTAATGGTATTTGAGGAAATGCTATTAATGGTATTTTAAACCGAAGTTCTGTTTTATTCTAGGATTATTATAGATTTAAACTTGCCCTTCGCAAAGAGTCTATTAAATTCCTAACTAGTAAATGTGATGTCTTTTAGGTTATGCACTTCGTTGGTCCTGGAAAGTTGATGTTTACCGATAATCTGCTAAAACGTTCAATTGCATTACTAAAAGCTTCCGCCCCCAGAAATTTAAATCAATTTAATAGCACACTAATAACTGAAACCAGACTAAATGGAAATCAGAAACATGAATTGTCTCAGATAAACAACGGAAAATCCGACAAAATAACACGAATTACGTAATAAAATTATTTTCATGTACCAAAGAAATATGAAAAAATATGATAGTACCCACAAAAAAATTATAAAGATTATTTTAAAACACATTAATTAGAGAAAAAACGCAAAATTATTAAAATATTTTCAACATCTATTTTTAAATTCTAAACATTAGTAAACAAATTAACTTCAGGTTTAACTTTTTCTAACTAAAATTATTATTTCTTAGTAAAAGAATTAGAAATTAAAGGAAAACCCTTTTAGAAATGTATGTTAAAATTTATTCATTCGTTCCGAATTAATTAATTACTTTCTGATTAATTGATTAAAATTATTCATTTATATTCAGATTATGTTGTTATCTAGGACTATCAAATCTACTTTAGCCCAATTTAAAACCCGAAATGTATTGTAAAGTATTGAATGTAGCGATGCCAAATGGGATCACAAGCCCGTAAGGTGTTAAAAAAAATCATAAAAAATTAATAACTAATCATTTTCAATTTTATTTTATTTTATTTACTATTATTTAAACTTGATTTTCTAATTGTGTAGCAGCAAAATTTCCCAAACAAAAATGTAAAAAAAAAAAAAAAAAAAAAAAAAAGTTTTCGGTTTGAACCCAGGTTGAGGGAGGAAAAAGTTTATGAAGTCCTAGTACAGAATTCAATGCATTCCCAATTATTGATGCATTATATAAGTGATGATTTTAAAAAATAGACTTACAACTCTGAAATAAAATAATTACACGGAATTTCACTAGATGTCGTTCGAGTACCTACAGTGAGTGAGATATGAAAGGATGTCATTTAATACGCCTTTTACCCTTTTTCATTATGCCTTTCCTCAAGATGAAAGGAGATCATATCATTTATTTTTAAAAATTGATATTTATGTGTTGGAAATGCAAATTTTTTAAAGCTATAATAGTTTTTAATATAAAAAAAAATCTTCTGAAGCAACAATAAAAGATTTAATAAAAAGATTTGAAAGTTTTTTCCCTCTTTTTAGATCATTTTAGGGAAAAGGTTTTTTCTTTCTTTCTTTCTTTCTTTTTAAATTCTTAATAGTCTGCTCTCTGTTGTTATCTGCGCAATATGGCCAAGATTGGCTCTTGCGCCAATAAACCCAACAACAACAACTCTGTTGTTATCTCTGAAATATCTCAGTTTGAAAAGATTAATTATTAAATGTTTTTTCAAATCCCTTTCAATAAACAGTGGGAATGGTCTCCGTCAAAGTTTCTCGTACATTACCTAAAGGACGCATTATTTCAGCTCCTCTAGCACAAAACTGTGTAATTTAAGACATAAAAATCACGAGTGCTCAAATTTTTATTTTTAGAATATCATATATAGGGGTTTTGTGTGTTCATTGTCCAAGGAAGAAAGCTTAATGTATATTTTGAACGGATTTTCCTTAGTCAATTTCAAATTAAAATTCGACACAGAGCTGTAATAACAAGAACAGACTGTAGTAACACGTACACATAGAACTTGTCGAATCATTGCGTTTACGTCTATGAGAATGTACAAAGTGACAGACGGACAACTTTTGTACAGACTTGATTGCAATTAGACTTAGCTTTTTAAAACTGCATATAAAATGTCATTTATGAAGTCAATGCATTTTTGAATTGTCATGTTTACATAAATGCAGGCAGAGAGAGAGAAAGAGAGAGAGAGACGATCCATCTTTTAATAAATTTGGTTCAATATTTGAGATAAAGCTACACTTTAAATTCTAAATACATGTACCAAATTCTATTTATCTTCATTATATATTTTGTAGTTCGTGGCGGTTTTGAGATGAACGAGGATAGAACCTGGGACCTTGTGGTTCGCAGCCCAGTAACATGACCATGATACAAAAGCAATTGCTCGGGCAGCGTAGTTGTTAACTGGCTTATAAGCTTTCACCACAAGTTATTATTTTTTTCCCTTTCTATTCAGACAGAAATCTACATATTTAGTGCAAAGATTATATGCAAAATTTCATTTGTCTAGCTTAAAACGTTTTGATTTTCTGAGTTCACTGTCTGTAAAAACATGTTTTTCGAACTCAGGAATTCTGAAAATAAAGATTGGTCAAAATCTCGAACTCGAATTTTTTTTTATGATTATTATTATCCTTCGTGAATACTTCGTTCACCAGAAATTTAAAAACTAGTTATTATTAGTTTTTACATCTGCAATGAAACAAAAGTATTTTCAGTTTAAAGTTATAAGTTAATTAAAGTTCAAAATAATGTTGCAAGATATATCTTTATTTCATATTGCAACAATCCCTTTTTTTAGTTCCTTTTAGATCCTTTTCTCTAATTTTTTATATGGTTTTTCGAAACCACTTTTGCAAAGAAGTCTTGTGGAGTGAAGCAAAAGCACCGAAATGGCGCTTTTGAAAGAATTATTATTGAAACAGATCCCTTGAGAACTTGATTTCGAAGGTCTGGAACAAGGAACGCCGCTCATTACGTCTTTCATGCCTCAGGGTCTATAAAGATTTCTTCTCATAATCCTCTCGCTAACTTTCTTCGCGCAGAATTCAGTTATCTCTGCGGAAATTACTGATGTCTGAGTGTTAATGTTTTTACAGTTTTCTTCAACTTTTAATGTGAACCGACTGTTCCTTCATCGCATTGCAATAAAAGGAATATTTATCATTGGGTTGTATTTCGGAATGTAAATCTAGTTCTTATAAGGTGAGAAACGGAACAGAATAAAAAGATTCCTGTTTTTTTTTTACACATTTTTTTTTTTTTTAAGGAGGGTGGGGGATAGGTTGCGTTCAATAACGCTGTACAAAAATGCTTATATTCTTGTAAATGATATCATGTTAAAATACATGTAGGGTACATAAATTTAAGCATTTTGTCTAACTGTATGTACACTATGAAACCCCTTTTTTAATAATTGGTCAGTCTTATTTAATATCTTTATCCTAACCAACATATTTAACTGAGTCTCCTAAGTAATCCTTATCCTTATCTTAAGCGACCATTGTTCTTTATTTTAGTAATACTGTGATTATGCTATTTTATTTATTTATTTTTTTAATACGGTTATCACAGTTTAGCTTAGCTTAGTTATATTATCCCGTTTTTATCCGTTATATACCGTTTTTAAAGCAACACTAAGACTATTTCAGGATGGACCTAGTAATTTTGAACCGTGAATTCAGATGACGAGGACGACACCTGAGATGGCACACCCTTCTCTAAACTTCCACACCACACTAGCGGGAGGACCACGGTTATCACAGAAAGAGTAGCTAATGTAATAAAATTCTTGAAATATGAATCCAAATTAAGGCAATGATTTCCTTACATATAAGATCTAAAGAAAAGATACGGTCAGTTTATGAAAGATTATAAAGCATTAATAAATTTCAAGCCAATCTGAAATGATAAATTATTTTACAAGACCTGTCAAGCAGAATATAGCATAAACAGTTAATAAAAGATTAATATTCCAATACATTATAAAAATGCAATTGCTTATACACTAATTAATTATTTTATTTACTAACCGTATAACCAGTCCTGTAATCCAAATATTTTATAATTTAAAAAATTTACATTTTTTACAAATTTATTTATTTGACAACTAGATTAACAACATTTTTAATCCATCTACCTATGGTGTTCTTTCAATTCAGTAGCATTAAGCAACAGTCTAATCAGAAATCTGCGAATGAATGTATATATAGTTCAAATAATCTATTTCATTTACTAGATAATAAAATAGGCAGAAAGTAAACTTATCTAAGGCAGTTTTTTAAAGCTCGCTTTTATTAATGCAAATGAAACGCAGAATATTTTAGATAAATTACATGTTGCAATGATTCTCAAAAACACGACTTCAGGAAAAATGTCTGTTCAGCTTCAACAATTACGGTCCTTAGAACTCAAAACCATCTTCTATTTAAAAGTTCATCGACAGGGTGATGGGCAAAATCCTTTGAAACTCTTTAAATTCAAAGCGGCGTAGGGAAAGCACAGGGCTTATCGTTAAGTGACTATGCTGAATTTATTGAGACAGGTTACAGCACCCCTTAGTGACGAAATAAGAAACTTATGAAATAATAATAATAATAAGAGATTGGTCAGAAAGTCCAGTTAGAAAATATATGCTATACCATAATAAAAACACAAAACAATATTTCGTGGAGTTATGTAAAAAAAAAAAAAATGGTGGAAACAGTTGCTATTAAAATTACGAATTTTCCGTGACATGAAAAAAAGGGTTCGCTCTAAAATTTAAAAATGTATTCTCAGGTATCATCGTGCAATTTTTCCAAAGAACGGCGACAAGAAATTTAAATCCATTTTTCTTGTGGAGTTACATCAAAGATCAGATGTTTCTAGCGCCGTTGACAAGTTTGCTGGATCTGTAGAGATGCGACATCGATAGCTGCCTCACTGACGTATCGCAGATGATTAGGAATTAATATGCCAATTTACTTGATCGAATACCAATGTGTTTTGTGACCGATGGGGGCCTTTTAGAACACTCTCGCCATGTTTTTATTTAGCAACAGAAACATAATTTAGAAAAATTTAATAAATATTATATTATTAATTAATATTTAAAATTAAACATAAAATTTAATTTCTTTCTCTTTTTTCTTCCTTTCTTTCTCTCCCCCCCCCTCTTTTCTTTTATCTTGTTTCTTTTTTGTTATTCAGTGTTCTTATGTACTATTCTTAATAACGCGTATTTGTTTTTAACGTCTTCTCGTCTGTACGGAGTTTATCAGTATAATATGCTTAAATTGCAAGTCTTCCTTCGTGGTTGGATCGCCGAGGTTTCAATCAAGTGTTTTGATAGTTGGACGATGGTTGGGAGTTCGAGTCCCTAATGTGCGAAATTTGAAAACTCGTTTTTTTGGAAACATGAAACAAGTCAAGCTAAATAAAAGCGAATGAAAAAAAATATGATTGCTGATTTTCAGTTAGTATAAATAAGACAGCAATCCATACCTTAAACACTATTAAAACAGGGATAAATTATTTCATCACATTTATGCTTATTCTGACGAAAAATTCAGAATTTTTCAAATAAATATCGTTGTTGTTACTTATGGCATTTTGCAAGCCCGCTGACAAACCGTCAGCTATTTAAGCTGAGTGTGCAATGGCTTCTGCAGGTTCAAGGCCCCTGAGGGCAAATGTCTTACTTCTAGCTCATATGAAGATACACACACATTCGGTTGCACGACCCTTTTTTACAGGGGGACTCTTTCACACACCTCACAGATAGAACACAGAGTAGAAAACACACATGCACTAGCCAGGAATCGAACCCGGGACACTCAGACCACAGGTAAGACGCGCTACCCCTAGGCCAGATCGCCTGCCAGACAAATCTTGAATAGAATGAAAAGGAAATCAACAGCCGAAGTGTCAGTTTGCAAAATTCTGTCGATAATTGAATTTTTTGTATTATTCAACAAAAAATTTAGTAATGAGGTATTAATTTTGCATACCACATATATAATAATACTCATAATAAGACATAACTTTTCATCGAAAACTATAGAATCAATTTTCAATCCTATCATTGGATCAACTAATATAATAATAAAATTTTTTAATATTTCTTCATCTTAAATTATGACGAAATAATTCAATTGAATTTAAATTATACTTTATAGTCTAATGAGTAATAACAAAGAATTCATATTTCATTTTAGTAGTTACAGATAATTATATTTTAAGCGCAGTTTTGAAAGGAAAAACTAAATATTTATACTATATTTTTAAGTATTCTTTTTTCAGTGGCATTTACTTTTATCTGTGCTTTCATTACTTATAATAGATAGTTAGGAAAAAGTCTTTATAGTAAAGATCCCTGTTTGTTTTATTTTTATTTGATACTTATATTTGTTTGGATTTATTTCATATCTATAAAACTAGAAATTTATAATTGTTTTTACAGTTATTATTTGATGTACTAGAGTCCTGAAATTAAATATATTTAAAATTTGCAGATAACTTAATTATCCATTAATCATTAATTAATTTAAATTCCAATTCCATAGCGTGGCGCCATCTTTTTTCGAATTGGAGAAAATTTGGTTTCAAGACTCCATAATATTTATGATCATTAAACATAAATTAAGTAAATAAGAGTAGGAAATGGCAATAATAAAAAAAATCTTCTTTTTAGTAAAATTATGTTCTTTAAAATTTCTATTTCTTTCAACTGCTTGAACTTGTTTAAAAATACCAGAGGGAATTCTCTCCTCGAAACTTTTTCACTCACTCTTTAATAAATGTATTTGTACATTATTAAAGGCATGTCTTTGGTGAACAGTAATTACGAAATAGTTTATTAGCGTGCGACCTTTGACAATTCTTGGTGATCAATTGCTAGGATGATACAACTGATACACAATCAACACAACTTACGTACATTAAACTCGCGATTATCCGCGCCTGCCGCAATAAGTTTTTTTTTTTTTTTTTTGCTTTTAAGCAAAGAGAAAACGTTTCTAAAGCAAGAAGCAAACACAAATGACTCATTTCTTCAAAAAGGTGCAGTTTTACAGTTATGCTTTTGTAATTACATAATACATCACAGTATTAAAACAGTACATGTGTATTCATTTTTCTGTGTATCCTTGACGCCTCTCGTAAGTACAAAGCACTTTTCTGTTTTCATTAACAAAATGCATTTTAGGTTAGTTTTGAGTGAAATACTAAAATATTAAGCGTTCGTTAAACATTTCTTGTTGTTTATTTTACGTTTTATTGTACATAAAACGATTTTTCAAAGTCAGAATGACTGTTTTCTCTTTTTCTATACCCGATTTTAGCTTTTTTCGAATTATCCGCGATTTTTGTTATCCGCGGCGGCCGCGCCACCCAATTCCACGGATAATCGGGAGTGTACTGTACTTTGGATGCCTGACAAATTGAAACCAAATTTGACACAAAACTACAATTGTAGTCTCAAAATCATCTAACAAATTTCAGATATTTTATTAATTGCGTTTTTTGAGCATCGCGCCTACATGCTTGTAAAAATACAAAAATACAGACTAACAGATAGCCAACCTATTAACAGGTTTAGTTCCAAATTTGATATATATATCTACAATGTAGATATTAAGTCTGCGTATCAAATTTTAATCATCTAGTGACAGGAATCTATAAATTCGGTGTACAGACTACGCAAAGATATCCGTATAGATCTGATAAAGATCCGTATAGATCAACTCGTTTTTGAGTTATTGTGTTCACAGACAAATAACATTCCGAAGATACATTTTTCAAACTCATGAAAGCCTGGAACATACAGAAAATCTTTATTCTGAATTTTTTCCCCATGATTACAGTACTTTTTCTTTGTAAACTTCGTGTACGAGAAAATAATGAGAGTAAAATACTGCATTCTAAAAGAAAAAATTATTGTATATTGTTTGACAATGGATTCTAAAACCTTCTGCGCTTTTGCGCATGCGTTAGGATGAGTTTAATTCCTCAAAATAGGGTTGAGAGGAAAGATGAAAGGAGGGGATGTTTACATTTCACAATAAAATAAACTCGAATTACTCGCAGACTGAATTAAAATAATACGGTCTGAAACACGGGAAAAAAAATTGAACAAAAAAGTATCTAATAGGGTGAAAATCAAGGTCAAAGAATGACGAAGAATTCCGGAAATGTGCCCATCCTTCCACGTCTCTCCCTTTAATGAGATAGAATTGTCAAAAACTGGTCGTCTCAGAATACTGAAATGAACAGTACATTATTTTTACTGTCAATAACAAAGTCTCTCTTTTCCTTCCCGTTTCAGCTGCAGAACCGACCGGTCCTTCCCCAGTCTCAAGCCTGGACTGCCTATCCCAAATAGTGGAGAGCATCACCCCCAACAGCAACAGTCTCATCACAACGGCATCCATGGCAACCGAGAACAGGTTGGTGTAACCTCCCACAAACGGACTTTCGCGATTCTCACCGGCAACATGTACATAAAGGGCCGTCCACTCCTGAGGAAGCGTTTCACGGGACTTCTGGGAACCTTTCGTCAATTTGGAAGTGCAATTTATATTTGTGGACGGAAACCACGGCCATTCTTCTGCAAGTGTGGGTGGTTTGTTGAAGTTATGGTGAAAATTCGAATTGTTTTGAGATTTGGAATTTTTATGTGACTTCTTGTTCCAAAATGAATCAATGTCCATGTTTTATGTGTCAGTTGCGTGTAATGAGATAATATTTGAAAAAAGTATCCGGAAATTTAGCGTACAAAAACAATTTTTAAAGGCAATGTACCATTTTTATTAGTGGAATTTAAACTTAGGGACTTCCTCCTATCATTGATTCGAAATTAATTATTTTATTAGTTTTAAGGTACTGAAAGTAAATAAATTATTTATTTTTTAAAAGTTTATAAGGCTGGCTGCTAAGTAGCTGCTCAAATCATTTTTTGAAAATTCGAACATTTATTTTATGAATGTTTCAAGAATTACGTTTCATAATGTTAAGGTTAATTGTTAAAAATATTTAAGGCATATAAAATCAGTTCGCTATATTTATTAAACAATTCTTCATTCGATCGCCAAAATATTCATTGTTTATGAATGAAATCGTTGAATTATGAAATAACGTTAAAAAACGATAAAATATATTTGACCAAACACATCATTTGATTTAATTTTCCCAAATATTTTACAGAGTACTGGAATCTGATATATTTTAAATCGTACAAAATGGAATGCCTTCCCTCTGGTGTGATGTGATATTGAAAGTATGGTGGTGGTGGGGTGTGGAAGTTTGGAAAGAAAATGCTTGTTCATTCACATCACGTGATCAAGGTTGAAATTAAGAGTTCCATCACGAAACAACCCCAAAGTAACCCTATCATGGAATGTTAGCCATACTAAACTGAATCTTATTTTCTTCTGCAGAAAAATGCATTTATAGACCAAATATTCATGCATATAAAAATCGTTGATCCAAAAGTCAATATAAATATACATTCACTATCCATGTAGGCCTTAAATAATTTCGATGATCAGTTAGTTATACTTAAAATAAGACTAAATTTCATTTAGAAAGTTTTTTTTACACTAGAAGTTTTCAAAAACTGTATTAAATGTATGTATTAAAAATTGTAACTGTAAAAATTGTAATTGGAATGTATTAAAAACTGTACTTTTCGTACTTCCTTCCCCATCGCAAAAGATAGTTCTTTCATGAAAAAAGAAAAAAAAAAAAGAAAGTTCGGATTAATTTTTTATTATAAAATTCTTTTCGAAAAAAAAATGCTAATTATCATTATTTGATTGGCACATTGTATGTTAAAAGCACTTTTGGAAAATTCTTAGCAAAAAATAGTTATTCAGAAATACATTTATAGAATTTTTTGTACAAGAAAATGTCCGATACATTAATTGCTGGAAAAGAAACGCGTATAATAAGGTGAAGAACTCTTTCAATATTTTAAGGAAAAGTATACTTTTATAAGAAAAAGAAATCTGTTATTGCCTTGAAAGAAGAATAAGTCATCCAGTGCAAGATGAAAGAATACAAAATTACGGTTCATTTTTATGATAAAAATGTAAAGATTTATATTTCAAAGTGCTTTTGAATTCTTCAATGACTAGTTATTTACTTTTAAAGACCCCTCCATTTGAATATAAGAAAGAAAATTATATACTTTAACAGTTTGTGCGATTTTTTCATGATTTTGATTCCTACAATAAATTATTTTACCGTTTTTGTTATCTTCAGATTATGTATATAAATTCAGAAGTAATTATTTCGATACAAACCTTTAAATATGAATAATTAATAGCTTTACCTATATAATTCTTCTGTGAAAAGACTTCCGCCGTCGTTGCACCAAACATTACAGGGTCAATAATCCAGCAAAACGAAGCCACGGTAGAAGAAGCCGTTCAGTTACAATTGAATATGTAACACTGGTCAGTGTATACTTTATATAAAATATGAAAATATAATATAAATGACAATATAATATACATAATAAAATATGACTTTATATAAAATACTTTATATGACAACAATGAAAAAATTGAAAAAGAATAAAAGTCTTCCAAGATGATTCTATAAACATGGCCTTAGTGTTTTTTCTATGTAATTGGTATTAATTATATGTAATTAATTAATTGGTATTAATTATATACACATTGTATTTATTCAATGTAAATTAAAGGACGCACTTAAAAATAAGGAAGAAAATCGATGAATATAAACTTGCAATGCATTTAACATGTATATATGTTTACCAATTATTTTAAAATTACCAACGTAGTGATTACTAAGCATTATATTTTTGAAATGTTTATTGAAATACACTGTCATTAATATTTTAGAATTTATGCCAATACACTTTGGAATACTAAAGAATTTTAGAACAGTGCTTTTTTTTAATGCAATTTTAGTATTTGTACGATATGTTATTTAGAATTGAAAAAAGACCTTATATTTTATATAAAAGAATATTTTAGTGCAATAAAATAATTTATTGAAGTTTGGAACTTTTATTGTTGTATTTGTTGAAGTGCCTGAATAAATATTTTGAAAAAATCTTGATCTTTTTATTTTGTGCCACAAGAAATGTTAATTTTCATAACAATCACAAAGAAATGTGAAAAATAAGATTAATAAAACCATACTAGCTTTTTACAGTAAAAAAAAGAATAGTGCAGAAATTAGTTACATCTTCACGTCAAATCCAAATGAACTCATTAATATACGAGGTGTTCATTTTAATCGTGGTCCAGATAAGAAGAAAGTTAAGATTTATGCCTGAAATTGGAAAAGCTGATACTCCAAAAGTACTGTAAATATTTATATTTTAGGATGTTTGAGTTAATAAATGAGTATTATTATATAAATTAAAAAGTCTGAACTTTTATAAAATCGTCAGATTACAAATATCTCAAAGTCATTTGCAGTGAAATATTTCTAGCATTTTTAATAGAAAAAAGTTCCATTCCTATACTATCAGGATTGACCGAGTTATAATGCTTTAAATTTCATTTTTAGGCTAATTAACTGGCAATTCAAGGAAGCGCGATTCGCTTATCTTTCTCGAAGTAATCGTTAGGATAATTTAAAAATCTCCAAAATTGTGATATAAAAAAAAACCTTCTTATGTTGTTTAAGTTGTTAATGTCAAGAATATTTGATTAAATATGATTAGCAGGAATGAAACATCATATGACATTTTAGATTTGGGAATTTTCTTCAAAAATATGTTAGGTATTGACTGAAGGAATACAAAATGATAGTTTTTACATAATTTATAAGATTTTTTATCAACTGAAAACAAATGCTTATCTCTATCCGTTTAGAACTTAAATAATTATTAAGATATGATTGGAATAAAAAATCCTTACTTGTTGACTTTTTAAGAATAATTCAGCCATTAAATTTTTTTTTTAAAAAATTCTACAGTATCATAAAGAAAAGAATTTTTTATAGTACAGGGTGTTTATAAAGTCCCGGACCCATTTTGAAGTTTAATAACTCGTAAAATAATAAAGATATAAACAAACTTATGACATTTATTGATGAAATAACTCATATATTTTCCTTTTCAGGTTTGAATATTTTTACTTTTGTAAATATCGTCTGCACGTGTGGTTATTTTCAGATAATTTCATTTTCCAGTCTAAATATCTGTACTTTTCTAAATATTCTCTGCTTATTAATTGCATTTTTCTCTCTTTTGTTTTTGGCAACTATTGCAATGTTATGTTTACTTTTGATGTGTTTGTTCTATGTAGTACTTTTGTATTGATGTTTTATTCGAGTGGATATTAAGGAGAATGCGTACACCACAAGAGAAAGCACAGATTTTATGGTGGTTCATAGAAATGAAATCGATAGTGCAAGCACAGAGAAATTTCAGAAGAATTTACCAAAAAGATCCTCCATCCAAAAACAGCATCTTGCGGTGGAAAAAGAATTTTCTAGAAATTGGAAGTATCGAAGATAAGAAACGTTCCAGACGTCCTTGCACAAGTGATTTTGATGTTGAGCGTGTCAGAGAGACATTTTTACACAATCCTAGAATATCTGTGAGATCAGCGGCAACAGAATTGGATATGCCAATTTCGACGGTGTACAAGGTTATTAAGAAAAAATTAAGACAGCATGCATACAAAGTTCAAATTGTTCAAGTTTTGGAACCGAACGATAGGCCTAGGAGGATGGCCTTTGCAACAGATATGCTAAGGAGGACAGAAGATGCTGCTGATTTTCTGAAGAACATAATGTTCTCCGATGAAGCATCCTTTCATGTTTCTGGCATTGTTAATCGCCATAATGTGCGCAATAGGCTCTGTGGATGCAGACATGCTTGTCGCTACCTGGCGTGAATCTGACTATCGACTTGATATTCTCCGTGCGACGAAGGGGGCACACGTGGAAGTTCATTGACAAGGGTCATGAAACTTTTTGAGTCTATTTAACCATTTATGTTATTAATTTTAATCTATCTTTATTATTTTATGAGTTATTAAACATCAAAATGGGTCCAGGACTTTATAAACACCCTGTATATTATGAAGGAAATAATGTCAGAAAAATGTTTTTATCAACACATATAAAATATCCAGCAACAAACTATCACAATAAGAATAAAAAGCAGAATTTTATTCAAGTGCATAGACAATATTCTGAAATATTCTTCAGTATCTTTTAAATTCACATATCCTTGTGACAAAGCATTTTCAATGTACATTATTAATGTATTATTAGCTTTATAATTATCAATAATTGAAATATAAGATTCAAAGCTTCCAGAGTTTTTACTTTCTGTCAATAGATGGCAGCACATAATATTTGATAATATTGAAAAATTATCCATTTTGCACAAACCAAGTTCTAGTTATTCAAATATTTATTTTGTCTCAGAATTCATGAAACCTCTATTTCTCCCACTATACTAACAGGATCAAATAAGTATATCAAATATTTATATATTTAATTTTAAGAATTTAATATTGTCATGTAGTTTACCAAAGGTAGGTTAGGCAGTTTACCAAACTAATTTCATATATTAATACTGAAATTCATGCCAGAAACAGTGGTGTACCCACCCTGTGGAAATGAATATTCGTTGACCGAACAATAATGCTTTTATATCCCTTTTTCAAATCTCATGACACCATTGTACAGAAGCATGATTTAGTAGAGCTGAAATGAAAATTACTAGAAGTCATAACTCTAAATTCATGCACTCAGAGTGCAATATACAGTTTAAGAATTTCAGAGCAGCATTAAGATTATATAATAATGTTTTAGTAATGAAAAAAATATTAATAGATTAAAATCAATATATACATTGATTCTTTGTTCCAAAGAATGAAATGAAATGTTACCTTATTATTTATTTTAAATAAACATTGATTTACATGAAATTTTAAGAACGCATTTTGATTAAATAATAAATATGTCATACGGATAATACAAAATATGTCATCTGGAGCAAAAAAAAAAGTGTAATTGTTAAATAATAGAATCGAATCTATGAAAGAAATTCCTTAAGTAACCTACATATTCTTTATGTGTTTTCTTATATATTATAAAGAATATTCCATTAAACAAATGTCATATCTATACTTAATTAAATTAATTATTTAAAAATTTTTTTGAATGAAAAATATTAGTAAAACACACTTAATCTACACCATTATGTATTATACAATCATTTTTTGAAGGTATTGATCTAACAAAAGTACTGAAATAAAACTCGGAATTAGTATCGATATAAATTAAAATTTCTTCTGGAAACGACAAACAGAAAAAAATATACTAAAATCGATCGATATATTGATTTTTTTAAGAAAAAGATTTGATTTGATTTCACTTATTTTTGGCATTAGATTTTATTCCACTCTCAATAGTTCGTCTGATTATTCTTTGAATTTTAAGAGAAGAAGATTAACTTAATTAAGTTAAAAAAATAAAGGGGGGGGGGAATTCGCGCATTGTATAAAATAAAAAAAAAGAGAACATCAATTATGCTTTAAGTGCAGTATAAACGAAAATGGAGCATCAATTTCAAAATAACAAATTAAAGATTTCCTAGAGAATGACTGAACCGGATTAAGCATTGTAGGCTCCTATAGACATACAAGTCGTGTCCCTCCGCTTTTCATTTATCAACACAAGCTGATTTTATTCATTTTATTTGAACTCTAGATAAATATGAGACCGCTACACTTATACCTATTCCTAATGAAAGAAACTCCCTCCAACCCCTCCCTCTGGTATATATCAAAACAAGACAAGCCAGTCTTCGAGAGACACTTGAGACGTTCCGAACTAGATCTGCGTCTACTGTAGTCGTTTCATGTTCACTTAAAACATATTAAGTAGGATGAATCAAAATTTTCAAATCCACTGCGCGTTTCTGACACTCAAAAGCAAAAACAAAACATGGAGTTAAATATAACATGAGGTGGTAACACTGTAATGTTTTTACCATCTTTTCATTGAAATTACTCATAATAACGAATGCTATAAACTTTTTCCATATTTTAAATGCTCATATTGAATAGTTAATTATATATGGGTAATATTAATAAATATAATCGAATCTACATATTGAATTCTCAAACAGATATCAAAGGCTAAATAACTTAATATTAACCAGGGGAAGGAGAGTAATATTGCAGGAATTTTTCTCTCAGATTCTCAAATAAATATGTTTGTGTATTATTAACCGCATGCCTTTGGCGAACAATAATTGCGCCTATTAGAGTGCAACCTTTGGCGATTATTCGTTGCGATGCGGTTAATACACAAGTAACCGAAAAACCTTTTGGATGCCTTTTTCATGACCGATTGGAACTGAAATTTGACATTCAACTATAATTGTAGTCACAAGATCATATATCAAATTTCATATATATATATATATATATATATATATATATATATATATATATATATATATATATATATATAGTTATTGCGTTCATATGCTTTTGAAAGTACAGAGTGACATATAGTCAACTCCTTGACGGATTTAGCCCCAAAGTTGGTACGTCTCTACACTTAAATACTACACTACAAACACTTAACAAAATTTCATCCATCTAGCATTTCACATTCTGTAACTAAACAGTTTATTTGTACTCGGAACCGGAAAGACAGATTACCTGTGAATGCATTGGAATCAAAATTTGATAGAAATCTAAATATTTGGTGGCAAGTTCATATACCAAATTTCATCTATCTAGCTCAAAAGCGTTTTTTCGTTAGAGTGTTAACAGAGGGACAGACATAATTCTAAAAATGTGTTTTTCTTACTCGGCTATGTCTAAAACGTATAAACTCTTCAAGATCTGGAATTTGAATTTTTTTTATGATTACAATGCTTTCGCTTTGTATACATCGTATACGAGGAAATAAAAATAAAAGGAGATTCGAATCTCTATTCCGAAACGTGGAATTTTATTGATATTTTATATTTGTTTCATCTGTCTTGTTTTTACCTTCATTGGACAAACCTTTGAATTATGTGTTTTATTGTTTTAACATTATGAAATATACGGAAGCAATGTCAATCTGAAAATTATTTCATGTTAAAAAATAGCATAGAATGTTATAAAATATGTTATATCAGTATCAAACATTATAAAATATGATAAATTAATGTTTAGTAATAAACTGAAAAATCTTGTAATTATTTCTGCTTAATCGGACACAAGTATTAAAATATCCAATTGATTTTTTTAAATTTAGCAATCTTGGCTCATGGAAAGGAAAATCATTTCTGTATTTAATCATGTTTCGTTAATTTTGAAAAATAAAATAAATTTTAAAAAAGAAATAAAATTGGGAAAGTCTGAAATAGTAATTTTTGAAGTTTTAAAGTGACGTGAAGATGATGTTTTTATGCAATAAAATGCTCCGAAATTATTGATAAAAAGTATCATAATTTCAATCAATTTTTAATCAATTAAAATTTTGGGAAAACCTTTTTTAGTTAGTAGCACCTATCCAAGAAATAACAACGCATCATCAACGATCTGTCTCTTATAAGGCTTTAATTGATTTATTTTGCATGATACATATCACATAATTTACAGATTGTATCGATTATTTGGATAAAGAAAGCGGAAAGCAAATTTAAGACTATTCGAAAAACGAATACAAGTTAAATGCATTTGATGTGGGAAACATAATATTTATTTATACTTTAGTTTGAGTTTTTTATCATATGTATTTCACATAAAGGAAATTGATTCTAAAATATTTTGCTTTGAAGTTTCTTTCTATTTATTAATGGTACAAAATCCATTCATATCCATTTTGCGATCACCTCTGTATGGCATTGAGTAACTCATAAAATTATTTCTTTACGATTGATTTATTGAAATTCAAAACTTATTATTCTTCATATATGTGATAGGCTTTATTTATAAAAGGAAAAAAGCCGGGAAGAAAATAATTTGTTAAAAAAAATGGATTATGAATATTGAATACATTAAAAAAAAATAATGGAATGAAAAACTTTTTTAATCTTTCCAATAGATGGCAGCATAAATGTTATTCAAAATCTTCTAATACGAAAATAAAGATCGTGCTGCCATCTAGTGAAGAAACAAAATTGATAATTATTTATATGACAAAATTATTTCAACAAAATGATGAACGAGGAAGTTCTGTTTCACGAATTTAACAGCAAAAAAAATAATATAATTAATTTTATATATATATCTCATTAAACAAAAAATAAATAATGAATCGAATACAGAGTTTATTTGCCTTCTACTATCGACCCATTTGATATGGATGCATCATCATTTTGCAAAAATAGAAATGCTCTTTTAAGAAAAGGAATTAAATATTTCTTTCTCTTACTCTTACTCTTATGTTTCTTTATATCAACTATTGATAAAGATAAATGTTTGTGTGTTGGCGCTCTATAGCCAGGACTTTAAGGTTTACAGTTACTAAATCTGGAACTTATTCATCTTGGAGAGTGGAAATATGCACCTCGGTGATATTTTTTCTTGAAATTTTAATTAGAATTTTACTTAAGAAAATAATAAATTGAATTGAAACACTTTTCCGTAATAACTTCCGAAAATGTTATTGCCCCATTTCCAAATTTAAAAATAAAAATTCTTTTTAATGATACCAATTTTATAGACATGTTGATTTTTCCTGAATTTGAAGATCTTTTAAAAATATTCTTTGCCAAATTCAAACACTAGATTGCATTATTGTCATGGAATTCAAACCATTTTCCTTGTTACATGAAAAATATAAAAATCATGATTTTATTCTATTGTTGAAAGCTAAACGAAGAAGAATTTTGTTTAATGTCTGTGCAGTTTAAAAGACGAATAAAAAATGAAGTTACAATATCACAAAATTTAGAAGAGAGGTGAACCGTACATTTACGTTTTTAACAGAGCTATGCAATGATCAGCAATGCAAAGGTTCATATAAACAATGAACAAAACATATGTAAGCCAATTAAAATAATGTAGCTTTAATGTCTGATAATTTGACGAAATCTTGGGCATGGATTTATATCTAAACGATTTAACTGAAAGGAAATACATGAAAAAATGGCGTACATAAATCTTACAAAATTATTTCACTTGTAATGAATTTTACAAGAAACTTAATTCAATTTTCTGTAATTTTTATAATAGTGAATGTTTAATTAAAGGTATGAAGAAAAAAATAATAAAAATAAAAATTATTTTTGAATAGACCACTCAATGAAGTGCTTTTTAAAAAAATATTTTCATTCAATTCCCGATTATTTTTGGTTCAAATATGTAGAGGGACATTGATGCAATGATGGAAACAGCGATCGGACAGGGATTAAATAGAAGTATTCTCCCCACCAGAAATAAGAAACACTAAATTTATCTCAAGTGTTTAAAAATCATTACCACGAAAGCTACGGGCCGCGGTGGCCTAGTGGTAAGGTCTCGGCTCTTGCTTCGTAGGGTTTCAGGTTCGAGACCCGATTCCACCGACGAACCGTCCTGTAAGGGGGGCTGTTGCACGTTAAATCCGTTAAGGCCAAACGTCCTCCCGTTGGTGTGGCGTGGTGTGGAGAGGGGGCTGCTAGCTCAGGTGTCGTCCTCGTCATCTGATCACGGTTCAAAATGACGAGGTTCGTCCCAAAACAGCCCTAGTGTTGCTTAAAACGGATATTAATATAACTAACCGCGGAAATTAGTTCTATTATCATTCCATAAAAAATAATAGTTATTTCAATTGTTCAAAAAGTATTGAAATAATTAAAATAACTTGTCGTTTTTCTGTAAAATCTTCCGAAGTTATTGCATAAAAATGATATTTACATCAACTTAAAACTCAATAAAATCAAAGATATAAGTTATTTTTTCTTAAACTATTTCTTGTTTATTTTTAATTAAATTTTCGACACGTTTTTAAGTATAGTTTACAACAAAGTATTCATTGTTGTAAAAGAAACCCAAATCATTATTACAAATATTTCAACCTGTATTTTGTTTTTTGCTGGTCTTGACAAAATGTGAAGATTTTGCTTATTTTGTAATTTTTAATAGATTTTGTTTAAAGCATGCTTTTAATAAAATTTTTGAAAATTGTAGCAACTACAACTAATGTTTAATTTCAGCAGGAAACAATAATGAAAAATTTTTACTAGTAGGGCATTTTTAAGTACTTTATTTAAATACATTTATCTCTATTAGTAGGGCGTTTTGCTTTCTTTTTTTAGTTCGTCAAAATTTAAAAAAAAATATCATGTATAGTTTTGAATATAGTATCATGTATAGTTTTCGTATATAGTTATCATATCATGTATAATTTTGTTATAGAAAAATCTTCTGATATATTACGTAAATAACAAGAAATATCTTCTGTAGTATATACAAAACTTTGATGTTGAATGTCTTTTCTTTCTGTCCTTATATTTTTTTAGAGTGTATTTGGATTCAGTTAGCATGTAATTGGATTAGCTGATGGATAATCAGTTTCTGTTTAAAATTTTATTAATTAAAAGCAGATAAGCAAAATGTTTATGTTTCTTTACTATAACTTTCTAACATATTGCAGTCCAATAATTAACTTTATATCGCTTTAAAATTTAAAAAAAAAAAAAAAAAACTTTTCACTAAAGCAAATTTAAATCTAAACAATTTTTTGTCCATTTTAATTGATTTTTAAAAATACTTTAAGCACATTTTGCATTACATTCCACTATTATAATGATTTTCAAGCAGTTTTCTTGTAATATATATATATATATATATATATATATATATATATATATATATATATATATATATATATATATATATATACATATACAAAAGTATTAGAATCAAGTTAATAGGAAAAACAAAATCAAATAAAAATTAAACCAAAAAAATTATTAAAAAATATTAAAAAAGAATCCGGCCTGAAGACTTTTTCAAGGGTCACCCTCAGGCAGGGATTCAAATAAAGGGATTTTTTCTGTGAGGACATACAGACATTAAGTCTAATAATGATTCCTCGTGACCCGAAAATCCCCCGAAATTATGCTCAAGAGATATACCATTTTAACAGAAAGGAAATACAAAAAAACAAATTAGAAAAAAACCACAAAGTAAAAATACAATGAAAACAATAACAATAAAAACAAAAACAGCATTAAAATTAAAATTAAAATTAAAAACAAAAAGGCCAGAACATACCTTCCAACAGTGAATGAAACTTTAAACAATCGATTGTGATTTCCTGTTTTTGAAAGTTAACGGTTAAATTATGTAAACAGAGGTAGGCACCCAGCGCCATCTATTGAGTGATCCAATATGCAAGTAAATTTCTATTTTTATTTAAGCCAAAAGATTAATCCCAAACCATACCTTGTTTAATTAAAAAATTGACATTACAGTAATTTCTAGGAAAATCATTTTTAATTAAATTTTTAAGGAGGATATTTGATGCTTCAATATAAGAATTTTTATTATTGCAAACCCTTTTGATCCTGTTAACTTGTGAGAAAATTAGATTTTTGAAAATTTTAGAGTTTAGATTGGAATGGTAGTTACATAGTTTTGTTATTTTAAAGTTGAAATCATCCCTTTTATCGTATATACCAACTATTGTTTTATCATTAGCAATTTCGATTTTTAAATCCAGAAAGGTAGCCTCAAGTTGATTTATATTTGTATCTTTTAGAATTAAATCTTTTGGATAGCAATTAGTAATAATATTAGTATTGTCGAAGTTAATCAAAAGTAGGTCATCAATATATCTCCACCCGTTTATTAAATTATATTTAATTATTTTTTTCTCATAGTAATGCAGGAAAATATTAGCTAAAGCACTTGAGAAAGCTGTCCCCATTGGAATGCCCTTGACTTGTTTATAAAAATTAATACCATTAAACACGTAATTTTCAGTAATATTAAAATTACATAACTCAAGCCAGTTATTTTTAGGAATGATATTTTCATTTAAATATTCGTCATATATAAAAGTGCAGACCTTTATTAATTTTTCATGAGGTAGATTAGTGTATAAATTTTCGAAATCAAAAGTATTAAGTTTATTAATGTTGTTATCTTTAAGAAAATCCAATACTTCTTTGTTACTAGAAATAATAAAGTTGTCTTCATTTTTTATTTTGTCCAGGATAATTTTTAAGTATTTAAAGAAATGTTTACCCGTATAGTAATTATAACTACCAGTGCTACAGGTTACGAATCTGAATTTTAATGGATTTTTATGAAATTTAACTGTTGGGAATAAATAAGGATAGTTAAGAGAGCAAGTCTTAGTTTTGGTTTTTTTTGCAAAAGCTAGCATTCTTTTATCTAATTCCTTTTTTCCGGTGTTCTTTAACATATAAGTTGCATTAGAGTTATATTCATTAATTAAAAGTTCTTTATAATAATATTTACAAATTAAACAGAAATTATTTGCTGATTTATCTATTACTGTAATAACAAATTTTTCTTTTAAATTTTTTATTTCATTTTTTAATGTTTTACTAAAATAAATCCCACGTTCTTTAGATATATATATACATATATATATATTATATTCGCAATGTTACGCTAAAAATATTCTTATTGGATATTACATTTTTTATTGAAAAAGAGAAATTTTTACAAAATTATGAAATTAAAACACACAGAATTTCAATGTTGTACAATTCTATTTTCTATCTTTAAATTTTTATTGAGCATACTTAATTTTAACAAGAACGTCAATGGATTTGTTTAAGTTTTAATGCACGGTCTTTATTATTAAATAACTTTCAAAATACAGCAAAAAGAAAAATAATATAGAGGGCTGAGGACCCCCTAAATTTAAGAGGTCCTTTAAGCAATAATCCAGCACTGCTTTGGAATATTCTAACAACTGACTAAGTTATTCGGATATTCAACATTTAGAAATATACACTCGTTTCTATGGAAAGATAAAATGAAAATAGAGCGGTTCTTTAAAAAATTATTGAGGCACACGTTGTATCAAATTCAGCAACCAGGGGAAAAAAAATCCCTCCGTAAAAAAAGAGGGATGATGTATTCATCCTTCTTTTTCTGGGGATCAATGAGGGGTGGGCCCCCTATTGGTCAGTGACCCGTATCTCTGGCACGATTCCAGGCCACACTCTCAAGGCCAATCGGCTGCTCCTCGTGCTCCGCTCATCATCCGCCGGCTGAAGGTCGATGAGTACGACAGATGGTGCAATGACCACCGATGTTTATTTTAGGACCATTCGCCCAGGGGGCTTCGGAACCGATACTCTTTGGTGTCTCCATCTGATAACGGATTATGATCCGGACAGGATTACGCTTGAATATTACTATAATCAGAGTCTGGCGTCTGGCGTATTAAGAGCGAAATGTTGCTAAAAAGGGTAAACTGATAGGAAGAATCAGAGATTAGCCCCATTTCGTTTACTTTTAGAAGCATAATGATTTTAAAAATCGATGTTCTTTTCCCAACAGTAACGGTTTGTTCTATTTTGAGCAAAGTAGAACGACGGTAATCCGTCTGAGCATGGATTAATAAATCGAGACGTCGGTAAATTTGACGTCGATGTTAAAGTCATAAACAAAATCAGCAAGAATGGTCTCACCAAAACTCTCTCGCATATATCTCTAATAAAGGTGTTTCCCAGAGGCTTATATGGCATCGACGTATAATAGTTAAGATATATTAATCTTTCGTATGATCCTAGGCGAGTTTATTTCGAGATTAATAATTTAATAATTATTGGATTTAATAATTATAATTTCGAATATACCAATATTCAATAATTTTAATTTCGGATAATTTAATAATATGAAAAAAAATCGATTTGTTTTTTGTTTTCGATGCATTTTTTCCAATCAATTGAAACAAAAATTTGACACAAGACTGTACTTGTGGTCACAAAACCCCATATCAAATATGATATATTTAAATTATTACGTTTTTGAGTTATAACGCTTACATATTTCTGAAAGTACAGATCGGTAGACGGTTAATCCCTCGTTGTATTTGGTTCAAAATTTGATAGATGTCTTCTATATATGCTACATCTGTGTACCATTAAATATGCATCCATCTAGCCAACTTCATTTTGTAGTTATTTTGTTAACTTGTATTCGAGCAGCCGGACAGACAGATTTCCACTGAAAGGATTTTGCACAAAATTTGATTGAAATCTACAAATTTGGTGTATATGCCAAATTTCATCCATCTAAATCAAAGTTATCTTTGTCACAAACGGAAATTTTCCCAAAAGGAATTCGAATTTTTTGAAAATTTCGGTACTTTATACTATAAATGCGAAAAAGTAGAAAAGAAACCCCTATGGAATTCAAATCTAAGTTTGTTTTGCAATTTTATATCGAGTAGAAACTACAAATACAAATTACTGTTTTCATTAAAAGCAATCGAGATTTTTATTGCATTTATTCCTCATTCGAATGAAACACCCCTTCCCCTAGTATTATATACATATATTTCTCTACAAGTATGTGAACATGATAGCTCAAAATAAATAAAGATCGGCGAACTAGGTAATTTTATATCATCATTCCAGATCAGTTCTTACATCAAAGTTGGCTCTCCGGTCGTCAAAATATAGTTATTTTTGAGGCGATTTCTTGACAAATGTAATCCTGTCAACTGCTTATCATCATTATTTGAATCCATCCGTCATGCCGGATTTTTGGCATATTTTCGAATTTGTCGAAAATACTAACTATATCCAATACTTGCCTAACCAATACTTGTTAATCCTAATTACCGGCAAACATGCATGATATAATAATTTCTCAACTTTCAGCTCCTTTTCACTGCACACTCGAAGGTGAAAATAACTAAGCAAATAGAAATAAAAAATATTTTTAATAAACTAATTAATTTGGTTGTTTTCTTTTCCAATAATTAATATACAGTACAAATAGATGAAAAAGCTCTTTTGCATTAAGATATTGCCTTTGTGTTAATTCAAAATAAAAAGATAACTACGAAATAATTCAGAATATTTTAGAACTTTAGTGGAAATAAAAAATGATGACATCGTCATCTTCCAGAACATTACTGATGAACAGAATAATTGAAAAAATAAGATTTACTTAAAATTAATTTACATTAAAGTAAATATTAATGCATTCTAAATCATATACAAAATGTCGAATATTAATTGTCTTTTAATCTTTATTATCTTATCTTTTATCTTAATATTAATTGTCTTCAATCTACCGACTGATTTTTATTTTTTATACTTCAATGAAAAAATCTTTTTTTTTCTATAAATGATTTAGATTCCTATTTTTTGATTCAAAACATTAAACCGATTTCATTCGGTAAAAATTTCGATTAATCGCTCTCTACAAGCCATTTAACTTCTTGACTTTTAGGTTTTCCATTTGTTCACCTCATTCATTTATCTTCTACAGCTTTCGAAGAAGAAATTCTCTCTCTCTCTCTCTCTCTCTCTCTCTCTCTCTCTATATATATATATATATATATATATATATATAATGCCGCGTCTTCCCCTAATTCTCTCTTTCTTAAATTTTATTTGTCTATCATCAATAAAAACAATAGTTCGCTCCAGGGCAATGTACGAATTATTTTTACTGATGGTTAAGGTTATTCAATAATTCTTGGCATTAGAAGTTTACTCCTTTTTTACAATTTAGAGGACAAATCTAACCAAAAGCAATTTATAAAGGCAATCTTTTGACATATTTTCATCCAATGAATGCTATCAATTATATTATTGCTAAAGTTCATGTTTTATGAAACTTCTATTGCTTCATATATTTCCATGAGAAAAAATCCAATGGTTTAAGATCCGGCGAGTTCAAAAAGGCCTCTGCATCTTAATTAGTTGCTATCAATTATTCCATCAACAAAGCTAATCACTTTGCAATATAACCTTCTGCTGGAAGTACTATTCAAAAGCATCTCTTGAATGCTTGACACAACGCATATCTGTTGTGAATTCAGATTAATATGACTAGTCACAATATTCTCAAGGCACGTTTGATAAGTTCCAATAATCATGTTGTTAAGCTTAAAACTGTAATTATAACGATTAACTGAAATATAAGGTTTTAATTTAAGGTGTAATTGTAGAAGATGAAAAATTATTTTATTAATCAAGTAGTGTTGGGCAACTCCCTATAGCTGACGGGATTTTAAATTCACATTCATTAATTTGAATTATGAATTTCTGATGAACATTTTTGATTTCTTGAGTAAAACTTTTCGAACTGTGCATAAATTTCGGACCTTGTATTGTATACGCCATTAAAATTTAGTTTTGAAATCCAATGAACATCTTGCAGATGAGAAAAGGGCATGGCACCTCAGCAAAAAGCGAGACAAATATACTATTAATTTATATATGCAGTTACATTTATCATGTGACTGTGACGTCAAGCTAAATGACGCAAATTTGTTTAACAGAATTATAAATTATATTTCAAATTTCAACAGCCCTTGTCGTCGCAATAAAACAATAATAACTTATTATTAATAGATATAATGTCAAATCTAACTATGACCCAATAATTAATTTCAAAACTGCTAGAGATAGGTATTTATTCCAGGAGGAAAAATGCTTTAAATAATATAAATAATATTTTTTTTTCCATTGTCTGAGTCAATAAATGTATTTCTCAGAAAAATTATGAAAGCTAAATGTTTATGAAACCACCTCTCCCCCACCTCCCTTCTAATCATTTTAACCCACGGCATTCAATTGGCGACATTGGATTGCATGCACATTTTAGGCTTAAAACACGTGCAAATTATTTTTTATTCAAATTAATTAAAAGACAGAGCTTTTCTGAGACATAAAAAAAAGATAATAACAGAGATCATAATTATCAATTTTGGCTGATAATCGAAGTAATTACATTGTTATCACTAATAAAAAATTGAATTATATGTGCTTAAGGGTTAAAGAATGCTTGCAATTCAATATCGCTGTAAAACAGTGACAGTCCTAAGGGTCAATGCAATATTCTTGATAAATTAATATTTTAAACAAGAAAAGTTCAGCTCTTCTGTAATCAAATATCTCCGAGTTTTGAATCTCATTATTTTAAACGAATAAACTCGGGAAAATGGCAACCACGGATTAGATGATATTCCTTAAAGCAGCGTTTAAATTTTCCAAAATCGTCTGAACTAGTGATATTCAAAGTCTTATAACTCGGTCACTTTGGATCGCCGATGAATGAAACATTCTTAGCTTAAACTGTTCTTGAGCCATGAAAATTTATTAAATGCGACTAAAAGGACCGGGAAACTGTGTGGAAATTTGGATTTTGTAATTTTTTTAACCCTTTAAAGGGCCATTTTTTTCTAGTCATATTATGTTAAAATATTTTAAGCTTGAAATTAGAATAAGAAAAGAGATTCATTTAGCTTATTAGATAAATTTAATTTGATTCATTAATTAATTTGGTTAATTAATAGTTAAGTAACAATTCAAGACACATCATTTTGTCTGAGATAAAGAACTAAAGCATCTAAGTTTCTGACTTACGAAAAAAATTTGTCAAAACTTATGCCAACCTACATAATTTCATACAAAGATTGATAAATTTGGTGAGAAGCATACTTCCCACGGCCCTAGAAAGGATTAAACAATGCATCCATTAACTCAAACAAAGTTTCAAATCTTTATGTAATTTAAGTCATGTTTCCAGTTGGAAGTATTAGCCTATTTATAACTGTTTAGAAACTAACCACTGAGGTTATTATTATAGTGGATATCATGTATGAAGGAATAATGCCACAAAAAAGGAATATAGCATCTTAGTCACTTAAATAAGATTACCATATTACATGTGATTAAACGGTGAGTATTACTTGGCGAAAAAATGTGAAATAAATTCAATTTTTTAAAAACAGAATTCAGTACTTTTTTAAAAAGAAACATTCAAAATATTTAATTATAAACTAAAATACGAAAATCTTGGACATATTAATTCTTATTAAGTTAGAATAAATTTGAAAAAAAAAGAATATTTGTGTTGGGAGAATTACAGACTTAGATTACTAAAGATTCGCACGACCATGCGATTATGTCATCAACGACAGTCAGCGATTTATTATTATTTTACAGTCATAAATATATCTTGAATCGTAAGGACATCCTAACTGTGGAAATGAATCAGAAATCGAACTCGTACTTTTCCGTACAGGAATTGAACACTAAGAAATACTATAATCGTCAAAATATTCATGCCAGATGCCTGTTAAGTTGTTTTCGATCATACTAATAGGCGAAATTTGATATGCAATTTCTACATTTAAATTCTAACAAATTTTGGAGAAAATATTGGAAGAAATCCATTTGTCAGTAGGACAACTCAAGGCCATATGAATAGATATCTCAAAACTGCAGGAAGCTGTATAGATAAAATATGATATACGATGTCATCGTTATTATTATGATTAAACACCAGGCCTCTCAGCTTGCAGCAGATAGAAACTGACCACCGATTGAATATCGAGAAATGGGATTATTTAAAAACTTTTATGAAGAAAAGGGCATATTTACATATACTATGTGAACTATATCCCATTTCTGCCACGTAATAAATACCACCACTGTTAATAATGGCGACTGGCTACGAATGGCAGCAACTACAGTTACACAAAATGATTGCATAAAACAGTACAGGTATCGTTATGCTCTGGTCAGTTATCATATTTATATAATATTTCTAGTTATTGGAAAGATAAAACCAAATCCGATTCCGATTAAATAGCTATATGTTTCTATTCAAGTGAAGTGATTAACTCAAAGTAATGTTTCGTATCACAATAGAGAAACGAGCGAGAGTGATATACCCGAAGCTTTTTAGCATACTCTCTAATCAAAGCAACCCTCACCGAATAAAATTGTGGACTTTGTACCCTCGACAATGCCACGAGTGTTCAATTTTTTTTATAGTCATGCACGCGAGAGATAGTATGTTTGTTTGTTTTTTAAATTTTGGCGTGTGACTATTTTAAGTCAAATTTTTGCGCAGTAGTTTCGGAGGGTAAAGACCCCTGAGCAACCGAGGGCAGAAGTCTGACTTTTAGCTTAAATGAAGATAACACACACACACTCGCTTGCATAATCCCTTTTTATAGGAGGGGTGGGCTCATTCACGCACCTCACAGAGATAAGACAAGGAAGAAAACAACCAAGCCCGAACCAGGATTCGAGCCCGGAACACCCCGACCACGGGGAAGACGCGCTACCCTTAGGCCAGGACGCCAACGAGCTAGTATGTGTTTCTTACCATTAATTAAGGAAACTTAACTACTGTTATTGATGAACAATTGTTAAGAAAACTCCCACAAGATGATTGGCTGGTGATTAGGATGAATACACAAGTATTGGAAAACCGAATATACATTTTTAGTGTGTTTTTTGACTTACTGAAACCAAATTTTGACATAGAGCAACAATTGTAGTCATAATATATTAAATTTCAGTTATCTAAGTTATTGAATTTCTGAGTCATCATGTTTACATGCATGTGAATGCACAGATTGAGAGATCTTCAACTCCTTGATGAACATCGTAGCAAATTTGATATGGAGCTTCATTTTAGATGTTAAACCTGCGTAATAAATTTTATTTATCTAATTATTTAAGACCCTCGGGGGGGCACCTCAAAATGAGGATGAGATGTTTCCGGCATGGTGGTTGGATCTCGCCACCCTGGAGGGTACACTAATAGGTGGGGGATCTGGCTCCTCCCATCGATGACGGGACGCACTTCCTTCGGGGAGGGTTGTACCGTGGCCGGTGACGGCCCTTAGGACTCAACCACAGTTCCCGCCAATGTTGCTGTTGCGGCGGTCCGGTCATTCAGTTTTATGGTTTAAATCCGTGTGCCTTAGGGCGGGTCGGAGAGATAGATGGTTGACTTATCTAATTACTCGTATTTATATCTTGTAGAAATCGCTTTCACTTATACTCGGACAACCATATTTGCTCTGAACGGATTTCATTCAAAATTTAATAGAAATCAGTAAATATAGATGACATTGTAATGTCCTGATCTAGACTGATCAAATAATGAAGCAGAATTTCCAGGTAATTTATTTTACAGACCTATGTAATAAAGAACAACTTGTTCTAATCTTGGTTAAATAAATAGTTATTTACACCTGTAGTAGGAGATACAACAGTCAAAGTTGAAGTATTTCTTGAAATTCCGTTGGTGTTCGGACTCCGAACTCGTGGGCGTAGTCCAACAGTCTCCTGCAATTCGTTTCTTCTCCCCCCCCCCAAAAAAAAAATCTCCGCACTTTATTTCGGCTACAATCTCAGCCTCTTAATTTACATTGGTCATTTGAGATCTCTTTTGACCTATCGGAGTTCAGCAAAATGCTCTCTCAGCGGCGCCAGTGGGTCGTGGGAAAGTCCTTTCACAAAGAGAAACATCTAGTATCCAGATGTTCGGACACCCCTTTCTCTTTGAAGGTACTATCAATACCTCTTGGAAGAGGAATTCCACATGTGGTCTTTCATTGTAGTCGCTAATGAGCAGATGCGAGACCACCCAGGTGAAAAGATCCACCATCTGGCTATCTCGAGGAGTTTAGTAAGTAACAGCGACGACACAGCAGGCTGTAAATGTCTTATAAGTACGGGGAAAACGGAGAATGTTACACCATGTTAAATTCCATCTACTGACTCAAAGCATTTTTGAAATTATTTTAAGTTCACACACCCGTTTTCGCAAACTATATATCTCATAAACAGATCTGATGTAATCTACACCTGCTGTTAATATGCCTTTTCAAATATATTTTGGAGAATTAAATTCTAGTTAAGACGTCAACCTCGTTATCTTATGAGATTTCAAAATTACATAGACTATCCCAACTTAGGGTATGTTCCAAAAAAGATATAAACCAAACAAGTCAAATGTTTCTGTAAGGAATCCAAAGATAAAGTTTTAATATTTCTACATATTTAAAACCTCTTTAAATATCTACCTGTCTTGAGCGTCTTTGACCTCTTCTACGTTCTTGTACAGGAAGCGCACAAAGAGAAAGTACAGCAATAGTTAAAAAAAAATCGAACTCCAGATTTTGAAGAATTTTCACGTTTCTTACCACCTTGAATCCAAAAAGCACATTTTTGAAATTATGTCTCTGGGTCTGTCAACACAATAACGCAGAAACATTTTGATTTAGACAGATGAAGTCAGGTATATGGTCTTCATACAAAATTTGTATATTTCCATCAAATTTTGAACGAAATCCATTCAGGCGTAGTTTGTATAGTTGTTCTATTTGACTGTCTGAGCAGACACGATAACAACAAAATGCAAATAACTACATAGATAAAATTTGGTACTCGGGTTTAGTATCTAAAACACAAATCAGTAACGGAATTTGGAACAAAACTGTTAAGAGTTTCATCGTTTCTCTCTCTATATTCTTTATGTATATAGACAGTTATAATTTATGTATAAGAGATATAATTTAAAAACTCAGACTTAAATCAATGAAATTTGGTTTGTGTTCTTATGATTGCTATGTCAGATTTTGTTTTCAATGAGTTGGAAAAAAATGCATCAAAATACATATTCAACTTTCTGGCACTTGTGTTTTTTAACATCATATCTTCGATAAATAAGTCAAAAATAGTCACCAAAAGTCTCACTCTACATGCAATAAAAATACAAGATTCTCAATAACTATTGTTCGGAACGCCGCTAATTTAAAAATACCGTTCTTTCTTTTTACAAAAAACGCAGCCCTCCTATATGAAAATAAAAATCTGAGCAGTCATGGCTACATCGGAGGGGGGGGGGGGGGAGAAACGCCTTAATTAGAATATATGCAAAAAAAATTTCTGGGAAAACATTCCTGCTATTTATGTTCAACCGAAGGAAAATGCTCTTCTGTCATTTTGTCTTCACATTTCCTTAAAATTTTATAGTTTATATATCCTAGAAAACGGAAAATTTCGATTACATATCAAAAAATTACAGTTTATCGGCATCAAAGTTCATTTTTAATCAATCAAAGTTATTTGATCAAAAATAATTGGCCACTTGAAAAGTTAAAAACATAAAGAAATAAAGAATAAAAACATAAAATTCTTGCAATTTATAGTAGCGTTCTCTCTTCTCGTCATTATGTTTCGTTCCATTTAGTTAATATTTTTGTCGTTTTTTTATCTCATACAAATCAATTTCATTTTCCAGTTCCTCAACAACGATCTTCAATCTACGACTTTGAGACCAACGAAATACATCAATTATCCATACTCTCTACTCACTTATATTAATTACAGTTTCCAGCAAATTCATATTTTTACTCACATAACAACCGATAAAAATCCGTTTCATAGTTTCTCGAAAAGCTTCTGGCAACAAAATGACACGGCAAAACTGGCAAAAGAATATCAGTTCCTACCATAAGCTTGGAACAGGTCCAGGAGTAAAAAAGCAAAATCTTTTGCTCAGTCGGAGCAGGTACTGCTGTATTTTCCGTTCCGTTGGAAAAATCTAGCAAAAAGAAATATTTTCCACGGCAATGGCACTAGTCAGAAATTGTGAGACAGAATATTTTCTTTTTCAATTGTGTTTGCGGCGTATTTTAAAATTCTGTTCCCTTACTGCACATATATGCGAAAGTAGAGTTAAATTTGCACGAATCTTGGTAGTTCAATTTTATGAGTGGGTTTCCAGCAGTTTGGAAGAGAATTCGAAATAAAGCATGTGGTTCCCGATTTAAGAGAAGAAAAAAAAAGCGATTTTTCATGAGAAATGTATATTTTTGTTTCTTCCCAGGAACTAAAACTCTAAAGAATATCTTGAAAGTCAGAATATGCACTTTGTTATATGCTAGTGCATAAAATTTTATTATATCGACCTTCCCCAAGAAATCTGAACATTTAAATCACTTTTCATACAATTGTATGTCTGACTTGTATGCTGGCATAACAGCCTCTGGTGACCAGTTGGTCCTCTAGGATTAATGCTAGTTAAAAATTTTAATTAAATATTTTTTGTAACTTGGAGTAATGGATTCCTCAGAAATTACTTTTAAACTTCAAATTTTGGCAAATACTTAATTCGAACTATTCTAAAACCCTTACGTCGTTCTTTACACTGTACAATGCATTACCTTTTGAGCTGTACTTTTAATTATACTTTCAATTATTACAAATGAAAGAGCAGCAGTGCTTAAAAATAGGCGCACTATTTGTCATCCATTCTGATGTTAAATTTCAAATGCAAGTTCAGCAAAATTTCAAAAATTTTATTAAAAGCATATATTGTACTGAAAATTCTTCAGCTTGGTAAATTAAACCAAATTTTCATATCGTCGTCATCAGCAATGCAAAAAAGCTAGACAGAAATGTAAGTAAAAATAGTGAAAATGATTTGAATTTTTTTCATAATATTAATAATTCATAATATTATCTTTACTACCAATTTTGCTATCGTATATTTGTTTTTCAACTTTAAATTATTTTTTTTAATTTTTAAGCAAATTTTCTAATAATTTATTTTATTTTTATAAAACTCAATGAATTTGAAATCTTTTTCACTGTTGCTATAAATATTTCATCCTCAATTATCTTCCCTGTGATTAATGTTGACATAGAGATTCGCTTTTCGTGCTGAATTTCTGTTTAAAGTATGCACTTAAAAAATTTAAAATTACGTTGTACTTACAAAAAAAAAAAAAAAAAAAAAAGGAAATTTAGAAGTAGTTGTAATTTCATTCTTGACAAAAGATCAAAGTTTAGGTGTGCTGATTGAAATATTGAACAATAATCTCTTATTTTGTCAAATAAATAGATCGATATAAGGTTTCTTAAATAATATGAGTTTCTTTGAAAAAAACTCTGAACATGCTTAGCTGATGAAGATATTACAAATAAAATAATTAAATGAATTCTCTAACAAAAACATTGTTCACAGCAAATCAACTGGTCGCTAAAGGCGGATAGTTCAAAAAATTAACTTTTAGTTTTCAGGATTACATTCGTATTTCATATTTATACCATGGAGTTAGTTTATTCTATAAAAGGGGTTGTGCAAGCGAATGAGTGATGAGTAAATAGCTAAGTCGTACTCTTGGCCCTAGTTGGCGCTACTATAAAAACAAGAGACGCTCCCCATCCGGCTTAAATCGGCTGTCTTCGAACAGCGGACTTGTCCGTAGCAAGTGCCATAAGAAACAACAACAACAACAGTTTATTCTATTCATATATTCTTCCATTTAATCTTCGATAGAGGAAAGGTTCTCATTTAGAGAGATGATCGAATACGGTGCACTACAAAATGTTTCCTAATAACCTGTTGGCCTTTCCAAATTCTTATACGACCAATAATCTAGAGTGGCTAAACATATCCTCTCAAATGGTTTATCAATGACCAGATTTCGACTTTTAATTGGCTTCTTGTATGAGGAGTGTCATTGAACATGAATCATTCAAGACCACATACTCAAAAAACCTCCACATTTTATGTTTTATTTTATATCTATGATATATATTTATTCTTTTAATGCTATTATGTTCTCGCATACATACTATACAGAGATAACAGTACAAATAATAAAAAATCGAAGTATTTTAATCGTCAACGAATTCTAGAGTTAACTAATTTCAACATTTCAGACATTCTCGAGTCTAAAACGTACATTTTTGGATTAATGTTTATCTCTTTATGAAGATGACAAATAGAAACGCTGAACTAGGTGGATGAAATTGGGTATGTTTTCTTTACACCAAATACATAGACTTCTATACAAATTTTGAACGAAATCCATTTGCATGTCTATCTGTCTGTCTAATCCAAATGAACACAATAATTATTAAACAAAAAAAAAACTGGATAAAAACAATGTCTGAACATTTTTATCTTTAAAATATAAATCCCTATCAGGATTTGAACCAAAAGCATTCTGATGTTAACCCTTTATCAGTTTCATTCGCTTACATGTAACCTCGAAAACTTCTTATTGTTTGCTGAAATATAACATTTATTTTGCTACTAAAATATTTTTTCTGTACCAATTTTTGTCTGTTTTGTACTAAAATGCATTCTGGCTTTTCTTTACGATGCAAGAAGCGGTCCTATCTGGAACCCTGGAAATAAAAATTTGAGCACTCATGTCGTACACATCGTTTTCCAATGCTCACTATTTTTCAACTTTAAAAAAATTTATTAAAGAGTATGCAAGAAAAAATTTAGGAGACTACTCCTTTTGATTTTCTTATTTCTTCGTTGACGTTAGTCCTTTTTATGTTATGTTAGATGCTTTCATTTTTGGTTTTGCACCATTTGTTTGTATTTTTCTTTAAAAAAGTAAAATTCACCTTCATGCATCTAAATCAGAAGAGAGCATAATAGCTAAAAAAAATGGGGATATAGGTGGTATAATGCAGAATTCCAAGCACTTTGCTTGTAAAAAATCGGATGCAAAAAAAATTTATCTAAGGGCGTCTTGTCTTACATTTTCATGAACAGGAAAACCAAGGGAATCTTCATTTTTATTCACATTAAATGCAATAAAGCTCAAGAAACCATTAAATTTGGAAACGGTAACCAAAAGTAAGCAAACGTCACCTTTCATGGCCATGCCGAAGTTATATAAGAGAGAACAGCAATATACAGCACCACCGGGGATTGAGAAATGGTATAAAAAATGTCACCAACACGACCTCCAAGCTCGATAACATACTCCCCCATCTCATCAAGTTAGGTAACCAACCGTGCAAATCGTGCTTCCGAAGGGAGGGGGGTGGGCCTCATTGTGTTCGTTCCCACCGAAAAAAATGATATTTGCCACAAGAATTGGAAAGAGTCAGAGTCAGACCAATAATTCCATTAGAGTTTATCTCGCTTTCTTTGGCAACAGAAATCGAGGTTGCGTAGAAGAACTCACAAAAAGTAGCAAATTCGAGTTGAATTTTTTCGAAATCGTTCGTAAACTAAGTTCAGTTCCGGAGTAAGAAATGTAGCAAAGAAATTTTCTGTAGAATGTTTCGTTGAGTAAATCAATTTGAAATAATGCTCAAAAATGTACTTTGATCGAGATACAGATTACAGAATAAAATTTGTTACCGAGAAAAACCGAAATGACAGAATATCAGCATTTTCCGGTAATGCCGACATTCACTGGGAAAAATCGACTTTAGCCAGATATCGACCCTACACATTAACATATATAGTGATGCCAAATATTAAAATAAATAACGTCCTCTATTTTTCTACTTTTGGAATTTTCCGTTGAAGCAAAGGATACATTTTAATGAAATTCTATAGAAATGTATTTATATTCAATAGTTATATACCATAGGAGGAATCTACGTCCATTTTCTGGAATAGTTACATAATAGAGGCATTTTCTGTTTACCCACATAATACAAAATAAAAAAAAATCATATTTATATTTTGAACCTATTGTAGCTGAATGATGGGGTTCAAAATTAGCTATCTATCTGCCATTTCGGTTTTAAGGCTTAAAATTAAATTTCATCTGTCTAATTTATTTTATACTAGTCACCTTTGGCGATCTGAAGTTCTTCGGGGATAATGGTTATATTTAATTTCATTTATATCATTTAAATATAATTTTATGTCCATGAATTTGTCTAAATATCAGATAAAACAATGTCATTTTATTTGTCTTTATTTATAAGCTTTGTTCATAGTGTAAAAACTTTCTCTAATGGAAGTCAATTCCATGACATAATAATAGAAAAATAAAATAAAATGTGCGCTATATTTATCTTTCAAATTTCGCATTATTGTGATTCTACGTTTTTATTCATTTTGTAAATCACACATATTTCAAAGAGAATTTTTTTCTTTAGCTTGCAGTATTGGATGAAAGTCACGTGACTAAATAATTAATGAAACACAGAAAGTGGTTTGAATTTTATGTCGAGAATGCAATCTATTTTGAAAATTAAACAAAAAAATATTTTTGAAAATTGCAAAAGTTTAGAAAATAATTAATACTAAAATAATATCATTACATTTTTTAAAAATTTTGGAACAGTGTAAAATTTATATTTGTGCAATGATATTTTTAGATTTAATAGCGAAAAAAACCTCAAAATTCTGCTTTATATATAGTTAATTCAAATTCTAATTGAAATTTTTAAAAAATGGCTCCCAAGCGCGCATTCAAATTCTTCAAAGTATATCAATACCAAGTAATTCTAGGTCAAATGGGCCTGCGAAATCGTATGATCTATATCACACATTTATCTTTATTATTAGTAGAAATTTCAGCCATCGTCTTCACACAGCTACGTAGAAAGACAATCAGTTCCTATGATACAGATGTACTATTTGATTAGTAAAATTTGATGATTACGATATTTCCTCTTTGAATACTAAGAATCTCTGCGTTTTAGACTCCCTGAGTTCGAAAAAGACATGTTAGGAAAATGTACGTCTGTCTGTTTAAAATAAAGATAACTCAAAAATGTTTTCAGCTAGATAGATGAAACTTGATATACGCTCTTTATATCAAAATTGTATATTTCTATCAAATTTTGAATAAAATCGGTTCTGAGAATGCTTATCTGTCGAGCTGTCCGAATATAAGTCAACACTGTAACTATGAAACGAAGAGAGCCAGATGGGAGAAATACGCAGTCAAATTTTAAGACAAATTCAACAAGTGGTTGGCTATTTCTCCATCTGTACTTTTAAAAACATGTAAATAGATGACTCAAATACACGGGGACCTCAATATATGAAATTTGGTTTGTGATTTTGTGACTACAAGCGTAGTTTTGTGTCAAATTTTGTTTTCTATCGTTAGTTTAGTTTAGTTATATTAACGTCCCGTTGTAAAGCAACACTAGGGCTATTTTGGGACGGACCTCGTCATTTTTTACCGTGGTCAGATGACGAGGACGACACCTGAGCTAGCACATCCTCTTCACACCACGCCAGCGGGAGGACGTTTGGCATGACGGATTTAACGTGTAACAGACCCCCTTACACGACGGTTCTTCAGTGGAATCGGGTTTCGAACCTGAAACCCTACGACTCACAAGCCGAGACCTTACCACCAGGCCACCGCGGTCCTTCTATCGTTAGAAAAAATGCATCTAAAACATAAATTTTATTTATATATGTAATATTATTTGCATGCTAGGGATTCATCTCCAAATAACATGATTGGATCATGCGGTAGATTCAATAATAATGCGATAGATTCAATGTGATAAATTCACTCCAAAGGTAAATATTTTGTATCTACTGTACGCCAGTGTCATCTAAGGCATTCTCTGTGATAACATCTTTGATAGAAAATGTGCGAGAAAAATTTAGTGGGACCACTTCCGTTGATTTACAATCTATTTCAACCTATAATAGACATTTTCTTTATTAAAGCTTGTCCTAATGATTGTACAGCGGCATCTTTTATCTCTCCGGTTGGACGCCCAGTAATGTACACGTGCTTTCCAAATTAGCCCGGGTCGTTGTTAAGTGCGATCGTGCGCAATCTACAATCTAATTTCTGCAGGACAACGGGAGGGGGGGGGGCACTGCACTTCCCTCCCCTGCACCCCCGACTAACTGTTCTTCGCCGCTGCCGAGACGCCCTTCACCATTATCGCTTCCGTCCGTGCTGTTGCGCTTTCTGTCGAGGAGCGGGGTCTTAATTGGCAATATTGCCGTCATGAGTTGCCACCCATTTTCTGGGAGGTTCGCAACATCCAACTGTTAGCAGAACTATTTAAATTGTTTATTGTAGAAGTTTAAGCTCACATGAGCTACTTTAGATGGGCTGTGTGAGTTTTTGGTAGAAGTTGAAATACCACGAGTTGAGTTAAGTGAACTCGAAATACACTTCGATGCTCCCTCATCTATTCTATCCCTCCCCCCCCCCAAGTATAAAATTATGGAACATGGACAAAGTCATTAACGCCACAAATACTCAGATTTTTATTTTTAAAGCCACACAAATGAGAGATGTCTGCCCAGTATTATAGTAAAAAAAAAGTATTTGTCTAATAACCGAATGCTATTGGTGAACAATAGTTATTAAAATTCTGTATTTTGTTGTTATTATATTTTTAAATAAAATAATATAATATAATATAAATAAAATAATATAAATAATAACATATAATAATAACATAATATAACAATAAATAGTAAAATAATATAAATAATAACATATAATAATAACATAATATAACAATAAATAGTAAAATAATATAAATAAAAATTATTTTTTGCTGTTATTATGTTATTAGTGGTGATATTGGCTGGTTCGCCTGATCCCTTTTTTTTTATTGGCTGATTATTTATCAACTTCATATTTAAAAAAAAATTTTTTTTGACTGATTGTTTATCAGCTTCATTTTTTATTTATTGGCGGTTTTTTTAACAGCTTCATTTTTTTTTTATTGGCTGATTATTTATCAGCTTTTATATTTTATTTATTTTTGGTAGAGGGCACCACAACAGTAGTATATGTTGCGTCATCGAGTCACCAATGCTGCTATTGGTTATAAGCGAGGACCGAACTCTCAGCGCTGCCGCGTAATATGACCTCAAGACAGAAGTAATTACTCATGCCTCGTAGCTGTTATCTGGCTTATAAAGCGTCACCACAATTCTATTAGCATGCGATCTTTATTAATTACTTTTCGATTAATGGCTTGTATGTGGTAAATGCACATGTGTCAGAAAACTGAGTACGTACGTATTTTGTACGGTTTTTTTTATAAACATTACATATGAAATAACATTCTGAAATTCATTTATTTCAGTAAATGTGCTTTTGAATTATCGCATTTACAAACATGAAAAAGTACCCTAGAGACTTTCAATTCCTTCACGAATTTGATTCTAAATTTATATTGATCTACATTTTAGATTTTAAAACCATGTATCAAATTTCATTTATATAACTATTTACATTTTGTAGTTATCGGGATTCTCTTCCACTCAGTCAATCAGATAGTCTTTTTCTGAATAGATTTCTTTTTTCAAAATCTGAAATCTGACAAAAATTAGATAAAATAATGTAAAGAGCATATACCAAATTTCATGCATCTTGCTCAAAGTGTACTTATCGTGTTCACAAACAGGCATATTTACTAAAAATCAGTTTTCTGAATTCAGGAGGGTCCAAAACGGGAACACTCAACAAAATTTTGACAAAATTTCATGACCATTACAATATTTTGCTTATATTTATATACTCCATTGTATGCTTCATATATGAGAAAATATATATACATATGACACCCAAGAGTCATATTCTGAGTTATAGCCATACTTACACCCAGAGACACTGCTACTCATATTCAAGTCATCATATATTTCTAGACCAAAAATATGGATATAAGGCTGAAGATAAGCTTTCATTTTTCAGATTTTTCGAACAATGTTACGTTCTTTATTCTTATTTCTATTGATGCGCAATCTGGTAGTTCAACAATCCCACATGAAATGGACCAGCCATAGTAGACATGAGGTACTGACATATTTAATTAACAACTCAGAAATAAAATTAATATTTGGCAATTTTTAACGAAATATACAATAAATAAATTTTTAATTATTTGTGATATTTTAAAGAAATTTCAAGAGACCAGAGGAAAATTAATTTCAAATTACTGACAAAATTGAAATAAAATCTTTCGAACTACTTAAGATTCACTTTATAGCACAACGGCATGCAAAATTTTTCAGTTAAATCTATTATTTACTTATATAAAAGAATATACAAAAAACTCCACTCTAAGATAAAAAAATTTTTACAATGTTTACAGATGGGATTTTGCTGTGGAATACTGGAAAAACCAACGATAAAATGTGGAAAACCAATGTTTTGAAAGAGCTCATCATCTTAAAAATATTGTAAAAGAAAAAAAAAAAAATGTCTCTCATGTTTTTTTCCAACCTCCCTATCCGTGTTTACTGGAAATAAAACTTCCCTTATCGTCTGAGATATCTTACTCGCGCAACAGCGGCTGGGAGTTTTCCATTAAAGCAAGTTTGAGGAACAAATCAAATTCCTCATCCAAAGAAAAGCTGTCGGTGTCTATCCCCTCGAATAAATCAAGACAAAACCATTTCATCCCTCGTGTTTGGGCCATTAAACCGTCTCTTAAATCGCTTTGTTTACGATTAAGCGAACATTCCTTCTTCCGAATACAGTCCATAACAGACCCTTAAAATCACGAAATCTTTTTCTGTCTTCAATTCCAATATTTCGGATGGCAGCATTTTGATAGAAAATATGAGGAAAAAAAATGCTTCAAAACGAAGAAAAGTGAGTTAGTTGTGCAATGGAACAAAATGGATTTGTTTATAGAAAAATGCTTCAAAAATAACAACTGCAATCTGTCTGTTTAATACTGCAAAGAACAGACATAAACAGCATGATAAATTTGTGTTGATCAAAACATAATCTATAAACTAATTGAAAAAAAATATATATATTTCTATCTTATTTTAGGATATTGTTACGAAATTTCCGGGTTAGTTTGAATAGTGGAAGTTATATGGTGTGGAGAACGCTCAATCACCAAGCGGCAGTAGAAAATAAAACGACGACGTTTATTTACACGAAGACACACAGGCCAGCACAAAGACGACAACTATATACAGCACAGAGAAGACAATTATCTTCTGTCGAGACGTGCAGCAACAACAGAATACACAGCAGCATATAACAAGACAGACAGACAGTAGCGCACAGCTTAGTTCAGCACTAGCTTGACTCCGTCGCTGCTCCGCTTATCTCTGGAAGGCCAGTTTTTTATTATCGATTCCGACTACTCTTCAACTCCACTGGTCCACGACTCAATTCACCACTGCCCGGCAGCTGCGGGTGCTTCCTTTTATAGGTCTCGGGAGGCGGGGCTAGAATCCTCTCAACCAATCAGGAACGTTCGAGGCGTATCTCTGTTCCTACTGGACGGATCGGGAAAATTCTTAATGTTTCGGGTATAATCTATTTTGGCGCCAAAATCGCCAATTTTGTCGCCAAGCTCTGGGATCTCCTATGGAACCCACTATGCTGGGAAGCCTCATCACAGGTTCGTAACAATATTTTAGCACAAAGTATAAATATTTCATAAAAGAGGGATTAACACAAAAAAGAACTGCATAACTTTGTACGGCCAGGGATCTACACACTCAGGTGATGCATAATAGATCTAAAATTTTCCGATGTTGCATAATAAATCCATTTATAACGCCATTTCATTGGGATGACGAAACTGTTCAATATTTCTAAAAGAGGGAGGGGGATATTATTCAAAATGTTGCGTGAGTAGGATAAAAAAGATCCAATAAAGCAGAATGACAATGAATTAAGCAACAGTAAGAGCAGTAATTTCAATATATAAAGAAAGACAGTAGTTAAACAATAAGAAAGCAGTAGTTTCGATAGCAAAGCAGATATTCCAACAACAACCACAAGAAAACAATGGTTCTAACAACAAAAGGAGAGCAGACATTCCAACAACAACAGTAGATGAATGTTGGTAACAGTGGGAGAGCTACAGTTCCATTATAAACAGAAGATTAGGCGTTAGATAACAAAAAACAAACAGAGGTTTCGACAATATCATGAAAGCAGATATTCCAACAACAGTAGGAAAAATAGCGATTCTATCGACAAAAATTGGAGCAGGCATTTCGCCAACAACAGAAGAATGTGAAAGTGCAAAACATAGGAGAGCAATAATTTCAATATAAACAGAAAGGCAGTGATTAGACTGTAAGAAAGCAGTGGTTTCGACAGAACCATGAAAGCAGATAATCTAACAACAACAAGGAAATAGTGGCTCCAACAACGAAAGAAGAGCAGGTATTCCAACAACAACGACAACATACGATGAATGGGGCAAACTATAGGAAAGCTATGATTCAAATATGAGATAAAATAGAAGAGAAATAATTAAACAACGACAGAGAGATCGCATTTTACCTTTCGTGTTGCTTCCGAATGGGTAGCTAATATAATTAAACTATGCTAAACTGAACTATCTAAGACCTTTCATTAATGTTGAGATGGTATATTTCGGACAAAATAATACCAAATGTTGAGATGGTATATTTCGGACAAAATAATACCAAATGTTGAGATGGTATATGATATGAATTTTTCTTTTTAACTCTTTCTAGGGCCGTGGGGAAGTATGCTTTCCACCAAATTTATCAATCTTTGTATGAATTTATGTAAGTTGGCATAAGTTCTGACAAATTTTTTTAGAAAGACAGAAACTTAGATGCTTTAGTTCTTTATCTCACACAAAATGGTGTGTCTTGATTTGTTACTTAATTATTAATTAACCAAATTAATTAATTAATTAAATTAAATTTATCTAATAAGCTAAATGAATCCCTTTTCTTATTCTAATTTCAAGCCTCAAAATATTTTAACATAATATGACTAGAAAAAAATGGCCCTTTAAAGGGTTAACTCAAAAGTTCTCACGAACGTATGGCGGGGAAGCGTGGAGTACTGTCTTAGATATTGTTTTCAAATTATCTAATCAGAGTTCATAATTATAGGAACTATGTTGCACTTGCGTAGCTTCAAAACAGAATATTATTGTAACAAATTACATAGTTCTTATATTTCATGGAAGTGGAATTGTATAATTAGACAATTTTCTTGTTCATGGATTCTTGGAGGCAGGACAGTTGAGAGTTTTCTTCTATTTATTTTTTTAACTCAGAAATATCTTATTTCAGCAGCCGTTTCAAAACTCAAAACATTCCAAAATTCCATCAGATGATTTATTAAGTCAATGCAAATTTAGCTCATGGTATATAAAACATTTGCAAAGAAATGAGGATTTGAGCTTTCATCTAAGCTTTGAATAAGAACAGTTTTTATGAACACACTTCTTTATTTTCCTAAAATCTTTTTATGTTAATTATTTTCTACTTTTTTATTACTATGCGATCAGTACTATGGATTCTTGTAATAATGTTTTCAGATATTCATTGCAAGATGGCGCCACGTGTACGGAAAAAAATTAAATTAAATTAATCCATAAACAGATAGTTAAATTCCTGAGTCATTAAAAAAATGCTTTCAGGAAGAACATATAAGAATACGTAATATCAAGATTCTCGCACATAAGTTAGTGAAAGAAAAATCGATAATAAATTTTCATTTTTACAAAAAACAAAACAAGTCATGTTAAATAAAAGTGTATTGAAATTTGCTAAGCATATCTTAGGTATTGCGAAAGCAGCGCATCTCGTTTTAATAGTAGGAGATCATATGAGTTCATAAAACAGATCAGATCATTATTTTTAAATCTAACTTTGAATTATCTGAGACGAAAATGATAATTAATAAAGCATTGAACGATGATCATTTAGATAAATGCAATTGTATTTAATATTTCATTATGGATTTATTATCGTGAAAAAGGAATTAATGAGTTAGTTAGAACTGGAACGATTTTGCAAGAACTGAACTCCAAAATTAGTTGTGCATTTTGCGATGGTTTTTCCCAAGAACTAACTAAATTAAAAGGAATATTTTAACTATTTTTTTTTCCAAACAAATAAATATTTTCAAATAGAATTAAAATTTTTAATTACAATTTAACTAATCCATAGCAATCTATTTTGAAAATTAAACAAAAAAATATTTTTGAAAATTGCAAAAGTTTAGAAAATAATTAATACTAAAATAATATCATTACATTTTTAAAAAATTTTGGAACAGTGTAAAATTTATATTTGTGCAATGATATTTTTAGATTTAATAGCGAAAAAAACCTCAAAATTCTGCTTTATATATAGTTAATTCAAATTCTAATTGAAATTTTTTAAAAATGCCTCTCAAGCGCGCATTCAAATTCTTCAAAGTATATCAATACCAAGTAATTCTAGGTCAAATGGGCCTGCGAAATCGTATGATCTATATCACACATTTATTTTCATTATTAGTAGAAATTTCAGCTATCGTCTTCGCACAGCTACGTAGAAAGACAATCAGTTCCTTTGATTCAGATGTACAATTTGCTTCGTAAAATTTGATGATTACGATATTTCCTCTTTGAATACTAAGAATCTCCGCGTTTTAGACTCCCTGAGTTCGAAAAAAGACATGTTAGGAAAATGTCCGTCTGTCTGTTTAAGATAAAGGTAACTGAAAAATGCTTACAGCCAGATGGATGAAACTTGGTATACGCTCTTTTTATCAAAGTTGTATATTTCTATCAAATTTTGAATAAAATCGGTTCTGAGAATGCTTATCTGTCGAGCTGTCCGAACATAAGTCAACACTGTAACTATGAAACGAAGAGAGCCATATGGGAGAAATACGTAGTCAAATTTTAAGACAAATTCAACAAGTGGTTGACTGTTTTTCCGTCTGTACTTTTAGAAACATGAAAACACGATAACTCAAATACACGGGGACCTCAATATATCAAGGTTGGTTAGCGATTTTTGTGACTACAAGCGCAGTTTTGTGTCAAATTTTGTTTTCTATCGTTAGTTTAGTTTAGTTATATTAACGTCCCGTTGTAAAGCAACACTAGGGATATTTTGGGACGGACCTCGTCATTTTTTACGTCAGGTCAGATGACGAGGACGACACCTGAGCTAGCACACCCTCTTCACACCACGCCAGTGGGAGGAGGTTTGGCATGACGGATTTAACGTGTAACAGACCCCCTTACACGACGGTTCTTCAGTGGAATCGGGTCTCGAACCTCACAAGCCGAGACCTTACCACCAGGCCACCGCGGTCCTTCTATCGTTAGAAAAAACGCATCTAAAACATAAATTTTATTTATATATGTAATATTATTTGCATGCTAGGAATTCATCTCCAAATGACATGATTGGATCATGCGATAGATTCAATAATAATGCGATAGATTCAATGTGATAAATTCACGCCAAAGGTAAATATTTTGTATCTACTGTACGCCAGTGTCATCTAAGGCATTCTCTGTGATAACATCTTTGATAGAAAATGTGCGAGAAAAATTTAGTGGGACCACTTCCGTTGATTTACAATCTATTTCAACCTATAATAGACATTTTCTTTATTGAAGCTTGTCCTAATGATTGTACAGCGGCATCTTTTATCTCTCCGGTTGGACTCCCAGTAATGTACACGTGCTTTCCAAATTAGCCCGGGTCGTTGTTAAGTGCGATCGTGCGCAATCTACAATCTAATTTCTGCAGGACAACGGGAGGGGGGGGGGGGCACTGCACTTCCCTCCCCTGCACCCCCGACTAACTGTTCTTCGCCGCTGCCGAGACGCCCTTCACCATTATCGCTTCCGTCCGTGCTGTTGCGCTTTCTGTCGAGGAGCGGGGTCTTAATTGGTAATATTGCCGTCATGAGTTGCCACCCATTTTCTGGGAGGTTCGCAACATCCAACTGTTAGCAGAACTATTTAAATTGTTTATTGTAGAAGTTTAAGCTCACATAAGCTACTCTAGATGGGCTGTGTGAGTTTTTGGTAGAAGTTGAAATACCACGAGTTGAGCTAAGGGAACTCGAAATACACTTCGATGCTCTCTCATCTATTCTATACCTCCCCCCTCCCCCCAAGTATAAAATTATGGAACATGGACAGAGTCATAAACGTCACAAATACTCAGATTTTTATTTTTAAAGCCACACAAATGAGAGCTGTCTGCCCAGTATTATAGTAAAAAAAAAGTATTTGTCTAATAACCGAATGCTATTGGTGAACAATAGTTATTAAAATTCTGTATTTTGTTGTTATTATATTTTTAAATAAAATAATATAATATAATATAAATAAAATAATATAAATAATAACATATAATAATAACATAATATAACAATAAATAGTAAAATAATATAAATAATAACATATAATAATAACATAATATAACAATAAATAGTAAAATAATATAAATAAAAATTATTTTTTGCTGTTATTATGTTATTAGTGGTGATATTGGCTGGTGCGTCTGATCCCTTTTTTTTTATTGGCTGATTATTTATCAACTTCATATTAAAAAAAAATTTTTTTTGACTGATTGTTTATCAGCTTCATTTTTTATTTATTGGCGGTTTTTTTAACAGCTTCATTTTTTTTATTGGCTGATTATTTATCAGCTTTTATATTTTATTTATTTTTGGTAGAGGGTACCACAACAGTAGTATATGTTGCGTCATGGAGTCACCAATGTTGCTATTGGTTATAAGCGAGGACCGAACTCTCAACGCTGCCGCGTAATATGACCTCAAGACAGAAGTAATTACTCATGTCCCGTAGCTGTTATCTGGCTTATAAAGCGTCACCACAATTCTATTAGCATGCGATCTTTATTAATTACTTTTCGATTAATGGCTTGTATGTGGTAAATGCACATGTGTCAGAAAACTGAGTACGTACGTATTTTGTACGGTTTTTTTATAAACATTACATATGAAATAACATTCTGAAATTCATTTATTTCAGTAAATGTGCTTTTGAATTATCGCATTTACAAGCATGAAAAAGTACCCTAGAGACTGTCAATTCCTTCACGAATTTGATTCTAAATTTATATTGATCTACATTTTAGATTTTAAAGCCATGTATCAAATTTCATTTATATAACTATTTACATTTTGTAGTTATCGGGATTCTCTTCCACTCAGTCAATCAGATAGTCTTTTTCTGAATAGATTTCTTTTTTCAAAATCTGAAATCTGACAAAAATTAGATAAAATAATGTAAAGACCATATACCAAATTTCATGCATCTTGCTCAAAGTGTACTTATCGTGTTCACAAACAGGCATATTTACTAAAAATCAGTTTTCTGAATTCAGGAGGGTCCAAAACGGGAACACTCAACAAAATTTTGACAAAATTTCATGACCATTACAATATTTTGCTTATATTTATATATTCCATTGTATGCTTCATATATGAGAAAATATATATACATATGACACCCAAGAGTCATATTCTGAGTTATAGCCATACTTACACCCAGAGTCATTGCTACTCATATTCAAGTCATCATATATTTCTAGACCAAAAATATGGATATAAGGCTGAAGATAAGCTTTCATTTTTCAGATTTTTCGAACAATGTTACGTTCTTTATTCTTATTTCTATTGATGCGCAATCTGGTAGTTCAACAATCGAAACATGAAATGGACCAGCCATAATAGACATGAGGTACTGACATATTTAATTAACAACTCAGATATAAAATTAATACTTGGCAATTTTTAACGAAATATACAATAAATGATTTTTTAATTATTTGTGATATTTTAAAGAAATTTCAAAAGACCAGAGGAAAATTAATTTCAAATTACTGACAAAATTGAAATAAAATCTTTCGAACTACTTAAGATTCACTGTATACCATAACGGCATACAAAGTTTTTCAGTTAAATATATTATTTACTTATATAAAAGGATATACAAAAAACTCCACTCAAAGATAAAAAAATTTTAAAAAATGTATACAGATGGGATTTTGCTGTGGAATACTGGAAAAACCAACGATAAAATGTGGAAAACCATTGTTTTGAAAGAGCACATCATCTTTAAAATATTGTAAAGGAAAAAAAAAAAAATGTCTCTCATGTTTTTTTCCAACCTCCCTATCCGTGTTTACTGGAAATAAAACTTCCCTTATCGTCTGAGATATCTTACTCGCGCAACAGCGGCTGGGAGTTTTCCATTAAAGCAAGTTTGAGGAACAAATCAAATTCCTCATCCAAAGAAAAGCTGTCGGTGTCTATCCCCTCGAATAAATCAAGACAAAACCATTTCATCCCTCGTGTTAGGGCCATTAAACCGTCTCTTAAATCGCTTTGTTTACGATTAAGCGAACATTCCTTCTTCCGAATACAGTCCATAACAGACCCTTAAAATCACGAAATCTTTTTCTGTCTTCAATTCCAATATTTCGGATGGCAGCATTTTGATAGAAAATATGAGGGAAAAAAAATGCTTCAAAACGAAGAAAAGTGAGTTAGTTGTGCAATGGAACAAAATGGATTTATTTATAGAAAAATGCTTCAAAAATAACAACTGTAATCTGTCAGTTTAATACAGCAAACAACAAACCTAAACTGTATGATAAATTTGTGTTGAACAAAACATAATCTATAAACTAATTGAAAATATATATATATATATTTCTATCTTATTTTAGGATATTGTTACGAAATTTCCGGGTTCGTTTGGATAGTGGGAGTTATATGGTGTGGAAAACGCTCAATCACCAGGCGACAGTAGAAAATAAAACAACGACGTTTATTTACACGAAGACACAGCACAAAGACGACAACTATATACAGCACAGAAGAAGATTATCTTCAGCCGAGACGTGTAGCAATAACAGCATACACAGCAGCATATAACAAGACAGACAGACAGTAACGCACAGCTTAGTTCAGCACTAGCTTCACTCCGTCGCTGCTCCGCTTATCACTGGAAGGCCAGTTTTTTACTGTCGATTCCGACTACTCTTCAACTCCACTGGTCCACGACTCAATTCACCACTGCCCGGAAGCTGCGGGTGCTTCCTTTTATAGGTCTCGGGAGGCCGGGCTAGAAGCCTCTCAACCAATCAGGAACGTTCGAGGCGTATCTCCGTTCCTACTGGACGGATCGGGAAAATTCTCGATGTTTCGGGTATAATCTATTTTGTCGATAAATGGTCGCCATGTTTGTCGCCAAGCTCTGGGATCTCCTACGGAACCCACTATGCTGGGAAGCAGCATCGCAGGTTCGTAACAATATTTTAGCACAAAGTATAAATATTTCATAAAAGAGGGATTAACACAAAAATGAACTGCATAACTTTGTACGGCCAGGGATCTACACACTCAGGTGATGCATAATTGATTTAAAATTTTCCAATGTTGCATAATAAATCCATTTATAACGCCATTTCATTGGGATGACGAAATTATTCAATATTTTTAGAAGGGGGGGTGGAGATTTTATTCAAAATGTTGCATGAGTAGGATAAAAAAGATCCAATAAAACAGAATGACAATTAATTAAGCAACAACAAGAGCAATAATTTCAATATATACAGAAAGACAGTATTTAAACAAGAAAGCAGTAGTTTCGATAGCAGCAAAGCAGATATTCCAACAACAACTACAAGAAAACAATGGTTCTAACAACAAAAGGAGAACAGACATTCCAACAATAACAATAGATGAATGTTGGTAACAGTAGAATAGCTACAGTTCCATTATAAACAGAAGAATAGGCGTTAGATAACAAAAAACAGAGGTTTCCACAATATCATGAAAGCAGATATTCCAACAACAACCACAAGAAAACAATGGTTCTAACAACAAAAGGAGAGCAGACATTCCAACAACAACAGTAGATGAATGGTGGTAACAGTAGGAGAGCTACAGTTCCATTATAAACAAAAGAATAGGCGTTAGATAACAAAAAACAGAGATTTCGACAATATCATGAAAACAGATATTCCAACAACAACCACAAGAAAACAATGGTTCTAACAACAAAAGGAGAGCAGACATTCCAACATCAACAATATATGAATGTTGGTAACAGTAGGAGAGCTACAGTTCCATTATAAACAGAAGAATAGGCGTTAGATAACAAAAAACAGAGGTTTCCACAATATCATGAAAGCAGATATTCCAACAACACCCACAAGAAAACAATGGTTCTAACAACAAAAGGAGAGCAGACATTCCAACAACAACAGTAGATGAATGGTGGTAACAGTAGGAGAGCTACAGTTCCATTATAAACAAAAGAATAGGCGTTAGATAACAAAAAACAGAGATTTCGACAATATCATGAAAACAGATATTCCAACAACAACCACAAGAAAACAATGGTTCTAACAACAAAAGGAGAGCAGACATTCCAACATCAACAATATATGAATGTTGGTAACAGTAGGAGAGCTACAGTTCCATTATAAACAAAAGAATAGGCGTTAGATAACAAAAAACAGAGATTTCGACAATATCATGAAAACAGATATTCCAACAACAACCACAAGAAAACAATGGTTCTAACAACAAAAGGAGAGCAGACATTCCAACAACAACAGTAGATGAATGGTGGTAACAGTAGGAGAGCTACAGTTCCATTATAAACAAAAGAATAGGCGTTAGATAACAAAAAACCGAGGTTTCGACAATATCATGAAAACAGATATTCCAACAACAACCACAAGAAAACAATGGTTCTAACAACAAAAGGAGAGCAGACATTCCAACATCAACAATATATGAATGTTGGTAACAGTAGGAGAGCTACAGTTCCATTATAAACAGAAGAATAGGCGTTAGATAACAAAAAACAGAGGTTTCCACAATATCATGAAAGCAGATATTCCAACAACAACCACAAGAAAACAATGGTTCTAACAACAAAAGGAGAGCAGACATTCCAACAACAACAGTAGATGAATGGTGGTAACAGTAGGAGAGCTACAGTTCCATTATAAACAAAAGAATAGGCGTTAGATAACAAAAAACAGAGATTTCGACAATATCATGAAAACAGATATTCCAACAACAACCACAAGAAAACAATGGTTCTAACAACAAAAGGAGAGCAGACATTCCAACAACAACAGTAGATGAATGGTGGTAACAGTAGGAGAGCTACAGTTCCATTATAAACAAAAGAATAGGCGTTAGATAACAAAAAACAGAGATTTCGACAATATCATGAAAACAGATATTCCAACAACAACCACAAGAAAACAATGGTTCTAACAACAAAAGGAGAGCAGACATTCCAACATCAACAATATATGAATGTTGGTAACAGTAGGAGAGCTACAGTTCCATTATAAACAAAAGAATAGGCGTTAGATAACGAAAAACCGAGGTTTCAACAATATCATGAAAGCATACATTCCAACAACAGTAGGTAAATAGCGATTCTAACGACAAAAATTAGAGCAGACATTTCTCCAAAAACAGAAGAATGTGAGCGTGCAAAATATAGGAGAGAAATAATTTCAATATAAACAGAAAGGCAGTGATTAGACTATAAGAAAGCATTGGTTTCGATAGCAAAGCAGATACTCCAACAACAACCACAAGAAAACAATGGTTCTAACAACAAAAGGGAGCAGACATTTCAACAATAATAATAGATGAATGTTGGTAACAGTAGAATAGCTCCATTATAAACAGAAGAATAGGCGTTAGATAACAAAAAACCGAGGTTTCGACAATATCATGAAGGCAGATATTCCAACAACAGTAGGAAAATAACGATTCTAACGACAAAAATTGGAGCAGGCATTTCGCCAACAACAGAAGAATGTGAAAGTGCAAAACATAGGAGAGCAATAATTTCAATATAAACAGAAAGGCAGTGATTAGACTATAAGAAAGCAGTGGTTTCGACAGAACCATGAAAGCAGATAATCTAACAACAACAAGGAAATAGTGGCTGCAACAACGAAAGAAGAGTAGGTATTCCAACAACAACGACAACATAAGGTGAATGGTACAAACTATAGGAAAGCTATGATTCAAATATAAGAGAAATAATTAAACAACGACAGAGAGATCTCAATTTGCCTTTCGTTTTGCTTCCGAATGGGTAGCAATGTTTAATATAATTAAACTATGCTAAACTGAACTATCTAAGACCTTTCATTAATGTTGAGATGGTATATGATAAATTTGTCTTTTTAACTCTTTCTAGGGCCATGGGAACTATGCTTACCACCAAATTTATCAATCTTTGTATGAATTTATGTAAGTTGGCATAAGTTCTGACACATTTTTTTAGAAAGACAGAAACTTAGATGCTTCAGTTCTTTATCTCACACAAAATGATGTGTCTTGATTTGTCACTTAATTATTAATTAACCAAATGAATTAATCAATCAAATTAAATTTATCTAATAAGCTAAATGAATCCTTTTTCTTATTCTAATTTCAAGCCTCAAAATATTTTAACATAATATGACTAGAAAAAATGGCCCTTTAAAGGGTTAACTCAAAAGTTCTCACGAACGTATGGCGGGGAAGCGTGGAGTACTGCCTTAGATATTGTTTTCAAATTATCTACTCAGAGTTCAAAATTATAGTAACTATGTTGCACTTGCGTAGCATCAAAACAGAATATTATTGTAACAAATTACATAGTTCTTATATTTCATGGAAGTAGAATTGTATAATTAAATAATTTTCTTGTTCATGGATTCTTGGAGGCAGGACAGTTGAGAGGTGTGTTTTTTTTACTCAGAAATATCTTACTTCAGCAGCCGTATCAAAATTCAAGACATTCCAAAATTCCATCAGATGATTTATTAAGTCAATGCAAATTTAGCTCATGATATATAAAACATGTGCAAAGAAATAAGTATTTGAGTTTTCATCTAAGTTTTGAATAAGAACAGTTTTTATGAACACATTTCTTTATTTTCCTAAAACCTTTTTATGTTAATTATTTTCTACTTTTTTATTATTCATTGCGATATGTACAAAGGATTCTTGTAATAATTTTTCAGATATTCATTGCTAGATGGCGCCACGTGTACGGAAAGAAATTAAATTAAATTAATAGATAAACTGATTAATTTATTAATTTTTATTAAATTCCTGAGTCATTAAAAAAATGCTGTCAGGAAGAACACATAAGAATATGTAATATCAAGATTCTCGCACTTTTTAAAGAAAGAAAAATCGATAATAAATTTTCATTTTTACAAAAAACGAAACAAGTCACGTTAAATAAAAGTGTATTGAAATTTGTTAAGCATATCTTAGGCATTGCCAGAGCAGTGCATCTCGACTTAACAGTGGGAGATCATATGATTTCATTAAACAGATCAGATCATTATTTTTAAATCTAACTTTGAATTATCTGGGATGAAAATGATAATTAATAAAGCATTGAACGATGATCATTTAGATAAATGCAATTGTATTTAATATTTCATTATGGATTTATTATCGTGAAAAAGGAATTAATGAGTTAGTTAGAACTGGAACGATTTTGCAAGAACTGAACTCCAAAATTAGTTGTGCATTTTGCGATGGTTTTTCCCAAGAACTAACTAAATTAAAAGGAATATTTTAACTATTTTTTTATTCGAAACAAATAAATATTTTCAAATAGAATTAAAATTTTTAATTACAATTTAACTAATCCATAACATAGATCATAAATTGTAGTAATATATTTACTAAACAATATTTAATATTTTAATTATATTATGTTGTCTTAACATTTAGAGTTTATACTGTTTTATATAAGTAAGAAATCTCATGTAAATAATTTCCATTTAAACATAAAATAATGACATAACGTATAAATTCTTTAAAATTAACTTGAACATAAATTAAGTTCGATACATTTCACAAAATAAGAATTATTTTAAATATTTTACTAGCTATGTATAACAAAAATGGAAAATTCAACATTAAGAAAATTTATACCAGTAATCATTTCCTTATACAAATTTTATTTTAATTTCAACAAGTTTTCTAAAGATAAAATTAAATAAATAAACAATAAAATTTAAATCACCAAACGCACAAGTAATGATTCATTTATTTTTGTTCAATATTTTATTATATTTTGAAAATTCTTGAAAGAAAACAAATTTATTCTTTATTTGTCCAATTATTTTTTTAGCCGCAACTTTCTTTTTATTCATTTCTATTTATTTATTTACATTCGCGCAATGCTCACTAGGAATTAGCTAATAAAATATAACCACAGATTAAATTTTCCTCCAGAGAACTATTTTCAGCTTAAAATTATTTTTTTTTTTTGTAACTGCTTCAGTATTTTGTTAAGCGCGTTGTAGTTATTTAATTTTTTACTTAATATGATTCAAGTAAAAAAAAAAGAAAAATAATTTCATAATCTAATCACATTTTCATTTTAAACGTATATTTCATGGTTTCGTAAAAATTATTTGTTATGTCTGTGATCTTCATGATTTGTAACATTATGAATGTAGAAATTATTATTTAAATTTTCACTGATATTTCATTATAATATTTTACTAAAAATTGAATTATATGTCGATAAAAAAAAGTATTAAATGATTACAACTCTGTAAATTTTATGGATACATTTGAAATATATGTTTAGACTATTTATATTTAAAAAGAAAAAGCTGTTTTTAAGAAGAAAATAGTTACTAAAATGTGTAGCATCTTTACCATCCAAATATTTATTTAATTTTTACGAAGATTTAAAAATAAGGGGCCAACATATGTATATTTTTGTTTAATAAAAATTAATATCTCTACTAATAGTAAGGGAGAATTGACTATGCTTTGACACTCTACAGAAGAGACAGTTTATTAAATTCGGCATAGAAATATTTTAAAGGGTGGGAATGTGCACTTCGGGGAGATTTGTTTCCAAATTTTATTTAATTAAAAATTAAGCGTTACTTGCTGTTTATCCACAATAAAACTTCAAATATTATTTCACAAAATCTATCATTACACCATTTTTTACTTTTAAAAATTGTGCTTGAAGTTATTCCAATTAAGTCGTACTGTAAATTTTTCTAAATTTTTTAATGCATACCTTTATTTTGCGTCACTTTTAACAATAGATTTCTTATATTGAAATTCAAACGATTTTCATTATTTCATTAAATATTTCACCGAATGATTTTCTCATATTGTTGAAAGCTAAGGAAATAGAATTCTTTTTATTACCTAGGAATTCTTTTTATCTCTGCCTCTACTACTAATAAAAATGTGTGTGTGTATTTGCGCTCTACAGGTGTAGACCGTTAGGCTTAAAGCCATCGTATTTGGCATACTTATACTTTGAAAGGAAAGAGTTTTTTGAAAATTTAATTAGAAAATTTGTTTAATTTAATTAGAACTAAAAATGAAACGAAATCTTTGCATTTTCCTTCAATAACTCTTAAAAAAATTTCTACATAACACTAATTTCTATACAATCTTAAAATTAAAAAAAAATATCTTCGTAATATTAACAGTTTGAATGTGGTGTAATTTTTTAAAAAATTTAGAAATATATAAAAAATATTTTTTGTGTAATGTTCAAAAGATTACATTGTTCAAATGTAATTAAAATGTAAATATAATTCAAACCTTTTACCTTTTTCAATGTTTCATCATTTATTTGATCACATCATTCGCTTCCATTGTCAAAATCTCAGGAAGGAAAATTATGTTTAATATCTGCGTTATTTTTATTTTCTCATACAAGAAATATTGTAATTGAGAAAAATTTGAATTCGAGATTGCTGAATTCGAAAGAAAAATGTCTGGAATTATGTCTATCTGTCTGTGAACACGAGAATTAAAAAATGATCTGAGCTAGATGACTGAACTTTGGAATATGGAATTACAACCACATTTTTAGATTTTTGCCAAGATTTAGATTTTGAACGAAATCCATTCGCAGGAACTATTTGTTTGGCTGTTCGAGTACAGTGAGTTCAATCATTACAAAACACAAAGAACTAGGTAAATAAAAATTGATACACATGAAATTTGGTTGAGCATTTAAAATATAGTTAAAAGTCTATAGGTTTGTATTTTCGCATGTATGTATGTATTTTCGTTTACTAACAAACTCAATGACTTAAATCAACGCAATGCGGTATTTTGTCTTGTATCTAAAACTATAGTTAACTAAACAACTAAACTTAACAAAAATTTGTGACTAAACAAATTTTGGACTCAATTGGTCTGAAGAAAACATCCAAAATAGACAACAGTTTCAATAAAAATGCTAGATTCACGTCAGTGATATATATTTCCTAACTATCCATCAATAATGCTTTGCAAGATGCTCGCGGCCTTACCTAGGTCCACAATTTTATGCGGAAGAAGGGAAATACAACATTTATCGGAGAAAGTGCTAGAAAGTTTCAAAGAGACCCCTCCCGCTGGTTATGCAAAGAATAAGAAATTAAAGTTATAGAATCGTAATAATTAAGATGAATCAGAAATATATATGAGGAAAAACGTAGTTGTATATTATGTTTTTACTAGCGCGATGATATCATGAAACTTGACATTACTACGATAGTGCTGATGATGATATGATAGTTAGAACATATTAAAATTATTCAAATAAAACGATTTTATTGTTTACTACAATTTATGTTTAGAATTATTTTGAGGGGGCTCGTGAACATAAGGATATGTATAAGAGATTTAATTGAAAAGAAACACAATCAATATTTGAGCAAGCTAGTCATAGGTGGCTAGCAAGGAATAAGAAAATAGGATTGAGTATATATAAACTCCATAGCAATTTTTAGTAGCATTATGATATCATGAAAATTGCATCAAAAAGGTGTGACGAACGGAACAAATATAAGGTTATTAAAATAATATAGCTTGAGTGTTTATTATAATTTAATGCTTGTAAATATATTTTGAGGAAATAATTAATATCAAGTTATGCATACAAGCTTTAATTACAATTAAATATAATTTATATTCCTAGCGAACGAGTTAGTCGCCAAAGGCGCCAAATAAAATACATTTTAGTGTACGCAACTTCTTGTTTATTAGAATTCAAGGATGTTCTGTTATGCAATCACAAATATAATACACCTTTGAATGTTTTAATTATTCTAAATTAGAATATGAGAAAGATAATGAATGTAAATGTCATAAAAACTGATAATTTCGAATATGTTAAAAAAAAAAACACCTCAATTTATATTAGTATTCATATTTTTTAAATTCTCCTGTATCCTTTTTTTATTTTGTTACTTTTTTGTGCATTCTTTTTAAAGAGATAGCCAGAATTCCTTTAGAATGTTGTTTGGAATAAAATAACAAGGGTATCAAGTTCTTTTTTTTTTTTGCTATTTTTTTACATATTTTAGAAAAATATATTTTAAAGTAATGCAACACTCGAATTCAAAGGTTCAATATTTTTAGTTTATTAAATAATTAATCAATTTGTTGTTTAAAAAATTGATGCTTTTTATTTAAAACTCTCAAATTCACAGATTGATAATCATTACTTTGAATGATATACTTTATAATTATTTAATTTTTCAAGGTTGTAAACGTCTTTAATGTTCTGCTAGAGTCGTTGCGAATATGGGAACCTAAACTAACAAGTTTTTATAGCAACTCTTTTGCTAATTCGTTTATTAATTTTTTGCCTCGTTAGATATTACATTTGTTGTTTTGGAGTCTATATATTTATGGCAATCCTGGCTATACAAAGGTATACAATAAAGTAGATTCCAGTCAAAACAAAACTGCAAAAAGTGTTATGCCAACAAAAGTATAATCAGTATTATAAGTATATATAAGTAATAAAAATATAATAAGTATAGCATTATAACTTTAGTCAGCCCATCATTCAGAAATTCATTCATTTATTAATGTAATATTTTCATAAATTTGTCACGACATCGACATCAAATGTTCTCAATGTTTTATGTTACCTAAATTTCGTGACTTTAGAAACAGTACATTTTTATATTCTAAAATATTATTTTTATTTCCTCATTTTAATTAAAGAGTCTTACTAATCCCAATAAAATGTAGATAATTAAAAACAGACATACACTACTTTTAAATTTATGAAAGAGAATTTGCTACTTTGAAGCTGTTTATTGTAAATTGTAAATTTACTTTCTTTAAATTACATTATAGGATTTTTTCTATTAACATATTAATTGGAAAAGAAAGCCACTAAAGGTTATTGCTTTGTTATTAAATTTTTTTAAAAAGGAAGAGGGCTTAAGAGAGAAGAGAATTAATTCTCTCCAAACACAAAAGCGCGCGAATGCTGTTTGGCGAAATGCCAAAATACGATTCATTTGTCGAAATTAATTCCAAACCTGCTGTGTTTTAAACCATAAAGAAGAGCGTTGTAAATTTCATTTAATTTGTGAAATAACGAATGCATTAAATTCATTTTAAGAATAATCTTGTTTTCACATGATAACAAAATTTAAAATAGAAATATAAGCAGCGAAATTTCAGGAAGAATAACAATAATAAAAACTGTTCAAGTTTTTATTTTAGAGCGTCTAATTTTCTAATTCGTCCTATTATTTTAGAAATTAAAATCACATTTCCAGAGCATTTTATTATGATAAAAATAATATTTAATATAAATAAATTCTGAAAAAATGTATATATCAAAATCTTTTAAGGCATTGCTAAAATGTTTTCAAAATTTTTAATGATAAATTTACATTGGAATAATTTAAAAACTTCATTTTTCATTAATTAAAAATAATTATAATTTTTAAATTAATAATAAATTTCAAGGAGATAATATGATTTTTTTAAATGTTGCATTAAAAGATTGATAATATAATCTGAAATCTTTCTCTATGGAAATATATAAAGATGGATTAATTTTTTAATTAATGAATTAAATTTCACTTCAATGTAAATTTAAAGCACTGCTTATTGAAAAGACAAAATCAATTAAACACTTCCATTAATTTTTATACCAATTAAATTTTGTGTTAAACTGTATTAATCATTTTCAGTACATTGATGCAATACAAAAATAACATTTTGTGCATTACACTGCGCATGTGCATGTGCTGTCCTTTTATATAACCTATAGCAAGATCATTGATCCCTCAATATTTCCACCATCCCTCTCGAGAAATGGACTCTGCCGCGATAGAGCGACGAGAGTAAGGACGCGTGACGTCACTGAAGCATCGTCATCATCATCATCACACGGAGAGCTGGAACCAAAGCAGAAAGGTCGCCGCATTTGGCAATAGATGGAGAATTTGGCTTGATTTTGTATGAATTGATATGTCAATGAAAAAGTTTGATAAACATTTTAAAGGTTAGATAATACTAATTTTGGAATGAAAAGCTTCATGAATTAAGAAACATTTTGTTTTTACAAATTGGTAAAAATGAAGTCTTGATATTAGAATAACTAAATTAGATATATTAACTAAAACGTGAAACGATTTTAAAATGTTTTTATTAATCGTGCTTTATAAATACGAACAAAACCTAGAGCTTAACAAAAAAAAAAAAAAAAAAAATACTTTTTTGAGCGTCTAAAGTAAATTTAGTAAGAAATTCAAATTTCTAAAATAATTTTTTTAAAAAAATTTAATATTATAACTTTTTATATTTAATATTTTTATTTTTAACACTTATATGGAAAACACCTGAACTTAAATTGCATTGCATCGATATATTGCAATTAATAAAACTATCTGGTTTATAATTAAATTAATATTAATTACAATAATTAATTTTTTGCATTGCAAATAAATGCAATTAAATAAAAAATGCCAATTAATATAAGCCTAGAAAGAATTATTTAAATCTATATAAACTTGAATTAATATTTAGAATATAAAACCGAAAACAAAATTTAACTCCAAATGAAATATAAATTCTTTTAAAAAATGACTTACATTAACTTTAATTTGCTTTAAATATTTTTTTTTCACTTACTTTTTTTCTTTTATTCAAATGTACTTTCATGTTTCAATCAATCAAAATTCATCTTTTAGTATCAAAAACTTTGTTTTTAGAATTCCAAGTTCAAGTTTTAAGAAATCGTTTGTTGTTTTCAAGCGGGGAATTTCGCCAACTGATGCCAATTTGCAGAATCTCTCGCCAAGTTGTAAGACAGCAACCCTAGCTGGCAGCTCGCTGACTGCGGTGTTGCTACTATTATAAAGAGAGAGAGAGAAAGAGAGGAAAGAGTAAATTAAACATAATAGGAATAAAAAAACGATGCAAGGTTAGTTCCACCTAAGCAGGTAACGGAAAAAATTGAACAGAATAGTTTCGAATCAAGTGTTCTGAATTCGAAGTTATGGGTTCTGAGAAAAATCGTTTGGTAAAAATGTAGTGCGGGAGCTACCTACCACTCCTCTGGACGTGAATCCGACATGCTTGCCGAACACGGACTATGGCGCTTACTCCATGGAGCGGAAGTTTACTTTTGCAAACGATTTTTGAAACATTCGAATTAGTGCTATATTAAAAATATTCGAATGGCAGGAAAAATAGTGAAAGAAAAGCGATGAAGGATTTCATGTTCCGGAAAGAGCTCCGAATGTGCGATTTCCGGAAGCAGTGAAATTCCAGAACTAAAGCCAGAAGGTAAGTTTAGTTGTTTTTGTTTGCTCTACTTTAAACTATTGTGAAATAGTTAATTATATAAGTATTTTTGTTATGAAAAATCCAAAATCTAATGTCAAATGTAGATAGTTAGACATTAGTATATTGATACATTGAAGAAAAATGTTAAATATTGTCATTTTTTTTTTCTGTTTACTATATCTTATAAATGTAAACCTTTGCAAAACAAAATTCCTTTTTTTAACGTTCATTAGACATTCGTAGTGAAAGAAAAGTATCAGTTTCTTTATTAGTGTGTTCTTAGAATATTTTTAACCGTATTTTTATATGACTGCTAAATTTTTAATAACTTCTTTTAATGAATAAGCTTATTGAAAAATTACATAGTATGTTACAAATTATTATATATTATGCATCTTATTTAAAAATATTTTGAAGTAAGGAATATAGAAATTTTATATTTTAAAATAAACATAAAATGGAAATTTCAAAAAGTACAATGGGCATTCCAAACCCTTATGTAATTTTGTAATTAAAATACTTATTACAAATATTTCAATTTTTTGATATCTAAAATGATAGTTTCACTCATATAAAAAAAAATTGAAAATCCCATTTTATAGTGCTATTTACTAAACAAATAAATAGTAAAATAATAATAAAAAATTTAACGATATATATCAAAAGTTATAAGGTACTTTTTTATATATTTTATGAAATAGGAAATCACTATTTGAAAATAAACATTTCAACAAATTTAATCACAAAAATAACACGAAAATGTTTTTAAAAAATGCTTGTTTGTACACAAGTAATGCAAGTAAATTACATTATAATACTGTGTTTGAAGCTGATTATTAAAAGCAGTTTAAAGAATATAAATTCATTAAAGCAGTTTAAAGAATATAAATTCATTAAAGCAGTTTAAAGAATATAAATTCGATTTTCTTCATTAAAACAAGATGAATAGTAAAGAAATGGTCTCTTATAAATTGACTTCGAGCGTTGTTTTTCCTGATGTATTACATGAATGAAGGCAAAACAACTTCTACAGGGGAAACTATGTTCCGCTTTCTATTGAATTTTCTGAACAAAACCCAAACGATAAAATTTTTTTAGTAGCCTTGAATCAATCAGTCGAATTTTTTTTTTATTATAAAATTTGGGAAAGTTTGCTATTTTTCAACAGCGTGCAAGAATTTTTTTTTCAATTTCTTAAAACAATTCCTTACAAAGACGGTTCTCAGAAATATCTTAAAAAATAATTTTTCAAGTAATTTGTCTTTTATTTATTTTTTTACTGATATAATATTAAAATTTTCCTCAATGCTATTTTTATTTATAAGAAAATAAAGACTTGATAAATAATTTCTTTATGAATTAATGCTTGGAAAATTTTTTACCAAATTTTTTTTTTTAATATTGTTTGTTATTTTGTTAATTGTTTCATTTTATACATTTGGTAACTTTTTTGAATGACTCATAAGTATATTCCTTTTATATTTCATTATCTAAAACGAACTTATTTCTAATAAACGTTTCTTCTTTATTTAACTGATGGATTATCGAAAAATATTGAAATATTTCCGGTCATAGAAAATTACAATATTTTTTTGTAATAGAATGTAGATTGTGTAGAAAATAATTTTTAGTAATAAAGTGTAATAGATAATTTTTTTTAAATATGATTGACAGAAAAAAATATTCCGATTTATAACCAAAAAAAAAAAAGGGTATTGAATCAGTTTACAAAATTCCAAATAAGAAGTTAAATCATTTATACCCATATTTGAAGTTTGGGGCATTGCAATATATGTTTTCTCTTTGTTTTTCTGTTTAAGATTTAATGCACATCCACAAGGAGAAGAATAATTTTTACACATAACTTTTACATAGTTTCTGTGTAAAAATGTATAAGCAATAGTTACTCATTAAAATTAATTAATCATTTGAGCAGAAATTTTTATTGATTTACATAAATATTTTTGTAAGGCCGTCGCTTTAATTTTGTACACTTTATTCATAATTTTTTTGTATTGATTTGTTATACTCACACACACACACACACACACACACACACACACACACACACACACACACATATATATATATATATATATATATATATAAGAATTTTTTCACACACACACACATATATGTATATATATATATATATATATATATATATATATATATTAGAATTTTTTTACATTTACCTTCTAATAAAAATAAAATAAATAATTTCATTATTTATATAAATTGTTGAATGAAAGACTTTATAAGTGTAGATATATTAATAATGATCAAACTGGTACTGTGTTATATAAAAAAATTAAAATGCACATAGTCATAAGATTTATTATAATTGTGTACAGAATCTATAAATATGAGAAAAATCATTTTTTAACTGTAAAGTTGTATGCAATATTTCATTAACAGTTATATTTTATTTTACGTGCTTGCATTATATATTTTGCATAATGATAGTTAAAAGTCATAATGCTTTCAAAACTGTTTTCTGAAAGTAAAATTTTTTTTAAATTATTATAATACGTTCTTATAATACATTTTCATTTTTGCTATGTTCTTATCGAATTCTATTTACAAACAGGTTATAGTAAACCAATTAAAAGATTTTCTGTAGAACAATTTATTGGAACTTTGATTCAACACAACAATTTTGAATAAATTAAAACTGGAAATACAAATTTTAATATCATTACAATTAACTACCAAATAAATCTGATTAACATTAGGAACAAATGGCGAATTTTAGAATAACTAAATACCATGTTTTATGAAATTCATTAGAAATGCATAATAATCAATCATTAATATATCCCTTAATAAATTGTAAATAATTACGATATCAATCCAAATTTTCAACATGTCTGTAAAAATATGGACCTGTTATATAAAATATCCCATAAATATTCCAGATAATATCATCAATTCCTTTAAATTTTCCAAAATAGCATCTAAAGTTAACTACTGAACTAAATTTCAAAATTAAAACCCAAAATATCCTTCAAAAACATTTGATTGGAAATAATAAAATTTCAAATATTTTTTTCATACTTTCTTTAATAATAAAACATTCACTTAAAGAATGAAAATATAAGCACACAGTATGAAAAGGATATAATGTAATAAAATATTTATTCCTGTTTTTAAAAAATCTGCATAGTGATAAAACGCTAAAAAATAGCAACAATATCATAATATTTCAAAAATGCAATCATGTTCATTTAAGAAAATATTTCATAATAAAAATACTTATCTTCTTAAACTTACCCCATAATTTATCTACAGATATTTAAATCCTTTATCTATTGATCTTTAAAACGATAATAAACTTGAACTTTAGAAATTTACAATACCATAAAAAAGTAATAAATAAATATGAACAATTACAAATATATAAATGATTAAAGCTTTATGAATATAGACATTAATTTTAAGCACTACAGTAAAAACTCGTAATATGCAAGCATAATATTCTTTAATGTTCTCATTTTAAATGTCAATAAAAGCAAAACATAATAAAAATTTAGTATATCAGAAATTTTATACTGCATTCAATAAAAGATATTAATATTCAATACTTAATGGCTTCATATCACAATATCAGTTACATTTAAAAAGTCAGATTTTAGAACGAAAATTCATATTAAACGCCATTTTTTGATTAGAGTACTTCATTAATAAAAATTACGAAAGAAATAAGTACATTTCGTAAAAGAAACTAATATTCGTCTTAAACACTTAGTTTAATTTAATAATACTCTAAAAAATTGACATTATTGCAAAAATAATGAAATAAGAGATCAAAATAAATTATAATATTGTATCTTAGTCAATAAATTGCATAATTTTGTGCATCGTATTAAAATCGTCTGTTGATAAATTCCATAAAATATTCAAGAAAATCAAAATGTCAAAATGTAGCAAAAGAAAAAACAATTTCTCTTACATTTTCATAGCTTCCCGTTTTATTTCCTAAAAAAATAATTATTTCATTTCATTAAATTAACTATCAACGCAATTTAGTTTACGGAAAGATGCTCATTAGTGAATAATTAAGAAAGGAAATAACACTTAGAAAAAGCACTGGCAGTAAAAAAAAAAGTTAATAATTGATTTTTTTTACTGATTTTATCAAATTATTCAATTTTTTCCTTCTTTGGTGAAAAAAATTAATTAAGTCATCCAATGATGCCCATTTGGGAAATAAAAGGAAATCAGAAAAATCGTTTTCTATTTCGAAAACTGTCAGGCTTTTCTATAAATGAACAAAGATTTTTATAGGAAACACATTCATTTTAGAAATATCTTATTTTTCTTCATATACTTTAGACTATAAAATGACCTCCTCCCATCAAACTCAGTTGAACTAATTAATTTCTTGATTCAAGTTTCAATTATAATTATCTAAGGAAATTTAAATAGAATTATACGCAGATAAAAATAGAATTAAAACACATTCATTAAAAAGCAAAAAAATCATAAAAATTAAATAATTTTTGGAATATAATTTTTTAGAATAGTGACATAAAGAAAGAATCAGTTGAAGATTCATTATAAAAGCACTACAGGAGATAAAATAAAATTCTTATTAAAATAGGAGACTATGTTGGAAGTTAGTTTTTGGGTAAAAATAAAGATTATCAATATTCTTTTTTTTTCTTCCTAAATAGCTTTTTGAACAAGTTTTTTTCTGAAAAATTTTACTTATATGTTCATTCTTTCGATAATTTTTTAGCATTTTCTTAGCCTAAATTTTGATGCCATTTTATTTTTTAAGTTCTCAATTTTTAATTTCTCAATTTTGGTAAAATCTGTTTACGAAATACTTCATAAACTAAAACCAAGTGCATCTGTTTGTTGAAATTTGATATAATTATTTCGATATAATTATTTAAGATAACATTTTAGCATAACATTTTCTGACCTACATTTTAAGAAATCCATTCATTAAAAAAATATAGTTATTTTAAGGCTTCCTAAAGAGAAAAAAATATTGTTAAATTCATGTTTCTTATCAGTTGAATTCCAGTATATAAAGACTTGATGGAAGCACAGTTTATTTTTTAGTTCAGAATTTCGGTAAAGTACTTCTTAAGTTATTTACAAAATTTTGAGCAAATCATTTCATAAATTAATTAAAAGACTTTTTTGCTGTATTCTTCTTCTTAGCCATATATATCTTTTCAATTTTCAAAATACTTTTGGTTTTTAATTAATATATTTTTGTTTCATAAAAGTTTTTTTTTCAATTTATTTTAGATAAAATTAAAAAAAATATATGTATTTTATATTTATAAAGAAAATCATCCCAAGTGCAGTCACATTCCTCCAATAATACACTTAAATACCAATTACCCACAAAGGATTTATCAAAATGATTTTTAAAAAAAGTAAAAATATTTTGTAAAATAATGAATCGGCTTGAATATGAAAACGTTAAATAATATTATTGAAAATAAAAATCCACATATTCAAATAAATGCAGAAGTAATTCGTTAATGAAGACTGTTTAAATGTTTAGAAGGAGCAGTTTTCTAATGAGCGATATTTATGTAAAAGATTGGGTATTTTTATTATGTCTTACATATAATGAATGTTAAGAAAGGTAAAATGTAGCTGCTTATCATAAAAATTATATAAAAAATAGAATACTATGATTACACCCCGATTCTGTCGAGGTTTATTTATTGATTGCTGTAAAAAAACTCTGGACTAAATATTGAATTCTGCTAAACTTTCTGCATTCTATTCATTCTGTGAATGAATATAACTTTCATTCACATTTTTAAGATTCTTTTTATTACTCTAATAAATGTAAATTGAAATATAATAGTACATAGCATCCAAACAGAACTAAAATTATTATTCAATTTTATTGATGCCTAATTTTTTGATAGAAATACTTTAAAGTATTAATGAGCATTTGAAATATAATTAAATCAGACGAATGATTATGATGAATGAATGTAGACCATTTTGAAACTTGATCACAATAAAGATTTTCAATAAATAATCTGATGTGAGGAAATATAATTTTCATGCAAGGACTTTAAAAATGCAAAGTTTATCTACACAAATGCATTGGAATGGAATTTTAATTCATTGCATAAATTGGAATAACAAATCATTTTTTAAAAAGTAGAATTTCAAGCCATTCTAAAAACATCCTGATTGAAGAAAGTTTAAATTTTTTAGTAAAAAAAGTAAAATTCATTTTTCTGTTCTGAAACTATTTTTATTTTTGTTAGACCATTCCAACTAATTCGATTGCAAGTTGATTCTAGAACAAATATCCTAGAATCTAGATTTTAGGTTTTCAATTGCGAGTAATAGAGCGTTCGCCGCTATAAATTTAAAAAAATTGTAAAAAAGAAACTTTTTTCATTGCAATAAAAAAATTATCAGAGCAAATTCACTTTTAAAAAGAGCAGATGGCAAAAAAGAAAAATCATCAAAATTCAATTTTTTTTTTTTTTTAACGAAAAGCGGAAGTTCCAAACTTCCTTCCTGTTGTAAAAATATGTGGAGAATATGATGAAACACTAGTGTTTTACTTGTTTTTCTTTTAAAAATATCATTTGTATCCTTTTAAGTTTTTATTTTTATTTTTAAATCAGTATCACATGTTATATGATACTGATCAGTATCACATGTGATAAGAACAGTTTTTATTATAATAAGTTTTCTAATGATAATAAAAAGAGGAAAATGTCACATAAAAACTTCGCTTGAAGGACAAATGAAATTTCGCAGATGTTATTTAATTTTAAAAAATGTATTTAAAATATCTCAATTTTAAAAGAGTATATTTTTCCTAAACATAAAAGAGATGAGGATGCCTCGATTTCGAATTAGTTCTTGCAGGCCAGTTTAAAAAGCCTTAGTATCTTATATTCCTTACTCATTCGTTCATCTTCACCCCCCCCCCCACACACACACAAAAGAAAGAACAATTACGACCAATTTCTTCTCGTTAATATTTCAGTAAATAGACTTTTTTCCTGTTGGTATATATGGGAAAGAAAAAAAAAATTAGAAATCTTGAATCTTTAAACAAGATTTAATTAATAAAATCTATTTAATAAAGTGTTGAAGATTTTTGAAGACCTCATTAGATTCCATTTTTGAGTCAAAATGCGGATGAAATACTACAAAATAATGTACTTTTTATAAACAATATTGAATGGGTATTGATTCTAAAAATGGCAATATTTTTAAAAGAATTTATAATTTTTAAATTTTATAATTATATTAGATATAAATATTACATTAAGTATACAGAAAAACAATTTTACTTCAAATATGAAAAGGTAGAAACGTTTCATTTTATAACTTCTTCCTTTGGTTGCAATTAAAGAACTCTTTAATTGATTATTATAAAGCAGTCAGCCAATTTTATTTCAGTAAAACAAATTTAATCTTTCTTCTTTCAATTCTCAACATCCTCCCCCTTTCCTTTAAATGGTCTTTTTGTTAATCATTCCTTAAGTGCTTCAAAAGGCTCTAAGATTTCATTCCATCGTTTTTTCCTTTCTAAATCTGCTGGAATGCTTTCTAAAAACGAAAACGGAGATCATAAACTCTATAAAAGAAACACTCTTAACCATTTCTATTGGTTACAGATTCCCTCACTCGGAGTCTTTCCTTTCTTCCTCCATCCGAAAGAAATTTTCTAAGAAATCGTTTGCTCACTCCCTCTCTAACCCCTCTAAGAAACCCCAAGAGACCCAATAAGGGCGCTTTCTTTTCTACTCACGTTGCTTTTCTGTTATCAACCTGTGAGTGTGTACCCAAAGAATGTTGTCCACTATTTCCTTTTCTTCACACACGAATTTTTTTGAACCCTCCCCAACCAACCCTCCCTTCTTTTTACTTTTCCACCCCTGAATCTTCAGGTTCGGAAAAAACTGGATGGAAAATGCCGGATTAAAGGATCGATAACCACGTGACACTAGTGGATTCCCCCCTTCCAATGATGGTCGCTTTTGCCCACCACCCTTCCCCTATTCTCTCGAGTCTTTTGACGAGGGCTGGATGGATGGACTCCATAGAAAGCCTATTTCCGAACGTGTCCGGGAAGGTGGTATGCGATTCCTCTCCCGGACTTGTTTTCGTCCTCTTCCAATCCCATCAAGACAGGAAAAGGGACAAAATACCGTCTAGAGGGCATTCAATTAAAGAAAGGATTTTTCTATTTTAAGCTTGCCTTTAGAGTAGATATAGCGTCACTTTATAGGCTCATAAGGATAACTGTGGGGCAATTTTTTTAAAGATCTTTCTGTCTTTAGATGGTGTTTAGAAGCAATTTTGTTTGATAAAAAAAGAAAAGAAAACATATGCAATCAATATTTTAAAGACAATATTTTTTTGTGCATTTTTTAAAGTCGGAATATTTTGTCATGTAAATTCTTTTAAGTAGTTAAGAATTTAGATGCTAAAATGATTTTTTTAAAGGTGAAGTTCCGATGCATTTATATTTTGAAAAAGGGAAATTACAAGGAAGAATAATTTTTATTTATATTTTTTTATCTTTAGAACAAGGGTTCCAGAATTTTTAAACAATGCCACTTTTCAGAACTTGCATCTAGCAAATCCAATTCATCCATCGAGCAATAATTTTTTTAAAGTGAACAACATATTCTTTTATAAATAAATTTTATAGGTTAAAAAAGAAACCTTTACTAAGAAAAAAAAATCGATCTTTATATTTGATAATTTAATCTTTGTATTTAATAATCGATACAATAAATATTTACACAAATGATAATTATTAAAACGGAGCGAAATTAAAACGGAGGCAAACAGAATTGAATATTCATAGCGGAAAAAAGTTTCTAACTAGATTGAAATGGCTGACTCAAGCCACTTATTTACATATTGCACTTTTTTTTGTCATGTTTCTACCACGTGATTTCTTATATATTTTAGGCCTATGTGACACTTTTGAAATTTGGGGAAAGATACATTTAAATTCTAGATTACATGTATTTTGAATTTAGATGTTTGGTTTGCACCATTTACCATTCACCAAATATTCACCAGTGGGTCATGACTCACAGTTTGGGAACCCGCTGGTCTATAATATTCAAATCAAAGCCCATAATACCAGTGGGAAACGATACCTTGTGTAACTCTCACTTAAGGGAATATTAAAACGGCAATTCCGGAATTCGAAGAGATTTTTCTTAGATCAGAAACCTACACATTGAAAGGGATATACAGTCGACCAGTTTTAATTATATTTAGATTTATATCTGCTCTAAATATATCAACTAATTATCTTTTATATGTTTTGTACTTCTATTCTTTTGGCTTGATATTGATTCACCATATTAAGAAGTGTAGCATAGCTGTCCCAAAAGAATATATATCTTCTTTATTTTGCGTAGGAGTGATTCAAGATATACCATTTCTCGTTATGCTGGGATCGTATAGATATTATATTACTAATCCATTAGAATTTCACTTCGATTGTTGAATTATGTTGCCAATTATGCTATTAGACTATTCATATTTTTAATTTCTTATTATCCTGTTTATTCCAATATCAGATGATTAATATTGCTAATGAGGCAGTTATGGATTGCTAGCCCATCCTACCTAATAATGAAATGGACCACAAATCTAATGGTATAATGACTTGTAAAGAAAGAAAAGTATTTTCTTGTCTTCTGACCAGTATTCTCTGTTTAAAAAGACGTTTTGAGATTCTGGGTGTATCTCTAAGATATGAGATTTCATTTTCTAAAGTGGTCTTTCAAAACTATTTCGTCTAAACAGAATTTTAATACGAATCAGTATCGTCAAGATAATGTTTTTTTTTACATATATTTTCCCTTTTTATTTTATCTTTTAAATCAACAGATGTCCATATCGTCCTTTAAGGAACAATAAATTGAATTTCTTAAAGAAATATGCAGTAATTTCTCAATAATCAGTCTGATATTAAACTGAATGACTACCTAATTAACGGAACTGCTGGATTAGAGGATATTTATTTCCATTTTTAATTTTAAAAAACCTATGTTTATTACATAAAATGCTTCTAAATATAAAATATCAAACAAAAAATTCTATCGAAACCGCCTTTGGTAACCAACACTTTGCCAAGAATATATGTTTTCTCTAATTTCAATTAAATCTTTTATGCATATCTGATAACCATTATTTCCTCTATGAGATGTTACTATGTTTTTAATTGTGACGGAATTAAAGCCCTGTTGTTTTAAAAGCCTTACACCTGTTCTGTTTACTGTGTACATGAACCTGCCTAATGGAGTAGAGTCCCCTGACATCATAATGCAATTAGAAACTTAGGTTTCTGAACAATTTATTTCAAATTGAGCGTTGCCATTTGCAGTAATGCAATTCCATGTTCGAATTCTTCATGCAAATTGCACAGATAATTAAGATAATCTTTCTTTCTTTCTTTCTCGGTTTTCAATAATGGGAGAAAATTAAACGATTAAATATTTGAAAATGATTTGAATTTGAATACAAAGTAATTTGAATTTAATTACAACTATGTATAAACTGTTCAAAATTACGCAAAGCAAATGTTTTTTTAGAATTTATCACAATTTTAAAATTGTGTTCGATTTAGTTTTATGCCTTAATACTTTTGGGTGCTAATACGGATAAATGTCAAACATTACAGATAAATGCAAATTTAGAAGCTCCAAATCATATTAAGTCATAGAGCAGCAACATGCATACTAACACATACACACACTTGCATACTGTGTATGTTGGGATATGATGGATTTTAACATATTCTAGGTAGATGTATGAGATGAATTTTTGATAGAATCTGATCTTCGAATCAGGAGCTCACTCTTTCAAAGTCAATATAATGTCAAGCTCATCGAGGACAAAGCATACAAGGAATAAAAATGTTCTCTAAAGTTACAGTATTTGTGTAACAACCTTAAGGTAAAGATAAGAAACCAATTATATTATGAAAATCAGTGAATTCACAGGAAATCGGCGAATCGATCTCAGAAAGCATTGTGTCAACAGGAATTTGCCTGCCTTTTCGATACTGACTGAATGTTAAGACACATGACCTTAAACTTCAAACTCTAAAGTATTTTCTGGCAACACTCACCTGCCGCCAAAGCAGTGCATAATGCAAGTCTACCCTCCCCCCACGCAAATGAAATAATGAAATCAAGTTAATTACTTGGAGTGCGTCGTGATTTGTATTCAAGTAACTCAATTAGAGTAATCCCCTTTTGTAAAGGCTGCTCTCAAAGCCAAAGAAGCCGACCCGCATCTGGTCCGGGTTTCTTTGCTGGGGAGGCTCCCCTTTCAGTCGCAGCTAAAACTTTAATGGGGAAGGAAGTCTTTTCATTTAAGGGATTAATCAGAAGGTGATTTCGGAGAGTGACGGATGCATGAAAAATGCTCAGGTTTACTTTTATGGCGTGATATTTTTTTAGTATTTCTAACGAAGGTACTATGCGTGTAAATATTTTTTCTGTAACCTTAATAAATTAATTTGTAATCTTGCGTAATTCGAACAGTTCTTGTAAAAGAATTTTTTTATTTGAATTGGTTTTCAGTTTAGCATATTTTATGGAGGACGGAATTAGATAAAGTAAGGTTTATTTTAAACAACAGGATGAGAAAGAAGATGTCTGAGTAGATTTCTGAGAGACAACTTTCTACACGAATTGCTTTATAAAGCATATATTTTAACCCTTTCGAAACCATTTTTAAAAATTATATAGATTAGAGTATACTTAGATGTCCCATGGGTCTTAAAAGCGTTAAAGAAATATTTATTTTATAAAAGTCTTTTTATCTGATATTTACAACAAGTATTGTTATATCAGAAAAAATATTTATCTTTCAATTTACATCAGTAGACATTTTTAAAAAATTTAAAATCGATGAGATTCTCTTTTCATTTGAAAGAATATATCACTCTCTAATAATAATAAGAAATAATGTGGGTATATCTTGGCGTTCTACAAGATTATTGATTTACAGCTACTAAATTACTCACAGATATATTTAGGAGTGTAAACAGTTGAAGCCTGAGCGTGTTTAAAATTTTTTTTCTTAAGAATTTTAATTACTTAAAAATTGAGAGATATTTTGGAGATATTTCAAAACATTTAAAATCTATACAGCTCAAAATAATTTTTATATAATTCTTAAATTTTAAAAATTAAATCTTAATTATTAAATTCTAAAAATTATATCGTAATTAAATCTTAGTTCAAAAAATTATCTCTTTAACCATACCAATGTAACTGTCGGACAATTTCTGACAGATTTAAGAAAAAAATAATTTGTGCACAACTTTCAGTAATAATTTTTATTATAGTATTGAAATTGTGCAGTCAGATAGTTAATCGGACGATTTTCATCCAATGATTAAAAATGTGAAAGGAAGATTTTGTTTATTATCTGTTAATTTTACAAGAAAAATAAGAAAACATAATTATTTTAGTGCAAAATACCGTGCAAAATTTGAAATAGACGGTTTTTTTAATAGACAATTGAAATAGACAATTTTTTAGGGATGCTAGTATATCATGAAATCGATTCGAAAATGGATATTCGCATAAGCAATAAATAAAGCAAATGTAATGCTATTAAAATTACATGGCTTCAATTTTTGTTATAATCCGATATTGAAAAATGCTTTACTGGGAGAATTATGAACATCTTTAGAAAATCTGTATGAAAATGTTTACCAGCTAAGGTTTAATATAATGGGAAGATCCGTAATTCATTTAAAATCTAATCAGCAAAATATAAGGGCGTTCTAATTAAAAAAAATCTTGGAAATTTCAGTATCCTTTCATGACATCATTTCAGTTGGAATTGACCTCGTAATTTTGAACCATGGTCAGATGACAAGGACGACATCTAAGCTGGCACCTCCTTCTACTAACTTCAGCAGCACACCAGCGGTTTGGCTCCGACTGATTTAATGTGCAACAGACTCTCTTACAAAACGGTTCTTTGGCAACTGGTCTCGAATCTAAAATCCTCCGTATCCGAAGCCAAGAGCTTACCACCTGCCCACCTCGGTCACATTATTACATCAAAACACATACTAAATTCTCAGTACATTTTGAAAAGAAAACTACTACTATCATCCCGTACTAAGAGGGAAATAACTGCAAAGAGCTTGAAGGACTAGTGATTAGAGCAAACATTGCATATTACGTTATTTAACATTATTATGTTTTGCAAAGGCTATGGCCATGTTTCTGCTCTTATACGATTTTTCACACATTACTTTTATCTTCTGTAAACAACTTACAGGCAGATCTTTGGCTTTCAATATATTCATATAGTTATAACTTAAATTTCAATGCTCAACTTTTATTACTACAAGAAATGCATTCCTGAAAGAAAGGCATCTGCGGTATTTCTATGAATTTATTCCTATATTGCGAAAAAACTAATAAAGGGAAAGGAAAGTTACTATATTAAACTTTTATAATGTTTCAGCTATAACCTGGCATTCTTTCTTAGACAGTCAAGATGATGGACGTTTAACTAAATAATAGTTTCCACGGGTGTTTTCTTTTAGACAACAACCATAAACAATATTAAATTTTACCAGACATATACTAAAGTGAATAAATGCAGGAAATAACAGTTTTAATGGCTTTTTATTATAAGCTTTTTTTTATAAACGACATACCTCATGATCGTAATCTTGAGTAAATGCGAAAGTTTTAATTTAATTAATTTTATGTTTCAAAAAATTATTCAAAAAAAAAAAAATGTCGGCTGCGAAAATAAAGGCGGGAAAGAAAATTTTAGGATTAGTTCCTCAAATGTGAAATCATTTTCATTCTTTTCAAGAAACTGCAATTAACTTCTGAATCTTTCTATCCGTTTCTGATTCTACTGGTTCTGGTGAGAAAAAGAAATTATAACTTTTCTTTTGCTTTAATCCTGAAAAGTTGAAATTTGTTAAACTGACTCAGCATTTGAATATTGAAAAAGGCAAAATAAAGTGTATTACACTAATGAATCATTATATTATTATGAATTAGTAGTTTGCTTTAAAAATTATAGCAGACCACGAATATTACAATCATAAATGATTCACCTTTTGCAAAAACTTTTCGGGTGTACTCAACTTGAATTAAAAACAGGGATATAGATGGTGTATTATACGACGTGATGAGTATTTTGGCGGAGCACCTGGACTCGTAGGTCCTTAATCTCCGAAACCTTATAAAATTTTAAAAATTTAACCTTGTATTTATGATTTGAACTTAAATATTTAACTGCCTGGATAACTATTGATCTGTAAGGGAATTGGTTATTAAAAAGAAAAAAAAGGGATAACATACATAAAAATATTATAATATTAAATACGATATAAAACTAATTAATTTTTGATTTGTACGAGGAAAAAATTCATTTGAGAAAAAGGCTCCTTTTCGGTTTACATGGATGGAAGCGAATTTTATTTTTAAATACAAAAGGACAAATAACAAAGAAAAAAAAAGAATAGAATAAAAAATACCTGTAAAAAACATAGAAAAAGAAAAATGACACACAGAGCAAAACAATAATAATAATACATAAACATTAATAAAAAATATATATCGAATAAAATAAAAAAAACTAATAAAAACACGAGTTAAAATATATCGTGCTCAATTATATGATATGACTGGTGGCAACAAATAAGCATTTGCGTGACTTTTAAATGACTGTGTTTTAATGACTTTTCATCAGTTATTCTCAAAATATTCAGCGTAGAATTATTCAGAATTTATGTTTATTTATGAAAAGAATCTAAAATATAAAATCGCTATAATAGATAGAGCAAAAACTTGTGAATTTTAGAGAATCTATTGGGTCATCATAAGAATTATGTAATACAAATATAGAAATAAAGGGTTATTTATAGATTAAACTTTTTAATCAGAAAAATTTTGCCAGATTGTTTACGAGGGTAAATATAACTAGCAGGGATGGCCTCTCAGAACTTTTGTGCGCAATCACAAATAAAGATATTATATTCACTAAACCAGTATAAAATTATGGACCTTAGGTTAGCCCGTGAATACCTATGACACAAGTGTTCAAATATTTATTTTAGAGCAAATGAGAGTTGTGTGTTCGTTTCACAATAAAAAAAGACAAAGGTATTTGTGAATTATTAAGCGTATTCCATTGACGAAATATAAGTACGCAAGACCATATTAGCTTACAAGCTTTGTCTGGTGAGATTCAGGCTCGAAATCCAAATCCGTCATAGAGTTAAATTCACCAGGATCAAATAACCTTCTCCTTGGTATGGCTTTGAAATTGGAAAAGAGGAAAACCTGCTCAGTCGTCGCCCTTGTCCTCTCACCACGGTTTAGAGTTATGATATCTGACCCAAAATAATTCTCATTTTTCTTTAAAATTACTACGTCAGTTTTAACTGAACTAAAACTCCTTTCTACTAAAGTAGTTATTTGTTTTCAACGACTTGTTACACTATATCTGTTAAAATAAGACTTAAGATTTCGCTTGATGATTACTTCACTTTCTTTTCACTTCAATTTGTCGCTGATTTGTCGGGATCTAAACCAACCACTCATGTCATTCATAATATTTTATAAATTTGTGTGCTTGTTTAAATAAATGCTTTTACTATTAAATTAATCTGAAATATTTCATGTTCTAAGAAACACAAGAATAATTGCTTGTGAGAACGAAATTATGGTGCTGTCTTCAAATATTGAACATCGTTGATTTTTCAATCAGATAAAAATCAATAATACTAATGCTATATGGTTATTTGACATTTTGAATATCTTACGAATTCCATCCGTAACTTCATATATTGTTTGCTAACGGATTCTAAAACCCTCCGAGCTTTTGCACATACTTTAGGATGGGTTTACTTAATCAAAATAGGGGTGAGAGAAAAGATGAAAGGAGGAGATTTTTATATTTAAAAACAAAGTAAAATCAAATTACTCACGGATGTAAAAAAAATGAATTAAAATAAAACAATAGGTCAAAAGCGACGTGATAATTATATATACGTAAAAAAAATTGAACGAAAAAGTATCTAATAGGGAGAAAATCAAGGTCAAAGAATGACGAAAAATTCCGGAAATGTGCTCATTTTTCTAGGTCCCATCCCCTGTTGAAATAGAATCATCGGTGGTAATCACTGGTAATCTCAAGATAGTGAAACAAACAGTATCTCCAAAATTAAACTCCTCAGGTGGTTTCAGCATCAGTCATTTTCACTACGAATTCAAGCATCACACTCATACCGTAAAGATAGATAGAATGAATTAATAAATCTAATTTGCCATTAGTAGGATTATTCTATTAAATTATTGTTCGTTCTCGGTGAAACGATATGCATTTTGAGCAGATCCCAGAGCAGAAAAGAGAATCGACTGTGTAATTTCACATTTGTATTTTGCTAGGAAAGTACTTGAAGTTGCTTTTCTTTAATTAATAAATAATTGTTTAGTTAATAAAGAACTATTTTCAATAAAAACTTTATTTTGGTACTGTGCCTAAAAAAGGTCTGATGCATATCACATTCAAACTCTGTTGAATATTTTTGAGGGATATTTTTTTCAATAATTGTATGATGTTTGGGAAGGTTTTGTAAGTTTTGAAAGGATTTAGAGTTTGTTTTCTCTTTTTTTCTCTCTCTCTCTCTAAAATTCTTAAATAAATTTTTTTAAGGTAGACGACAACAGTAAAAAGTCGATTTTTAGCAAAAATATAAAAAAATTTCAATATTTTTAATTTGTAAATAATTATTTTTATAAAATTTTAATTTTGCTGCTACGTTTATTCTTAGAGAAGTTACATTCATTTTTTAAAAATATTTTTCAAATATGTTTGCTGCTATTTTACATTTTTAAATAATATTTCACAAATTTTAAATTTTAATAAAATCTTCTTACGGTAAATCTCGTATTAAAATATATTGCATATTTTTTTAAATCCAAATTAGATATTATGAATGTTATGTATATTCTGCAATTTCTGAAATTTAGAATAAGTAATTTGTTTCTTTAAAAAGATTTTACAATTGTTTTAAGTCTTCATAAAGCGAAAAAAAAAGAAAATATTATGTTTTTTTATAATTAGAACTGAAAACTAGAGAGAAATACAAGTTAGATCAGGAATTAGGTAATGTGCTTTTAAAATTATCTTCACATTTTTAAACAAATTGTTCGATAAACTTTTGAATTAGTAGATATTTGAAATATATCACTTTTCAGTCAATAAAAATATGTTTCCCAAACTTTCAAAATACTTTTGTGTTTTAATTTGGTTTTTAATTTTAATAAATATCTGTTTCATACGTGTTTTCCCAATCTACTTTATGTATATTTTTTTTCTTAAATATATGTGTTTTTATAACATGTTTCAAAAACTTTCAACTTTCAGAATATTGTTACATAACTTAAAATTTTACTGTTTATCAAAATATACTGAATATATGCCAAAGAATTCATATATTTTCATAATCATTTCTATTGATTTCTGACTTAAAATGATAATCTACGTGCATAATTCATAACTAATGTTTTGTTTTTCATGTCCTTTTTTTAAATGACATCTTTTTTAATTAAATGGTTAGAAAAAAATTAATTAAAAAAATGTCTTTTTACTAGACACTGTTTTTAAACCTCAAACATTTAATATATGACTCTTTCCATTAAATGCCAAGTTTGTCACCAAAATGCATAACTTAAAAAAAATTATAGAACAAAATTTTGGATAAATGTTCTGAAATATCTAATTATTTTTTTGAAACGAATAAAGTTTGGTCTAAATGAAAATATTTTTATTAATTTTTATCGATAAGTATCCACTTACTCTTATGAATTGCTTTGATTCAATTTATGACAGAACCAGTTTAAAAAAATAACATTTATTAGAATTCTATTTTCAAATTAACACGAAGCTAAAGAATAAATTTTTAAAAAATTCAGAAAAAAAAAGTCAGTCAGTTATCATTTTAATATTGAAACATCATCTTTCTAAGAAAAATAATTTCAAAACTGCTGAAATAACTGTGACTGTAACTGAAAACTGTATCATCGACTGTTTTTTGCAGCAAGAAGTAATGCTAGCATAAAGATGCTTTTAGCAAACCCTAACTTTTAAGAAGCGCCATTTCAGATTCAGTTTTCTGAATAATTCCGAGCCGTGACTGATGGAACCCTAAAATCTTTTATGAATCTCAATCACAGCTCACTCACAAAACCCTTTTAAGTTTCAATAATAAGATGGAAACAATGGAAAAGAGTAACTCTTTTATCCCTGCTCATCCAGCGAAGATCAGAATCTCATTTGGAATTGTGCCAAATCGATGAGAGCTCGTACTCTTTCATCTTCATCGAAAAGAAGAATAATGGCCGTTGACCTTCGTTGCGAAAAGAATCGTTTGGCGGCTCCGAAACGGATTCCATTCTTGATTCAAATTTTCGATGGAAGGGTTTTAAAAACATCTGGTTAAGTGGAGAATTTAATTTTCTGCACACCAACCCTTTTATCGCATGCTTTGAGTAGAATTTAATTGACTGAAATTCGAAGCAGAAGTTTAAAGTTCTAAGTGATAAGTTTAATTTGGAATGGGTTGAATCGGATGACTAATCTGCATTCATTGGAAAGAATATTTTCTCTTTAGAATTGTCTATTGTCAAGTCTTATAACAATTAAAAGACAATTTAAATTTGATTATCTCTTTAAAATAGCAATTAAAGTAATACTACTGCTTTTTTTACTCATCTCAAATATATTTTGAACAGATAATTAATTAATATCTATTTTTAAAGTTATGATTAAAAATATTAAAATGAGAATTGCATTTTTATGATTCGACAAAAACCGTCTTCATTTTTCATATTTTAAAACTTATTTAAATAAAAATAATGATGATTTAATTTCTAAAGTTTTTAATACATTTTCTAGCTACATACAGATTAAATTTTCATTCTGACAAGTGTTATATCCGGACCACTTTTATAAAACATATACATAAAATGCCGAGTCTATCGTGATTTTATGTATATGTTTACTGTCCTTTATTTTGGTATTTTTGATGTTTATAAACAAGATGGTTCAGAAGATAGGAACACTGTTAAAAATCAATAAGTGGCATACAAATGAAAATAGAAAGATTGCTCTTGTTGAGAAAATATAAAGATGGAACACAAAATTTTTACTATGAAATTAGAATTTAGTGTTCGCATAGTTTACGATATAAACCACTAGATGTTCGTCCGGTTGTTGGCGCAAAACATTATTTAAGATAAGACACTGATTAAAGCAACGCCTTATAAATGCTCAAAATACGATCCTTTATTGAAGAGCGATTAAAATATAGCAGTTTTATGCATAGCATTAAACAAACAATATTTCTGATGATATGATAAAAATATTACTAACGGATATGTTGATTACCCTATATTGCAATATTTTATTTAATTCCATATTAAATAAAACATTGTAAGTAGATATATTGTAATAAAATATTATTTGTAGTTATTTTTGGTAAGTAAATAAATATTGAAGTTTATTCATATTGAATTTCTCAAATCAAGGAAAATCAGTAATGTTTTTATTGTTTCCATGGTAACCTAATGTGGCCAGATATTCTTAAGTTCACTTAATCAGAAACTTGATGATGATACAATAAATCGACCTGATCGAAGTGATATTGCAGTATGCAATAAGAATTATTTCTATTTCATGTAATATAGATTTTGAAATTTAATTCGATGGTTTCAAATATATTTAATTTAGCATATTTAACTAAGTTCATGAGACAAGTACTCGTGATCAAAACTAAAGTAAGGATAAGTTATCTTGGATTAAATGAAGTATAACCTCAGTTAAATATGATATACTGGGATGTATTGTTCGGTTGAAGGGAAATTGGTTCATATTGTTATCGATGACAGGAAATCCAAATAAGCTTCTAAACTCCATCCCGATCCTAGAGATAAATTTATAAAATAAGGGCATATTAATCAAAATGAGATTTTTTTTAATGATGCTGACTTAATATTATACATAGAGAATGGAAACCAATACTTTCTTATCCAATTCTTGTTCCTTAACCGTACTTGTACTAGGTGAAATAATGAATTGCAATATTTTTGATACATTCATTTAATATACGGATCACGTCTTATGTACCTATATCTGCAATCCTTATGTTATGCTGAGCTTGTTAAATGTTTTTGAAAAATTAAATGTTTATTACAATATTCGTTGAATCTTTTTACTTAAAATCTCTCTCTCTCTTTTACACACACACACAACTAAAGAAGAAAAAGATTTGCTTATTAAATTGTCTATTAAATGCTGACGAAAAAATGAGCCTAAACCTTATATACTCCTTAATAAAGGTGTTATACCCTTCACACTGCAAGAAAATTGTTAACCTAAGACAAAGCCGTAAATTCATGAGTGTTCTCAGATGTTTAATTTCAGAGTCCCACACATGAATATTCGAGTTTCGTAATGTACCCAAATATACATTTTGAACACTTTTTTGACATACTAAAACCAAAATTTGACACAAAACTATAATTTTAGAAACAAAATCGCTTACCAAATTTTATTTATCTTGGTAGGTCAAGGCGTTTACATGAATGTGAATGAACAGAAAGACAGAAATCAACCATCTCTTGATAGACTTAGCTCAAAATATGATAAGAATTTACAGTTTAAATAGTATAACTAGGTACCAAATTTCAACAACCTAGACCTTTATGCTTATTAGTTATCGTGTTGCATTTAGATATAGACAGATAAACAAACAACCTGCGAATTGGTTACATTCAAAATCAGATAAAAATCGACAAATATGTGGTAAAGACCATCTAACAAATTTCATTTATCAAGCGCAAAACCTTTTTTTTTTAAATCTTGTTTAAGAACTGACAGATATGAAGTAAAAAGAAAGTGGTTTTTGGACTCATAGACATTTGACTCATTTGTAAACGTGGTGATTCGTCAAAATCTCGAGATAGAATTTTTTAGCGATTATCATTCTGTTTAGGGTTATTTGATTAAATAAAAAAAACGGAGCAAAGCAAAAACCTATGTCTTGCAAAAATATAAAATATAATAAGACTATACTAGCAGCTTTTAGGCTTTTTATTTTAGTATATAAACAAATAAAAAAAATATTTTGAAGAATTTTATATTCTGAATTCTTGCAAAAAAAGCCAGTTTAAAAGTAATATATTTAAATTACGTAGCGCATTTCAATTCTCAGCTTTTAATGCCTGCTATAACTTTCTTTGACTTAACATTTTTGTGTAAAGAGTGAATAAATAACAAAATCTGGCTCATACAGTCAGCTGGGAGATATCCGGTTACGAAGATGCCGCATCAGGAAATGAACCGAAATTAGATATGACGTTGCAAGCGAATCAGCCGTTCATGTTGCCATGCACTTGGATGAAACTATTAGATTAACAAATTGCATTATTCTCTTCTCTGAGATGAGGGAACACAAATATACGTAGAGCATTAAGTTTACCTGCGAAATAAAATCATATTACGAGAATGTAATTTGTTCATTTTTCTGTTTGTTTGTTGGCAACAAAGTATATTAATTTATATAGAGCAGGCGTTTTTAAACCACCGTTCTGAACCCAAACGAAACTGTGCAACAAAAATTTGGAATCATGAAGATACAACTTTCATCTCAAAAATGTTTTTATTGCTTTTCTGTTAGAAGTCGTTATTAAAAATATTTTGCCTTAATCCTTTAAAGAACTGCATTCTCATAAGATGGATTTTAAGTATAAGATTTGAATTTAGAGAGAAAAAATTAATCTAAAATTAGAGATTAAATTAGATTAGATTACATTTAAAATTACACATAGATATATACTCTATATCTATCTCTATATTACCTATTACTGATATATGTTCGGGATATGAAGGTTTTCAAGTTTAAGTATGACAGAATCATTGTAAACTTAACAAAACTATCTTCCATTGATGCGTCTTTCATTAGTTTTCGACCGTCTGACCCTGAGTCCAGCAGCTAAATCCCTTGCATTTTTACGTCTCTGTAACTTGTACCTTCAAATGCGAGGCTAATAACTCTAAAGATTCCATTTCCCTGTGCTTAAGTTCTAAGGTAATAACAAAAGTCCTTTCATCTCATGGCCTTTATAACCTTTATCCAAAATACCATTCCCTTCATTCTAGTGTTTCTGTGCCAGAGTGAAAAAGCATAGAAAAGTTTTCCTTCTTCTTGGTCCGCCTACCTTAAATGGCTTTACACCACGTAGACGAACAGTTAAAAATTTGTAAAAATTAAAGAAAGCCTCACATAATAATTAAGCTATTTCTATAAAAATTGAAATAAATAATACACTTTAATTAAGCTAAATCTTTATAAAGATATTTATTTGCTCTTTACAATGATGTGTAAATAAATTTCATGTGATTATTATTTAAGAAACTATATGAAAAAGTGAATAAAATATAACTTCAACGTATTTTTGATTATTTAATTAAATATTTTTAAAAATTGCTAATTTTGACATTAGAATATAAAATAGTTCACATGGAAATGGACCTCACAATGGCATGCGAAAATTTCCTATCTCTACTTCTTGCGATATCTGAGGATTCAGATAATGCAAGACAACTATCAATATTAACAATAGATAGATTTATCTGTTGTTACGGATAAATAGACAAAAATAAATGCACGCATTTTCTGTTTTATATAATAAATATATTAATCATAAGTCGACTAAATTACATATTTTCTTCCGTTAATAATTTTCGAACATCACATTCATGAACTTTATAAATATCGCTTTCAATTTGTGAAATGGATACTTCAAAAATATTGATAGATGTCATAGATAGATAGATAAAACCAATTTTGATCATACATTTTATGTAATCGACCTTATATAAAAGTAAATAAGAAAGTTGAGGGGAGAACAATCCCTGCTTTTATCGATATCTTATCTGACTTCTCGCACTCGATATAGGCATTATGATAGCACGCAATTATTTGTGTAAAAAAAGAAAATACAAAATTTTTTCTCTTGTATTATCAATCTTTACAATTCAAATTAATGCTAATTTGCACTTTCATGATAAGTTTTCTATACACCCTTAAGAAGAGATGTAATTATAGGGTGGGGAAAACTTTTGTTCTTACAATAAATGAGCTAGATTGGTCTTTAATATTGCATTCTTTCGGATACGATACTCAAACTTTGATAAGTTGCTTTAACATTAACTTTGATAAGTTGCTTTAACATTAACTTTGATAAGTTGCTTTAACCCTTTAAAGGGCCATTTTTTTCTAGTCATATTATGTTAAAATATTTTAGGCTTGAAATTAGAACAAGAAAAGGGATTCATTGAGCTTATTAGATACATTTAATTTGATTCATTAATCAATTTGGTTAATTAATAATTAAGTAACAAATTAAGACGCATCCTTTTGTGTGAGATAAAGAACTGAAGCATCCAAGTTTCTGTCTTTCTAAAAACATTTGTCAGAACTTAAGCCAACCTACATAAATTCATACAAAGATTTATAAATTTGGTGGGAAGCATACTTCCCACGGCCCTAGAAAGTGTTAAGTTGTTAACTAATAACTTTTATCTCATACCATCTTGTATGAAATAATTATCCAATTAAAACTAAACATGATAACTCTCTTTCTGAATAAACGTACCACGAGTGCATATTAAATATAACTTTAGATATACGGATATTTAGAATAGTTGTAGAGAAATTTTCATGGATATCAGAAATGTGAAATCAAACAATAATGACTAACAAACAGAAGCTTGAACGCACTTTAAGTTTGTTAGATTTTTTGTTGTGATAATGAAGCTGAAAGTCATAGAGTAGAAATTACATTTCAAAAAGGCATGATGTAGTCATTATGGATAATTGACAAAAGGGAGCTATTGGAAATCTGCTAGAAATAGATAATGCATTGCATAAGAACTTCTGAGCAATATATGAGCACTTACACTCCAGCTGGCATTGTGGGAGATAGTTTCTTCGGTTCAATAGAAGAGGTTACCTTCTTTGAAGAGATAAGGAGAGTTACGTTCCCGGGGATATTCGGTTGCTTCTTTATTATGATATCTATGGCGGTCTTACGCTGTCTTTGAGATCACGTTTCTGCATTATAATTGCTTGGTATTACATTTCTGATATACTTTCAAATTATCGAATATTTTTTAGTGATGAAAATGATCTGAATCACCGTTTAGATTATTTGTATTATGTAAAACATGTGAAAAGATTATGTTAATATTTTCCAATCCATGAAATAAATAAATATCAAACATTACGAAATAAGTACTGAAATCCAATACATCTAATGCCTTTTAAGGCCTAGTATATTGATATAAACTGAACTTAACTGATCATCTCAGATATATATTATATGGAAGAGCACCTCAGCACCACAGTAAAAATAACATTGGATTCAATGAGTGAAATATCAGGTCAAATTAAAATTGCCTTGTTAAGTTCGCGGAAACGTATTTTAGACTTCAAAAACTTTGGTATACCGAAAATGTATTTTATCCTGAAGTCCGGGCCACTTGGCACCATTTATTATTAAAATATTTGAAACCATCTTGTCAAACATTTATGGTTCTTAAAACGTAGAATGAGTAAATCCAGTTACTATTAAATATTTATTTCTTATAAATATAATTTTTGAAATATTCTCTGCCATCCGATTGTTGAACTAACGCGCATGCTTTTCTGTAAAGGGAAATGTTATATATAGAAATTTAGGCATATATGTTGTATTTTAAAGAATTAAAAATGGATTATTTTTATAATTTATAAGTAATTTCGACATTCTCATGTCTTTTACTTATGCTATTTGACATGAATATAGATAGAAGAATTAATTTAAAAATAATACATTTTAAAAGTGACAAATAAAAGTATATGTAGAAGTCAAAGCAATTTCAAATAATTTTTTGTAATTGCAAACTCGATTATACAAGATAATTTTAAAGTGCCTAACAAAAAATTGCAAAAAAAGTGAGCGAGAATCTAAAAATATAAAAATATTTTGTTTCACATGGGATTATTAAGCGGAAATGACGTGTGCACGCAAGAAAAATATGAGCAAACGGTAAACAAAAAATACCAGTAAAGAAAATAACTTTTTTATACAACAGGACACGAAAGTGTGATTATCAAAAATAACAAAAAAACTCACAGAAATAGTGGGGAAATTGATATGAACTAACAGTGCTATAATACTATATTTCTTGCACATTTCTACAACAAGCAGGTTGACAAATATATTTTCATTAAATTCAATTGTACTATCGTAGATTAATTTTGTAAAAACTCCCCATTTTCTAATCAGAAGGAGAAATCTATGTTTATCAAATCTGTCGATCTTGGAAACCATAGATGTGTCGAATCCAGCAGAACCAATTGAAGCCATAATTACCATTGCGATAATAGCCGACTTTAAGCCTAAAGTAAGTTGAATTTTCTTCACTCTGAGCCTGTATCTGCGTGCGAAGGAACGTGGTAAAGAAGATTCGACAAGATATCTTCTAAAAATAGGCCATCATTTCTGCTCTTCAATCGACTGGGTAGAATACGAGGTCTTCTATATTAGCTGCGACCATGCCATGAGAACATTAATGGATATTACCTCGTATGCATGAAATACTGTGTGAGGGGTGGATTATCGTGCCCATTGATGAGAAGTGTGGATGTTAATCTTATCCGAAAGTGTGAACAGGGGATTACCCGGGAACGCATAATCATCTCCATTGTCGGAGCCATATTTCATCACAAAATCTGTTCACTTCGATTTTCTGTGCCGTTTTTTTTTTCAGAAGTTTTTATAAAACCCTTGAATGTTTCAAGAAATATAAATTTTGGCTACCAATTATACCAATTAATGTTATAAAGATATATGCTATTAAAGGAGAAGTGTTGTTTTAAGTCTTCTTTAAGTATAAAATAACTTCATTTTAAATATTTTTTTTCATATTTGTATTTTATCATGAGAATAAAATTGTCGAATAACTGATTGATTCAAATTTGCATGCATAGTGGTTTAAAATGATTCTATTTAATATGCTTTTCTATACATGGGAATCTGTATTTGGAATCAATATGTGTGTAATATTAATTCTAAATATTAAAAATATAGTATAAAATATGTTTTTAATAATAGCAATTTCATTATAAGTATAATGATCTTAAACTCTTTTTTTTTAAATGTTAATTAGTTTCTTGCATTTTAATGCTACAGTTTGAAAAGCTAATAATTCAAAGAGAATTCTGTCTTAATAAATAACTAATCCGTAAAGAAAATGCTTGGAAATCAGTTCGAGACCTCAGTCTGACGCCTCTTCAATAGTCTAGCCATTTGCAGACATTTAATAAAGTTTATAAATCGGCCCTTTGATGTTCTAGTTGGTGATAAATTCCATGCAGTTGAAATATGTGAATTTTCAGATAGACAGAGTATGAATTTTTCAGAGCTGAGTATCAATTCAATATTTCATATTTCATTTTATTTTGGCCTGAACTTATTTGGTTCACTTGGCATTATTTGTTACAATATTTCGTTTAATTAAAACCAGATTTATATTTTGTAATTTGCTATACATTTATTTAATCCCTTTTATTTATAACTAATTACAATCATTTCAAAAATATGCTTAAAAAATGTACTTAAAAATTTTTTAACAGTAATTTTCCTTCCATCCCAATTCTATTCGTGTCTAAGACTACATATATTCTCAAAATATTTTCAATAGAATGTTACCCAAATTTATTTATTTTATACATTGCCATTTTTTTCATATTTTAATACATTTTGTAAACAAAAATTTTCGGCAAAAGCTTTCTATCTCATGTACAGTAACTACTTTAGGACATTCCCACTAAATATTGTTATGCCATGTGATTTCTTCATGTTTTCCATCTCATGTACATAGGACAGATCCGCTAAATACTGTTGTGGTAAAAGACAATTACGATACAAGATTTTTTCTCATCAGGTTATTTGTGTTGGCTAATCAAGATTAACATTTCCTTAATGCGCGGTGCATTAGCAAAGCCCCAATTATATCTCATTATCTAATTTAACAATTAGCACTTCCTTTGTTGAAGACACGCCTTTCTACGAGAGATTGCGGGAAATGACACAATGTTATAATTTATATTTAATCTGTTTATTTTAGTAATTGAATGATTGTGCCTTAATTTATTTTTAACATATGTAATATTAATCCCTGAGCAGCCATATCGAGAACTGTTACATGCATAAATTGAATTCAATTCAAATTCCCTTTTATTTTTCAATGCAATCAATACAAAGATTCGAGCCGGCGTACTTGCATAAGGGTTGCGCATCTTCCTTGTAATCTAGGCGTCCCGGGTTCGAATCCCGGTTCGGGCATGGTTGTTCTTCGTCTGTGTTCTATCTGTGAAGTGTGTGAATGTGCCCCCCTGTAAAAAGGAATTGTGCCAGCGAATGTGTGAGTTTCATCTTTGTATGAGCTAGAAGTCAGACTCCTACCCTCGGGTGCTCAGGGGTCTTTATCCTCAGAAGCTACTGCACCCCTTTTCCGTGGTAACGCGGGCACGACATCATCATCATCAGAAAAAATTCGAAAAGGGGGGGATTCGATCTTGATCTTGAGCTGTTTGAAGATACCATTTTTTACTTTTAAAATAACTTTTAGGGTTAAAACGTTACCTGGAAAACGCAAAAAATGTGCAGGGATGAAATCTGATATGGGACTCTTAGTACCAGAATTCTATGATAACAAAAGTTGTCTGTACAAACGTTTTCTATATAAAAGTCTATATGTGTATATAAACGTGTTCTAAAATGCGATAACTCAAATAATAAAAAAAGGAGTAACGACTTCGATAGTACTAAAACTGTAGATTTACATAGAATTTTGATCCAAATCTTTTAAAGGATTGCACATCTACCACCCAGTCTGTATGAATCTACAATCTCAAAAATGAAATAAATTAAATGTGCGAATTTAGCATGTGATTTTGACACCAAAATAGTAGATCTGTGTTTAATTTTGAACTAACCGCCTTAGCGGATTGTCTATCAGTGTGCAGGCCATTATAATAATTGATAAATATATTACTTTAGATAAATGAAATTTGGCATATAATCTAGATACAAAAAAATATCCATATTCAATTCTATTCATCATATTACAAAGTTAAATACTTATTACTCCATATTTTGCAAATATGATAAAAAGCTGGGGGTACTCTATCCTGTTTAAAATTAATAAACAGCGAGAAAAATGAACTCTAAAATCACATTTGGGGAAAAAAAAACATTATAGCAATATACAGAGGAAAATTTTCTTAAAGATACAATAAATCTAACAATATTTAATTAAAAATACACAAGAAAATGTTTTTATAACACATTTATTTTTATGACCCAAACAAAATCCATTAACTGTTTAGTTATGAATATTTTGATTCCATTACAATCCCCGTTAGAGTTGAATTTACCAACCAAAGTAGCTTTCATTAGAAATAAGCATTAGCAGAAAAATTATTATCCATCATTTTTACAGAACATTAAAGTCAAAATGTTTCGCAAATTCTTTAATTTGTTACACAAAATTACAAACAATTCGTTCCTTTCAAGTACTTCTGGAAAAAAAAAGAGAGAGAGTAAGAGAAACAGTTGCCGCATCGAATAAATAAATAACTTATTCTGTCAGGTGCAAACAATTAAACTCTCCCAAACTTTCTCCTCCCGTAATGGAAGTTTATGACCCTTGAATTGTGACGAGACACCGGCGAGAGCCCACGTGACCAGCGGAACAGAAAAAAGTTCTTTTCTCAGGTTCCTCTCATGTAAAATGGAAAGATGGAGAGAGGTCGTAGCAGTAACATGCATTATCGCTTTTCATATCAACATAAAATATTTATAAAGGGGGAGGTGAAAATGAAGAAAAATCGATGGAAAAATAGGAATTACGAAAGAAACGTCTCTGTGCTGTTTATCATTAGGTCTTTTGCATTCCAGGTGGAAGTATGGTTAATTTTCTATGCGGTATTAGATGCTAGAATGGCAGTGAAATAACTATGGAATTGTGGTTGTGGTCTTATTTGATATTTTCCACAATGGTCATCTGTATATTTGAGGATTATGACCTTACTAGTTTTGAAATAGAAGCTTCGAATTTTTTTAGATAGATGCCTTATAAGAATATAACCCATTACAATGGCTTTCAGGACACAATTTCAGGAAATCTTTTGGGAATTCCAGTCATAATTCGTAGAACCTAACCAAATCTCCTTAATAGCTTTCTAAATATAACACTTTGTCCATGTTATCTTGCCAATAAAATAAATTCTATAATCATAAAATTTATTTTATTGGCATGATAACAAGAATTTATTTTAATTATAATAAAATTTATTTTATGATAATTCAAATAAATTTTATTGTATTGAAACCGGCGAGGATTTGTTGCAGCGAGGGTGAAAATCTCGGCTGAGTTCGTGAATTGACTATCTAGTTGAAAGGGAGGTGGTAATAGAAAGGAGTTGTAATTTTCATTTCTCCATACAATAGTGGCCAAAATTGTAGAAAGATTTCGAAAGAGTGCATTTTTGGTATTTGATGGATCATAAGTTAATTTTATTAAGGGCGATATCATAAAGTTATACATTATTTTCATGATAATTTAATTAAGAATTTAATAGAATAATTTTTATAATGGGTATTTTTATGTTATCAGCAGTTATAAAAAAGAAAAAGAAAACATAGAAATGATAAATCACACACAAAAAAATCTTACTTATGGCTGTTAATACTTAATTGGGTAACTTTTAACTTCAATGACTGGATTGCTACTGTTAACTGGATTTTATTACTGGATTGCTACTGTGTAACAAGTTGCTTTAACTGGCTCCAGAAATTTTTAATTGGGCTAAAATTTGGGGTTTCTCAGGTCATTTCAATAGTGAAATATGGTTGGCATGAAATAAGTTTTTATATACAATGGCTTCATGGCATGGAACTAAATGCTTTTGGAATATAAAATCTTCGTTGTGTGGGAAAACATGACATGCAGAATACGGGAAATTAGGAAACGGGTATTCCATTAATGTATTCTCGGACAATTATATTTTCCTTATTCAGAAACTTCTGCCCATATTTTTTGCTGTTATACAAGATCAAATCATAACAATCAATTGAATATTTAATAGTAGGTAAATGCAATCAGAATGATAATCTAATATTATTCTCCCGGCGTATTTTATGCCATGCCTAACAAATAGTGAGATTTCGGTATATCATCACTCCAAATCGGGAAAAATTCAATCGCCGCGGTATGTCAGCCATCAGTCAGCGCTCTCTCTCTCTTTCCCTCTTTAGCTCGCTTCCTTCTCGTAGGGTCGCTTGAACACAACAATCCAGTTGGGTCGTCAGATGGTGCATTTGTTACAATGGTTTTATTCAATTGGTCGTACACAAATATTAGTACATCGCTGTAACATCGAATAGAAATTGAAATAATAGAAGAAGGAAGAGTTTGAACAATTCAAGCACTAAATAGAAGCATTCTTGTCCGATTTTGGAAGGATATACTTTTATCAAATAATATAAGAAAAACTAATCACTTCCGTTACTATATACAAAAGAGTTAGAACTTCTTATGCTCAGCCGAGCACCCCGCCACTACTGAACGAAGCAGTATCGACCATGAGTTAGAACTATTAGGGTAGTCAGCCATCTGACTCTCCGACCGGCCACGAAGGCACACGGATTTAAACCATAAAATTGAATGACCGGACCTCAGCAACAGCAATACTGGAGGGAACTGTGGTTGAGTCCTAAGGACCATCACCGGCCACGGTACAACCCTCCCCGAAGGAAGTACGTCCCGTCATCGGTGGGAGGAGTCAGATCCCCCACCTATTTGTGTACCCTCCAGGGTGGCGAGATCCAACCCCCATGCCGGAAGCATCTCATCCTCATTTCGAGGTACCTCCTCGGGGGGTTGAACTATTAGGGTAAAAAAGAAACGAAACTGATAAGAACTTTTTAACGAGGTGCCACATGCTGATGTTCAACAGTAATCGAAGGTAAGAAGTCACTTTTCAATTCGTAGCTTCTAAGGTTTTGGAGCTTTTATATGAGTTTTAAATACAAAATTTGTCTATTGTGATGAGACGACGTTGCACATAATTTGAATTTTCTTTTTATGTCCAGTAGTAAGGAAAATGTAAGGAAGTAACAGTTTTAATCGCCTACCATTTTATTGCCCTTTGATCTAATTGCAGAACCACGAATTTGACCAAGACTCATCCTCTTAATACATGTCATTTTTATAATGAATTAACTCAACAGCTATCTAGGCAAATAGAATCAATATAACTGTCTCAAATTTATATTCTGTACGGAAAATTTACAACCCCCGCATTATACTCCGACATTGGTAAGAAATAATGTGACTATGAGAACCCTTTAAAAAAACAGCAGCATTGTTCAACTTTTATAAATCTTACATATTTCCTCAATATGACATGCTTTATATTTACAGCTACATCGACAGCCGGAGAGTTGAGGATTTATTATGGAAAGATAGATTTTTCCCTTAGATAGATTTTGTCCCACATTTGATATGCTTTCATAATTTTGGAGTAAAGATCATACAACAAATTTTACTCTTCTGATTATTAGCGTATTTCAATACATGCGGACAGACAGACAGTTTATCCTTTGAAAAATTTTATATTTGCAAAAATTCATGCAGTTCTATAATTATCATATAAAGACCTTATTTTTATCCTGCCTATCTGTCTATGAACACGATCATTCAAAAACGTTTTGAGCTAGATAGATGAAATTTGGTATATGGTATTTACACCAAAATTGTAGATTTCTTTCAAATTTTATTTGAAATTTATTCAGAGGAAGTCTATCTGTTCGGCTGTCTATTGGTCTAATACAAAACACGAACATGATAATCGCTTTATGTATGAAATTTGGTACACAGATATAACATCTAAAGTATAAATACCTATCAAATGTGGAACTAAGTACATGAAGAGATGGAGAGCGTGTCCGCGTGTCTTTTGATAAGCATGTAAAAGCGATAACTTAAAAACGCAATGACTTAAATATATGAAATTCGATATGTGATTTTATGGCAACAATTGTCGTTCAGTGTCAAATTTTGGCTCCAACCGATTGGACAAAACGAGATCAAATATATGTATTTATTGTTCTTGTGCTTGTGTATTGACCGCATCCCAGCGATTAGCTGCCAATAATCACACGCTAATGAACTGTTTCGTTACTATTCTCCAATGGAATTTGATTAATAATACGCAAATACGTTTATCGTAGGATATACAAGAAAGTTTCAAAGAGACCACACCTGCTGGCTTTGTGTGTGTTGATGAGATTAACGCTGTGACTTTTTATTGAGATGTTTCCCAAAAATCAGATATTTAATATTTTTGTAAATACTTTTCTAAAAATCGACATTCATGAAAGATGTCAAGAGCATTTTTTTTTCATATTTATATTTTTCATTTAACATGAAAGAAAGAAAGCATGGAGATGAATTCAACGCATGCGCACTGCAAAGTGATTTTATCATTCTACTCTTAACTATTATTTCTTAATTCTATTCTAGAAAATGATTTCTTCATCTGCGAGGAAACAAAATTACTTTATATTTTCCCGCCGAGTTAAGTTTTCACCCTCAGGGTAAGCTAAATCGGGAGGCAAAAAGAAATATTTGAAGGACAGTATGTTTGTTTATAACTCTGGGGCGAAGAAACAAATTATATCATCAGATATTTCAATACAGCATTATTTTACGTCTCATTCTTTAGATGGAAACGGTTAAAATTATTAAGTTATTCATTTTATATTAACAATTTTGTCTAATATGTTTCGTTTTATTTTATTAATATGTTTCGTATGAGATTAAGTCATTATTTTCAAACTATATGAATTATAAAATAAAAATTTCAACAAATAAAAACTATTTTTAGGACTAACTTTCAAATAAAAGACAGGCCTTCTGAATATTTAAAAAGTTAGCGATTAACATTTAAGTCCAAAAATTATAGCAACATATTTCATCCTCGGCGCATTAAATTTTTTCAGATATAACTCACTTTTTATTCAGTAGAGGCTTTATGGGCCCAAAGAGAATTTTTGTAAAGAAAAAACACTTTTATTATTAAATATAAATTAGGTTCATTCTATGGATAATGAACTGCTTCGAAATTAATGCGCATGCAAACTGGATTGGACATCCATATCGAAAAGAAGTCAGGACATGTTTAGGCAAGAGAGGTCCGAGGTATAGCAAGACAACTTAACTTTAAGCGAAACCGTAGATTGTTGCAATAGCTGTCGACAAATGTATCGTGGGCAAAATTATAGTTTTTTTTTCTATCTACGGCATTTTCAAGTTGAAAACAATTTCTTTCTCCACTTCTTGTCATTCTACATGAGTCGCTTGTTTACCTATTGCGCTATTTTTGCAGTTTCCTGTTCCTATCACGTGTCTTGATGAAAATTTTAAGCTTCACTGCATGTTTTAGCAAATAGTGAGTGCATTTGCGAGTTTGTCACGACCCACAGTCGGGAGGAAGAATTCCAGGAATATAAGAACCTTTAGGGAATTCCTGGAATATAATCTATTAAAAAAAGATGACTTTCTGTTTCGAACTTTGATTTGTTAATTCATTAAAGAATTACAACCATATGTTGATTTGTGAAAAAAACATCAGAGAATGTTGATTAAAACCATTTATCTATATTCTGTTTATCACCGACAATTCCTCTTAAAACGTTTCCACTGCTCCCAAAACGATTATTCTGATACTATTATATCAGAAATTGAACGTATTGTTACGTAAAAAATTGCACGTATGGTTTGCTTTCCCAGTAGGAACTGTAGCGACAATATTTTTTTAGTATATTTATAATTATTCACCATTTAAATAACTTAAATATATCCAAATTAGATAATAATTAATGCCGATTGTAGGAATAAAATGATCACTTAAAAAATAAATCAATAACTGAAATGTTTAGTTTTTTTTTTATTGGAAAATTAGGAAACCTATTAACTTTTATTTTATTCATTTTTTCCCCTTTATGACAAAGTCTGAAAATTAAAATTATCTGTATTTTTATATATAAAACGATATAAATATTTAATATCTTAATTATTCTAATCATGAACGAAAATTGAAATAAAATTTGAGATGATATATGAAATTGTCTTTGTAAACTGAGGCATAATAAAAAATATATATATATAAACAGTTTTTAAAATATACCTTTTTATAGTTAATAAAGAGCAATTTTTTATTCTAATTATTTTCTACGTTTTAGAGTTTAATTTAATTTTCATTAATATAAATAATATAAAATCTTTAAATCCATTTGTTCTAAAATTCACTACCAGATGGCGCCACGCAGAGAATTCATATTTTCATTAAATTAGTCAATTAAATGATAATATTTACAACCTTGAAAATATTAAAATAATATATTGTCAGAAAAAATATATTAAAATAATATATTGAAAAACATTTCCTAATTATAGCATTTCCATGAAATAAAAAAAAGTCGAGTACAAATCCCAAACAAGTAAAATAAAAATGTGCAAGTCCCCCCCCCCCTTTTTCATATCATGTCATTTCGATGTAAGAATGTGTTACATTATTACGTGAGCTCTCTAAAAATCTATGAAAGAAACTTTCTTGTTCCCTAATGGAACTTTATTATCCAAAAGGATCTGCTTATTGCGAACAGCAACCTGTGAAAACCAAATAAATAGAAAAAAGGTGCTAGTTCTCTTATATAAAGTAGAGAGCCCATAATAGAAGCATGCATGATCTCTTTTTCATATCATCATTAAATATTTATAAAGGGGTGGAAAAGGGCCTAGGTAGTAGAAATGAAGAAAAATCGATGAAAAATGGGGAATGAGTCCGTAAAATTCCTGTCTAAAAAACCTACTTTCATCTCTTTTCTATTCGATCTTTTGCATGCAAGTATTAGGGGAGGGATTATTTTTGCTTCCTGGTTTAATAGTGTGATTTGTGAATAGTTGCGAGAGTTTTCTTCTTAATATACTTTCTATCTATGGATTTCTGTAAAAATTGTGTTTAATGAATTTTGTTTTATACTGAATTGAAACCGATGAGAGTATCCATTCTTCTTCTGCAGCCATTTCTCCTCTTTTATAGGTACAAATCAAATGTGTTTTCGAAACCCTGTTAAGATTGATTTGTAAAAATGTAAGCAGAACATATTCAAAATATATTTTGTCTAATATATTGTAGTTCAAACAATTTTGCGCACAAAAAATTTATCCCAATTATCATCCATGAGATTGTGATTCATTTAGAAAACATATATGCGAAATTATGGTAAAAAAAAGAGTATAATTATTTGCTGAATGACATCTTTGATTGTCCTTATAGCAGCTCAGCAGAAACTTTCATATTAGAGACTGCTTTTACAGTGCATTATCGGTGAATAATTGTTAATTAAAATGTCATACTCTTTGTCGAGAGATCTAAGATAAAAAGAGAATATGAGAAACGTATATTCATAAATTTAATGTACAAGGAAAAAGAATATCACTCGTATTTAAAATGAAACATTAAATGAATTGCTGTATCAGCAGTTTATTGAGAAGTAATGAAATCAATCCAAGACAGTCAAAGTCGTCTGCATTAAATTTTGAGAGAAGGGAAAAAAATTATTTCAAAGGCGCTGATTTATTGAATACTATCATATATATTTTATTTTTTTCTTTTGGTTTTCTATGTCTTTTTTTTCAGAGTATAATTTAAAATTAAGTTCCAAAAACGAATAAAAATACGAAATAAGATATCTGGTTGCTAGTTACAAATTGCAAGACATATTTCAGTCATTTTTTCTATGCGGTTGCCATTTTGATATAAGTAATCCTGAAATCTACATATTTTATCAGATGTTAGTGTATTAAAATAATGTGTACAATTTCAAACAAATCTTTGGTACAAAGTTTTTAAAACTCTACATAAATATAATAGGATATATAATAGTTAGCATTATAATTTATACAGATGATTCAGAAATCTTTATTCAAAAAGCGTCAATTTACTTTATATACAAAAAAACAAAAGGAAATCTGATACATTTTTATGATATAAGTGATATATCGGACTTATATTTAATCTTCCATAGAACTATATTATTCAAACTTCAATTTTCCGGATTATATTAAATGATTAAAAAAAAATTATACAAACTCATCCAGAAGAGTAAAAACATAAAGTCAGTGAAACAGCTGACTTTGACTTATATGCTGAAAGAATTATATTTTAATATATTATGTAAATGTACAAAATATAAACAACATTATTCTTGCAGTCCATAACTTTATACGTTATTTGCAAATTTCTCCCCCCCCCCCAAAAAAAAAGAAATACCTTTTTTTCACGGATTCATTCATCTGAATGCCCAACAATCCTAATCGTATTTGATCGCAATCAATCCAGATAATAGAAGTTCTTCTATATTGGTTTACTATCCTTTTTCTCACATTACATTCATTTTCGATATCATAATGCATCGAAAATTTTATACCGTTTTAAAACAAAAAATTAAAAATAACATCGTAGTCGTAGTTATTAATTTGATTTTTTTCTTTAATCATATAATTTATCTAGTAAACCAATCGATAAGGGAGATGATAACTCATTAATCCATGCTAATAACAGAGATGAATTAGCGTATGTCTGTGTTTGTTGGTGCTTTGCAGACCAGGCCATTTTACTTAGATTTCCAATCTTGACACAAATGTATTCTGGAGAGTGAAAATATTCAATTTGTACACTCTTAATTAATTATTAATTAAAATTTTGACTTTGACGTGTTTTTTTTCACGATTTCCGAAAATATTACTGCACAAAAATGATTTTTATGTCAGCTTAAAAAATTATAACTTCATTGATACCAATTTTAAACGCATACTTTTAGTTCATTTCAAAAAAAAATATTTTCAGAACACTTTGTAATAAAATTTTTCATTGTTGAATTGAAATTCAAATCGCTTAGTAGTTATTATTAATATTTTATCCTAATAACTTTCCATTATTAATGATTAAGATGTAAAGTTTCCGTTTATTTTTCTATGTTGAGTAAGTTTCAGCACAAAGCATGTAAAATTTTGAAAAATTTTTCTTTGTAAAATTTTTGAAATTTATTGTACAGTACACTCCCGATTATCCGCGGAATTGGGTGGCGCGGCCGCCGCGGATAACAAAAATCGCGGATAATCCGAAAAAAGCTAAAAACAGGTATAGCAAAAAAGAAAACAGTCATTCCAAATTTGAAAAATCGTTTTACGTACAATAAAACGTAAAATAAACAGCAGGAAATGTTTAATTAACGCTCAATATTTTAGTATATCACTCAAAACTAAAGAAAAATGTATTTTGTTAATGAAAACAGAAAAGTGCTTTGTATTTACGAGAGGCGTCAAGGATACACAGAAAAATTAATACATGTGTACTGTTTTAATACTGTAATGTATTATGTAATTACAAAAGCATAACTGTAAAACTACACCTTTTTGAAAAAATCAGTCAAAAAAAAAAAAAAAAAAAAAAAACCTGTGCGGCCGGAGCGGATAACCCGTCCGCGGATAATCGGAATCTACTGTACTTACAACAAAAGCTTACCTTCAAAATTAAGAATTATTGTAAAAATCTTTAAGTTAGTAATTTTTAAATATTGTTTATCCTTTCTGTCATATTGTTAGATCAATAAATATAGAAAATTGGAGAAAAGCAAAGCAAAATAAATACGACAAGGAAATGTCAAATAGCGTATGTCTTTCAATAATGTTTTAAGGGTTTTGCTGAGGAAATCCTTAAAACAAAATTACTCAAAATATTTAACTAAAATTTATTGAAACCATTGATCTTGGCGAGCCTAGTCACTAAAGGTTGCTAGTAGGGAATAAAAACAAAAACAAAATATCATACAAATATAATAACAAGTAATATCATTACGATAGGTTGTATAATACCTTGCAATTTCTAAATTTATGTTTGTCCTCCTATTATAAACGAATTAACAATAGTTATGAATCTTTAATAAATACCCGATAACAATACATTCTTCGAATTCAATTAATTTTTTTTTTTATTTAGTGGACGCGGAATGCATAATTCTTTTCCACAGTATGCCTTCAAAAATAATCTATATTTATATAAAGCCCAATGTGTGGGTATGTGTGTTGGCGCTCTACAGGCCAGATCGTTCGATCTACAACTACAAAATTTGGCACATGTATACCTTGGAGGTCGGGAATGTGCACGTGGGGTCCCTTTTTTTAATTTTTAATTAGAATTTTAATTATTAATTAAAAACTAACTTTCCCGCCAAAAATTCTTTTCATTTCTCACCGCCAAAGGAGTAAGGTTTCAGTTTTTTTCCCACGCTAACGAGGATAGGCTTAACTTATTTTCGGCCGATTATTTCAAACGATTCTGTTTATTTTCTTAGAGTTTCATGCATTTAAAACTAAATATTGTTAATTAATTGATCTGTTCATGATGAATCTGAGAAAATTTTGTAGAAAACTTCATGAGATATTACATAAATTAAGAAAGATATTCTTTAGTGCCCTTAAGGTTTAAATATTTAACGACTCGTTTTCAGCACTCAAAAAAATGCTTCGTTTCAGTAAAAAATGTTCTTATATTAATTGCAATTTAACCATTTCCACTTTAATTTAAAGCATAAATTCTACGGGAGCTAACAGAAAATTAGAGATATGCATATTACGTTATGGCTGAAGGCTTTTATAATATTATAAATGAATTATATGACCATCAAAATTTGAAGCTTTAAAATATTTTAAGAAATTAAAAAAGGAGTTACAGGAAATATTTGATTATTAAAAATTTAACGTGCATTAAGATTGGCGAACTGGCTGGTCGCCAAAGGCGGCAAGTTATTAATAAATGTATTATATTATAAAGATAACATATTGTATTTCCGTTGGTTATGATTTAATTTTCAATTATTATTTTCCCCATCGCGATATCCTATTACAATAAATTTTGTGTAGTCTTTTTTTCCATTCTCGTTACTTTTTAAACGATAAAAAAATTTCGAATGAATTTTTTTTTCTGCTTTGCAAGTACTAATTCAATTTTAAATATCCATTTTAATCTACAATTTAAAAAAAAAACTGAATCAATTTCATTTCTTGATAATTTTAATAATGGAATTAAAAATCAATATAACATTCTAACATATTTTAGTTTGTTGCAAGTGAAAAAATTAATAGAAACACATCTAATCGTAAATTTTTTAGATCCCATAAATAAAGAACTCGTATCAACACGCATTCGGAATATAAATGAAATTGAGTACAGAGAAAGAAAACACATTATTTCCCCTTAGGGTTTTATGTTCAGAATTTTGAGTAACCAGTATATGACAAATAATACGATAGTAGTACTATAATAATAAGTTAGTGGAGCTGAAAATTGCATGACAGGAACCTTTTTAGTTGCATTTACTATTTCAGTCATCACTGTATAAAGGAATTGTTTGGAAAACAAAGTGTAACGCCAATACGCATAAACTATTTCTGCTTTCTATTGCTTAGTCTTGGACACTTTATTTTATACAGATCATATTAAAATAAAACATACGCATTCTGAATTAATCTTATGTGAAACATTTGGGACATATATAAAAGTTTTATAACTACGATGAATACAAATATAGAATACTGACACGTAAAAAAAGTCAGTTTTAGAAAACAATATAGTTTGTTTCAAAATATAAAATAAAAAAAAGAGAAAACGAGAATTCTAGTTTCATAGAAAAAGATCATAGAGTGCATTAAGGCTGTGGTGGCCTGCTGGTAAAATCTCTGCATCGGAATGGAAGGTTTCAGGTTCGTGACTCGACTCTATCGAAAAACCGTCGTGCGATGAGGTCTGGTACACTTTACCATGCACTCCATCAATGGTGCACTCCATCGGGACCATACCAGCTAGTATTATGCGGAAATTAGGAGATGGAGTGCTAGTTCAGGGTGTTCATTTTTTGCACATGAACATTTTGTGTTCATAATATAGTATAGAAAACCGGCTCCACGTTTTAGATTTTTTTTCGACTGATTAAAAGAAAATATTGATGCAAAATTTGGCAAATATAAACCAAAATTATACCAAATATAAATTATTTACGCCTTTGCGTTTTTAAATTATTACATTAATATGCATGGGAAAGAATCGAACAACAAACCATCAATTCTTTGGCATTCTATTTTAATTAAATGAAGTTAAATTAAAAGTGCGTTTTTACATACATTTATTATATAATTTTATTTATCTTCATTTGTTTCATTTTTGCAAACATAAAATTTTTTAATTAATTTAACACTCTATTTTCAGTGTGTTAATATTTTAGAATTTTGCTCAATTGTAAATTCCCGACTATTCTAATTGTTTTATAATTAATTATCAATTGATTATATTTTTATTTCATACTTTTGTGACCAAACATTTATTAATTTAAAATTTTCCTTTTTTTATCAGTTAATTAATTAATTTTAATAAAAATTTGATTCTATATGAGAGGGATAATTTTGTTATTAATTTCAGTAAACATTAATTACAAAATTGCCTAATAAACATAATGAAACATTACGAAACGCAGTAAAGGCTGAAAAATAGAAATTAATTATTAATAAAATTTAGTGATTTATTTAAAATAAATAACTCAATTTTGAAAAATACATACAGAAAAGGTAATTAATAAATTAATTAATTAACAATTAGAAAAAAAATTTAAACAAAAGGTTCGAAACATTTCACTTTATAAAGCGCACACATGAAATAAATCTAAGGACTTTCCAATTGTTCGCTATATTTTGAAGTAGTGAAATCAAAACACCAAAAGAAACTCATAAGTTCCAAATTCAGAGTTTTTTCCTCCCCTCCCCCCCTGATGGGAATGTACATAAATTGCATTCCTCCCATCTATGAATTTTTGCATTTAAAGAATAATCAGCGCATATTCGATGCTGCTGGGTTCAAAAGGGGGAAGCGGGGGATATTTTATATCCGGAATTCAAATAACGGATCGTAAAATCAGGAATGTTTAATCTTTCATAAAAATTCAGCGTTTTATCTTTTCCCATCATTTCTTCCTGAAAGCACTAGTTCTTAAGGTGAATCAACAGCGGGAAAAGAAAGTTCAATTTATTTTTGATTTAGAAAAGTAAAAATATTGTCGGGGGTTGCGACATTTGGGATAGTAAGAATTCAGTGAAATTGAGTCTAATTAGATTAGTTCGATTTTGAACAAATTAAGGTCCATGACTACATTGGGGATGAATCTTATGAAAAATATTATAAAATATTTGCATTTTTGGATTTTTATATAAAATGGATCGAAGAAAATCAAACCAACTAGGAACCAAAGATATAACAGTTAAGAGACACACATCTACATCTCTCTCTACATGCATATATATGTGCGTGTGTGTTATGTATGTATGTATGTATGTATGTGACTTATGTATGTAATGATATCTCTTAATCTAATTTAAATCCTAATTAATTTCCTAATTTTTATCTTAATTTAACTCATATTAACTTCATTCTAAAATGTTCTCTTATTTCTTGATCCAATTCCCACTTTTTTCTTTAATTAACTTTACATGTGTTCTATAAAACGGTTGCTCTCAGCATTTTTTTATGCTCCGAGAGAATGGATAAAAATACTTAATGTTCACAATATCCGTTTAAAGATACCTAAGATTCCCTTTCCTAAATCGACACGTCAAAGAAATCTCTATCAAAATCTCATAATAAAATCCCCCTGTCTCTCTCTCTCTGTAATATATATATATATATATATATATTACAGAGAGAGCGAGACAGGGGGATTTTATTATGAGATTTTGATAGGGATTTCTTTGATATATATATATATATATATATATATATATATATATATATATATATATATATATATATATATATATATATATATATATAACATTAGATTTCAATTTATGAGATTTTTTTATGAAAAAGATTTTATCAAAATTAAGAATTTAAAAATATAAAGTGGCATTAAAACGTATATAATTCAAACATAAGCGTTTTATTTTACAATTTTCTAACGAATTGCAATTTTGGTGAAAATGCTGCATGCTGAATTTTGCTCATTTAAACCATTATGCTTACGAGTTATCATGTGTATGTACAGGTGAATAAGAAGACACAGAGAATCAACTGGCTCACA